>NC_089804.1:8200091-8511341 GCF_029633855.1 Hoplias malabaricus
GTTCTCTCTGACTTGTATTCAATAATTTATGAGTTCAGTTTTACTCGGAGGCCATTGTGGCCCTGTGTGCATGTGCTCTTTATCCCTCCTTTATGATACTAAGCTGATAAAGCTGTAATTAAGTAGTGCTGCCAGTTTTCAGGGGGAAGTAAGCCAGGCCTACTGTTCAGTTTGCCTCGGCGTAGCAGCTGAGAGGCTTGGCTTTGCTCTCATGTTCTGATGTCAGCAAAAGTTGAGCTTGGATACTCTCCATGGTCCTGAAGGGCAAACGGGTGCCAGTGACAGTATCTGTGTATGTGTGTGATACACCCTATGACCAAAAGTTTCTGGACACACGCTGATCTTATATTTCTTCTGAAAGTAACAGTATTAAGTGACTGTTGCCTGCATCTGTGTTGGGGTTGTGGGTGGATGATGGGTCTTTATACTACATACTGAGACATTTCTCTGAGGGTCTGATGACTGTGAAAACATTAGTGATGTACTGATGTTGGATGATAAGTTGTGGATCACAAACACCCCTTTAACTCAGACCAGATGTATTTGTTTATGCTCCAACATTTCAGATAAAGACATAGAAGGCTCTGTACCCATCTTTTCAACACTTGGCTTTGAGTATGCTGACATTATCCTCTTGTGTTAGGATCTTGACCGACCTGTTTTTAGGTTTTAAATGCATCCATAGATTCCATAGATTTGTTTACTGCATCAAGACATTTTGTCAGGAACTTCTATTAAAAAAAAGAAAATTATTAAATTATAAAATGCTCTTGTTAAAATACTGGCTTTTCTGTTGTTAGGGTCAGTTTCGACCCAGGAGGTATAATTTTAAATCAGAAATCAAAAACAAGTGCCAAATCTGTAATCATAACACACTGTACACCAACAGCCTACAGCTAGATCTTCCTACAACCACTTGAGCTTCAGTTAGGGGCTTCTATCTTTGCCTGTCTCACAAAACAAGAAAAGACAGACATGTCCAGACATGTAAGGCCAAGTCAGTTTAGAGTTTGTGTTTTGTCGAGTATATATCTCCAGTTTACAGTATGAGATGGCAACCGAAAGCTAACACAGGAGGAAGGTTAAGCTCATGTGCATCTGCTCTGGAGTGTCCCATTTCATTGCACACTTTTCTATAAAGGTTATAAGAGATGTGTCACAGGACCTCACACCAGAATCGTGTGCTGAAGCTGATGAATTCTCAAACACTATAAGGACATGTGGTGCTTTCACTTTAACTCATGCAAGAGAGAGAGAGAGAGAGAGAGAGAGAGAGAGAGAGACTGCAGCACTTGTAAGCTAATTCTGGAGTGGTTCAGATTGACAAAGAGAAAAGACAGGCATTGTCCTACAAAGAAAGAGGAACAATCGACAGAATGTTCTTGGGAGGATAACACAGCTGAGTCTACACAAACAGAACATTCTCACAAGCTCTTGACCAGAGTGTGAAAAAAACACACAGTTCTGTTTATGCTTTTTATTGTACAATTATCATACAAGCTGGTAGGAGTCAGCTACTCTAATATATGCTGTCTCTCTCTCTCTCTCTCTCTCTCTATCTCACTCTCTCTCTCTCTCTCTCACTCACTCTCTCATGAGCAATTTAGCCTATCAACTTTGAATACAGATATCATTTATGCGTTTCATGAATATTCATACAAATACTTGCTGTTTTATGATTTCAAGTTATGTATGTGTAACTGAATATGTGTGTGTGTGTGTGTGTGTGTGTGTGTGTGTGTGTATGTGTGTGTGTGTGTGTGAGAGAGAGAGAGAGTAGGTATATGCGTGATTGCATTTCACTAGGCATTTTACGATGAGGTGTAGCTTAATAAAAGTTCAGATAGCAGATAATAATGTAGATGTTGTGTGAAATGTTATGAGGGGGCTGTAATGCTAATGGTAGTGTTATGTGGGGGGTTCAGCTTCTAAAACACTAATGACTTAAGTAAACTGAACAAAAGACTTAAGCATCCTCTTCTTTCATTTCATTTAATTATTTCTCCTTTTTTGCGTCACTTTCCTGACACATGCTGCGGTAGCATAGCCAAGCACAAGGTCTGACACACAGTACCTGACAAGCTGTTGATGCCTTTATGAGATATATAAACACACACACGCACGCACACACACACACACAGACACTCATCTTTTGCTGGCTCATTAAAGCTTCATTCAACATCAAGTTTAATTTCTGAAACAGGGCTGGTGTGTGTGGGAGTGTTTGGCCAAAATGTCGTTCAGCATTCTGCAGGTAATCAAAGCAGTCATCTCCCACCCCATCAGACTTCAGCAGGAGAGTAATGGGTTGTATGTGTGTGTGTGTGTGTGTGTGTGTATACACATAGAACAGACATGTGTGTAAATAAGAGAAAGAGAAAAGCTGCATCATGAAACCTTTGGGCCCTGTTCACACCAGGCATTAACACGGGTGGCATGTGTGAGCCCTAGCTGTTTCCACCTGGCATTTTGAATGTGTTTCAAGTGACCAATTAGTGACTGGATTTCTCACATAAACACATTTATTGCTTCACATGGTTTGGTTTGTCACTGTTGAGGTTTCGTGAGGATTCATTACCATTCTCACTGCAGACATGACGTGGCCTGAGGCATCCTAGAGCAACTCTGAAGGTAGCATTAGTGATCAGATTACTCAGTGCTCAGAGATGCATTTTAACCCCCGTCATTCTTGTGCTCAGTAATGGGCAAGAATGTTCCAATCATCCAGGATGCATGTTAATGTCAGGTCTAAACAGGGTCATGAGCTGCTTCTCATCTGGGGGAAATGTGGTGAAAAAATAACAGGGAAACTGCGGGTCTGTCCCAAAACCTAGAGAGCTGTCTAACTAGAGAGCATTTTATGTCTCAGGGCAAGGGTAGTTAATTAAAATTCATTAAGATCCAGTTAGAGAAAATTTTCTCAAGGTCCTGAACATGGCGTATAATTTGACTTATGATCGGTGCCATATCCTGTACACTAAAATAGCATTATAATTATAGTATCTTTTTATGTAGTTAACAATTGAATGTCAAATCAAATACACTTTCACTTACATTTCAATATATTTCAACAAGATTTATCAATAATTATTAATAACAAATACTCTAAATAAAATGGAAATTAAAATTTCCAAATAAAACAATGATTCTGAGAAAAAAAGGCATATTTAAATAAAGTCCCTAATGACTTGTGTTGTAGTTGCAGTTGACTTTACTGCTTTTCCATAACCAGCAGTCTGATTGGCTCTTATTGTTAAAGGGCGTTATCCATTATCCATTAACAGAACCCATGTTCAGCTTTATGAGAATTTGAACCAGTTTCTGGTTTTATGTCACACAACACCGTCGTCCCGAAAGTATCCCAATAGAGTGCCCCTTGGACTATTTTTACTGGCCCCAGGACAGCGGTGTCTGGAGCTCTGCTCTGTGTGTGTCATTCCTACAAGTCACAGCTCTTAATGCAGAGATCTGATTGGCTGAGTAGCCAACGTGTGATATGCAGAAAAACACGTGATTAGTCTGTGCATTTCCTGGAGCGCTAAACCTGAACCGTAATGACTAGAAGGGTCACACCACTTAAAACAAACATACTCTTCAAATTTAAACAGCTCTTAATAGTTTTTTTAGTTACAGGTCCAGGTCCAGATAGGACAGCGTCTGAGCCCGGATTCGAACCGTGGTCCGCCTATTCGTGACCCCATCATTGGGTCTGTCCTAAAACATAGTGAGCTGTCTAACTAGAGAGCATTTTACGTCAAAGTGTGCGCGCTCCCAATTTTGATACCCCATTATGCTGCCAACTGAGATACTTTAATCTGGCTGAATTCTAAGGCAGTATCATCGCAAGGCATTTAATGCATTTAACGCAAGAACAACTCCCGTCTATTTCCCTCTTCTTCCAGAATAAAAATAATTAAAATGGCGATAAAAACAGGAAAACTAGATGTCAGGCACGAGGGGTGGACTGACTGAAGCGGACGCACTTGCTAAAACACCGTAAACTTTTAATTAAACAAAACAGAATACTACAGAACAGACTTAAACAGAAAGGAAACACGATGACGGAAAAACAAAGGAAACAAAACAAGGACATGAAAAACAATGAACTAGAAACAGCGGAGACAGACAGACTTGAGAACACAACCGACTAGACACGATACAAAGAACAAATGACCAACAAACAGGAAGTGCAGGAAGGGGACTTAAATACAAAACACAGACGAGACGCACCTGAGACAGATAACAAGGTGGCAGGGTAAAAAATGACACAGACGAGGAGGCGGGACTAGAACAACAACAAACATAGCCATGTGCTAAAAGAGCACATGGTCAGGGAAAACAGACATGACGAGATGAGGGCGTGACGCTAGACTTCATTGCACTGAAATGTCAAAAGACTAAATGCTAAAATACTAAATATTAAATACTTAAATGCAAGAGAACAGGGAATAAGGCAAAATGAAACACCAAAGAGCTGATTTATGGTAGTAGATTAAATGACATCATATCCTGTATTCATTAATTTAGCAATTGTTTCTTAGTGAAGCAGATGCCAGTAACTAACAGACATCACCAACTTTCAGCTGAAAACATCCCTCTGGTTCCCTTTTTGCAAACTCCAGTTAACACAGGGTGCTCTCCTTTGTTTCTTCCACTGCATATTCTTCTTTTTAAATAAAGTACAAAATTCTTGCAATGCAGAGTTTGTACACGTACAAACATGGCACAGAATTTAAAGCATGTCTGGACACCTCCGTGTTGATCGTGCTAACTGGGCGTACACTGTGGTGTCTCTCTGAAATCTGGTAAAGTGTTTTTCTGGGTAGCCACTTCAGTGGGGATTTAAAGTGGCTTCTCTCTTCTCTGCAAGTATTTGGACAGCTGGCAAGATGGCATCACAAAAGCTGTTTCCCGGTCAGGGAGGAGAGGAGGAGGACTGGTAATAAAAAGGAATAACTTTTAGAGTTTCTAGATGCAGCCAAAGTGAGAGAGAGAAAATAAGGGAGAAAAAAATGACAACGAGAGAGGGAGTGGGGGAGTCTCTTCACAAGAGTCTTTCTGTTCTTGGCCGATAAGTCGGGAGAGAGAAAAGAAAGGAAACGGGCAGATTTGTGTTGGTAATCTTGTGGAGAAGGTCTACTTTGATTGCAAAGAGAAAAGTGCAAGCATTAACTTTTCCCTCCATGCATCAGCACATCAGCAATGGCTGACTAATGGCCTTTAGTGATGTGCCTCATTCAACAGCTGATTTACATCACCCCTCATTACACACACACACACACACACAGATTCACAATAAATGTGGGCAATATGACAATTTGTAATCATTGCCATGATAAATGGTGGTATGATATGCTTTTCTGATTATATCATGTTGTCAGTCCACGCAGAAAACTACACAGCTGCTTGTATCATAAATACAGAGCCTATAAACAGCAGTGTTTATAGTGTTTGCTATGTAGGGCGGCACAGTGGTGCAGCAGGTAGTGTCACACAGCTCCAGGGACCTGGAGGTTGTGGGTTCAAGTCCCGCTCAACGTGACTGTCTGTGAGGAGTTTGGTGTGTTCTCCCAGTGTCTGCTTGGGTTTCCTCCCATGGTCCAAAACCACACTTTGGTAGGTAGATTGGCGACTCAAAAGTGTTTGTAGGTGTGAGTGTGTGTTACCCTGTGAAGAACTAGTGCCCCCTCCAGGGTGTGTTTCTGCCTTGCGCCCAGTGATTCTGGGTAGACTCTGGACCCACCGTAACCCTGAACGAGACCCTGGATAAGTGGTTACAGACAATGAATGGATAATTGTTTGCTTTGTATCAATTAACTTAGAGTATTTAGACTTTGAAGCTTTTATTTCATAATTACACCAAAGTATATTGGCACTACTCATTATAATTATAACTGACCAATCCATTTTTCTTTCTTTGCCTTCTTATAATCATTACTGCCAAAAGAAAAACATGTGTCTGTCTCTGTCCTCCTTTATATTTTGCTACTTTTGTAATTACTTCAACACTGGACATGGCAGGGGCCAGACACAGAAGTCTTATTAGGCCAATATGTTTTTAAAAATCATAAAATAAAATGATGGCACGGTGGCGCAGCAGGTAGTGTCGCAGTCACACAGCTCCAGGGACCTGGAGGTTGTGGGTTCGATTCCAGCTCCGGGTGACTGTCTGTGAGGAGTTGGTGTGTTCTCCCCGTGTCCGCGTGGGTTTCCTCCGGGTGCTCCGGTTACCTCCCACAGTCCAAAAACACACGTTGGTAGGTGGATTGGCGAATCAAAAGTGTCTGTAGGTGTGAGTGAATGTGTGTGTGTCTGTGTTGCCCTGTGAAGGACTGGTGCCCCCTACAGGGTGTATTCCCGCCTTGTGCCCAATGATTCCAGGTAGGCTCTGGACCCACCGTGACCCTGAACTGGATAAGTGCTTACAGATAATGAATGAATGAATGAAAAATGATGGCCGGCAACAGATTGACTATGTGACAGGACAAGAATTAACAAAGCTAGGACTTGGAATGAAAACTGCTTTACAGACAATGAATTAATATGAATGAGTATTTCATACTTGCAACACACTGATACACTGACAGATTTTGTTGAAAGCTGATGTCACATTCTAAACCTACACGGTCTATTGATTTATAAACCTATATACACCCTGTATGACTAGGTAAAGTCTGAACATTGCTGTTTTGGATGTCCAACATAAAGTGATTAAATACAAGGGGAATCTGCAAACTTTTGGACACATGGTATAAGTAATTACATTCAGTTTACAACAGCAGCCATAACTGTTATTTCAGCTGTGGTGTACTCAGGGCGATTGCTGACACCAGTTACTTGCTACATACCTTTACAATCCTCTTTACCAACAAACGTCAAATAAAGGTCAGTTTATGAGAGCTGCCGATCGATTAAAGCTAGTAATTACACTGAATCCCATTCCCTTGATTAAATGGAGACATTGACTTAATTGAGACTGCGTTAAATGGCAAGGCCACCACAGCATTGGTCTTGAGAGCATCAGCACTGAGCGGTCAGTCAGTCAAAAGAGAAGGAGCAGTCAGTCAGTTTAGGAGACTGTAGGAGACGATGGATTTCTCAGGCAAAGAAAAGGAGCCAAAATCTCCTTTCTGAAGCGTGTGTGGGCTTGGGGCAGAGAATATTGCCATCGATCAGCACAATTATTCACCTGAACGCCATTAGAGTGGAGGAAATGAGGCTGTCTGAGGCAGTGTCTGGCTTCTCGGGCCCATTCGTTTCAGTTAGAGGCCGAGCCAGACAGGAAGGAAGTCTCCACAGCAGCGAGAGTCTTATTAGAGCCTGAATTACACCTCTGCCTTTTTTTTACCTCTTTACCTTGTCTCTGGCAAAAGGCAGATCAGGGTTTACACTTTAAGCTTTTGTTTATCCCATGCACAAAGTACACATATAACACACTGTAAGAAGCACGTACTGTAAAGGTACATTTCCATTCATCAATGTACAAAGTGTATGTGCTATTAAGGATACAACAATGGCCTGAAGGTAGGGTTGTGTCCATCTTTTGTGGCATCTACTCTTCCAGCTAAATTAAATATTAGTAAGATAGAGACGGTGAGCACGGTGGTGCAGCAGGTAGTGTCGCAGTCACACAGCTCCAGGGACCTGGAGGTTGTGGATTCGATTCCTGCTCCGGGTGACTGTCTGTGAGGAGTTGGTGTGTTCTCCCCGTGTCCGTGTGGGTTTCCTCCGGGTGCTCTGGTTTCCTCCCACAGTCCAAAAACACACGTTGCAGGTGGATTGGTGACTCAAAAGTGTCTGTAGGTATGAGTTAATGTGTGTGTTGCCCTGTGAAGGACTGGCGCCCCCTCCAGGGTCTATTCCCGCCTTGCGCCCAATGATTCCAGGTAGGCTCTGGACACACCGTGACCCTGAACTGGATAAGCGCTTACAGATAATGAATGAAAGATAGAGACATAAAGTCATAAACAATAACAGTTAGAAAACTAGACACTTCTTCCACTTGGAAGTTAAATGTTTTAAATGAACACTAGGTAGTATTTTACCTTAAAATTGCAGCTTAAATGTCATTATGATGTTCTACTGACTTGTAACAGTGAGAACAGAGCCTCTGTCAATGCTACTCCGGGCTCAGCAATGCAGAAACTGTGCTATGAAACCTTTGGAGGAGGGTAGCAAAACAATCCCCGCCCCCTTGATTCAGGACAGAGCTAAAAATGTGAACTAGCACATGTGAACTAGCACTAGGTAAGATCTGGCGTTTTTGTTCCTGGGCTCCCCCTACAGTTACTCTGCAACTGTAGGGGGAGCCCAGGAACAAAAACGCCAGATCTTACCTAGTGCTACTTTAAGTGCATCTGAGGTGCTTTTAGACTTTATTCATTCAAGTAATAGCTATCCTTATATTCAGGAAGCCTGAAATGAGCAGGTGTAAACAGGGTCATTCAGGAGACAAATATATAGAGTATACGGCCTTACATACATTCACACATTCACACGAGTGGTAAGTGAAATATGGATGCCAATTTATATAATAGTGTTACAAACACTGCAATTTACTTCCAGAAGTCTGAGTATTAACTGCAAATAGAAAGAAACAACAAATAAACAAGCTAATGAATGTCACTGCCTCTGTGCATAAGCAAAATAGAAAGCCATTAAAAGGTAATAACAACAGTTAAGGCAGATATGAAACAACAATCAGAGTCACATTAGCACACCACTTAGGAGAACACACACACACACCCAAGATTGTTTTTATGTACGGTGGGGACGTTGGTTAGACTTTATTTTTGTGGAAATTTGCCCTCACCTTATCCACAATGACTATTAGTCTAAACTTAACCTTTACCCTAACTCTAAAACATGTCATCACCTTAAAATGAAATGCTTGATGTTCTGGGGTCCAGTCTGTGGACCCCACAAGAGAAGAGATGCCTCTAGAGTGTGAGTTGAGTGGTACCCACTATGCAATATAAACCAGGCACACAGACACACACACACTAACACACATAAACCTTGAAAGCAGGGCAAAATTACTTTTTGGATATTGGTTACCTCTCTCAACTTATTAGCTATTGGAAATGACATATTTATTGGCTGTTTAAGCCCCCTGCTGGATGTTTTTTCACAATGGAGGACAGTAATTGAGTAATAATAAAAGCTAATTCTAGTCACCAACACATCTCTAGGAGGGCATAATTAATAGAGGAAACAGCACAGAACAAACATTTCCATGATTTAATATGGACCATTAATGATTCAATACAGCAGAACGATATCAGTGGGCTCACGCAGGGTCTGATCGCTGGTGAGTGTGTGTGTGTGTGTGTGTGTGTGTGTGTGTGTGTGTATGGTGAGAGCAGCGCTTTGTTTTCATACAGCTGCGCAGAATAAATAAATGAACTGGCTGCAGTACACAATTTCATGTTTGATAAATGTTACATGACTTCCTACTTAGAATGAGACATTTATCTGTGGCAATGAGATTTCACCACACCTCCAAACACTTATGGACACCCACACAAAGCAGTGAATAACATGCTCCTATTGTGGAGTTCAGCTTGTATAATCTTAATAGAAAAGCAGCTACACAGAGGTTTAAAGTCCCACGCCCAATGCCATAATATAGTTCAGGGTCGCGGTGGGTCCGGAGCCGGAATCATTGGGCGCAATGCAGGAACACACCCTGGAGGCGGCGCCAGTCCTTCACAGGGCAATACACACTCACACCTATGAACATTCCTGAGCTTCCAATCCACCTACCAACGTGTGTTTTTGGTCTGTTGGAGGAAACAGGAACACCCAGAAGAAACCCACACTGACACAGGGAAAACACACCACACTTCTCACAGACAGTCAACTGGAGCAGGACTTGAACCCACAATCTCCAGGTCTCTGGAGCTATGTGACTGTGACGCCACCTGCTGCACCATGGAGCTGCCTAAGTATGAACTATTATAGAAATGATATTTTTCATGATTATCATATTATATAAGGATCAATATCTATAGCACAGGGGTAATTAATTCAAATCCTTTAAGGTCCAGTTAGAAAGATGTCTTGAGATGTCTCTCAAGCCAAGGTCCGGAACATAATGTATAACATAAAGTATAATATGCCTTATCCTGTACATTTTAATCGCCTTTTAGGTATAGTATCAATTTATGTAGTTAACAACTGAATATCAAATCTAATTACACTTTATGCTGAAGGACAGAACTTAGTCCGTAAATAGAATCCATGTTCAGCTTTATGAGAATTTCAACCAGTAATTGTTCCCATATTTTTAATATTTCTGGTTTTACGTCAAACAACACCGTCGTCCCGAAGGTATCCCAAAAGAGCTTTTATCATGTCCCTTGGAGTATTTTTACTGGCCCAGGTCTATTTTATAGATCCAGGTCTGGATAGGACAGCGTCTGGGTCTGGACCGTGGTCCATCTATTCGTGACCCCTGATATAGCCCATAGTGAACATTTTCATTCATTCATTATCTGTAACCGCTTATCCAAATCAGGGTCATGGTGGGTCCAGAGCCTACCTGGAATCATTGGGCGCAAGGCAGGAATACACCCTGGAGGGGGCGCCAGTCCTTTACAGGGCAACAAAGACACACACACACACATTCACTAACACCTACGGACACTTTTGAGTCGCCAATCCACCTGCAACGTGTGTTTTTGGACTGTGGGAGGAAACCAGAGCACCCGGAGGAAACCCACGCGGACGGGGAGAACACACCAACTCTTCACAGACAGTCACCTGGAGCGGGAATCGAACCCACAACCTCCAGGCCCCTGGAGCTGTGTGACTGCGACACTACCTGCTGCACCACCGTGCCGCCCATAGTGAACATTTGTAAACAGTTAATGCACTGTTTGTCCTGAAACTCGTCGTCCTGTTGGATATATCCCAGAAGTTAGGCCAGCTGAGAAGGAAAGTGAGCGTGTCCAAGTTTTGAAAGTTCACTCTGGGTCCTCCTGGGAGCTGTTTGTATATGAACAGAAGGCTAATATATTCTAAAAGGACTTTTCATCATTTGCACACACATTTATCTCTTGGGAGCCTGCTGAAAAAGCTGCTCTTGAACTCATTCTGGTTCCTGCATAATCAACTTACAGAGCTGTCTGAAGTCGTATTGCTTGGTCGTCTATTCAGTATTACCATTCAACTTCTGGTAATGGGCCGAATCATTGCTGTGGGAAGGAAAACACCAAAACACAACTGTTTCAATTGTCTTTTACTGCCATTTTGGCCAAAATAGAGAAAATCTTCATCTACCTCTGTCAGAAGAGCTTTCATTTGATGTTCAAAGTTGCCAGAGGGAAATGTGCTGTAATCCACTCAGGAATTAAGTGACGATGTTCTATTTCTACCCCCAAAGTGATTTGAATATGGAGTATTGGCATGTGGGGATATGGGAGTGTTGGGATTTTTCCTGTATATGAATGGAGTTAAAATTGGATTTTAAAAAAATCTGTCTGGATGTGATTGGATTTGTGTGTGTGTGTGTGTGTGTGTGTGTGTGTGTGTGTGTGTGTGTGTGTGTGTGTGTGTGAGAGAGAGAGAGAGTACATGCCCACACACACACACACACATACATGTGTGGACTCAGCACCTTAATACTACGCCTGAAGTCTCCATAAATATTTCTATTTCTGCAAGTAGAACAAGCTATGCATTTTTAAATCACACAGATTTTGTTGCTGTAAACCTACAGACTACTATCCATTCCTTGAACTATCCATTCCTTCATTCCTTGTATGTAACCATTTCACCATATTCAGGGTAAAGAGCCTACATGGAAACACTGGGCACAAGGCAGGAACACACCATGGATGGGGCGCCAGTCCATCACAGACCATTTCACAGTCACACATTCACTCACAACTATGGACACATTTGCTTGGACAATCCACCTATCAGTGTGTTTTTGGACTGTGAGTAAACAACAACACTACCTGTACCTGTGTGAAAACAACACTACCTGTAGCTGTGTGACAACAACACTACTTGTACCTGTGTGACTACACTACCTTTACCTGTGTTACAACAACACTACCTGTACCTGTGTGAAAACCACACTACCTGTACCTGTGTGAAAACCACACTACATGTACCTGTGTGAAAACAACACTACCTGTAGCTGTGTGACAACAACTCTACTTGTACCTGTGTAACTACACTACCTGTACCTGTGTGACTACCCTACCTTTACCTGTGTTACAACAACACTACCTTTACCTGTGTTACAACAACACTACCTTTACCTGTGTGACAACAACACTACTTGTACCTGTGTAACTACACTACCTGTACCTGTGTGACTACCCTACCTTTACCTGCGTTACAACAACACTACCTTTACCTGTGTTACAACAACACTACCTGTACCTGTGTAAAAACCACACTACCTGTACCTGTGTGAAAACCACACTACATGTACCTGTGTGACTACACTACCTGTACCTGTGTGACAACAACCCTACCTGTAGCTGTGTGACAACAACACTACTTGTACCTGTGTGACTACATTACCTGTACCTGTGTGACTACCCTACCTTTACCTGTGTTACAACAACACTACCTGTACCTGTGTGAAAACCACACTACCTGTACCTGTGTGAAAACAACACTACCTGTAGCTGTGTGACAACAACTCTACTTGTACCTGTGTAACTACACTACCTGTACCTGTGTGACTACCTTACCTTTACCTGTGTTACAACAACACTACCTTTACCTGTGTTACAACAACACTACCTGTACCTGTGTGAAAACCACACTACCTGTACCTGTGTGAAAACCACACTACATGTACCTGTGTGACTACACTACCTGTACCTGTGTGACAACAACCCTACCTGTACCCGTGTGACTACACTACCTGTATGACAACAGCAGTACCTGTACCTGTTTGACTACACTACCTGTACCTATGTTACTACACTACCTGTACCTGTGTGAAAACCACACTACATGTACTTGTGTGACTACTCTACCTCTACTTGTGTGACAACACTACCTGTACCTGTGTGACAACAAGACTACCTGTACCTGTGTGACTAGTCTACCTGTACCTGTGTGACTACACTACCTGTACCTGTGTGACTACTCTACCTGTACCTGTGTGATTACTCTACCTGTACCTGTGTGACTATACTACCTGTGCCTGTGTGAAAACCACACTACATGTACCTGTGTGATTACACTACCTGTATCTGTGTGACAACAACACTACCTGTACCTGTGTGACTACTCTACCTGTACCTGTGTGAGAACTACACTACATGTACCTGTGTGAAAACCGCACTACCTGTACCTGTGTGACTACTCTTCCTGTACCTGTGTGACAACACTACCTGTACCTGTGTGTCTACACTACATGTACCTGTGTGAAAACCACACTACCTGTACCTGTGTGGCTACACTACCTGTACCTGTGTGACAACAACACTACCTGTACCTGTGTGAAAACAACACTACCTGTACCTGTGTGATTACACTACCTGTACCTGTGTGACTACACTACCTGTACCTGTGTGACTACACTACCTGTACCTGTGTGAAAACAACACTACCTGTACCTGTGTGACTACACTATGTGTACCTGTGTGAAAACTACACTACCTGTAACTGTGTGACAGCAACAATACCTGTACCTGTGTGACTACACTACCTGTACCTGTGTGACAACAACACTACATGTACCTGTTTGACAACAACAATACCTGTACCTGTGTGACTACACTACATGTACCTGTGTGAAAACCACACTACCTGTACCTGTGTGACAACAAAACTACCTGTACATGCCTAAAAAACTACGCTACCTGTAGCACCACCGTACCCCTGCATATTTTTGCAAGACTCTATACAATTTTGTGTAAATTATTAAGTAGAATTACAGGAATATGTGCAGTCTTCAGTTTAGATGTGTGACTAATTTATTCCACATGTAAATCAAGTTAGTGGTTAATCTGACACAGCCCCTGAAGGCCTCACAAATTGGATCACTCACTTGGCCGTTGCTACCTAGATACCACATAAAAAAGAAACGGACTGGACCACTTTAAAATGGATATTTAAAGATCGTAACACTTTTGCATCCAACCAAACTTGGCGTCATTGCTAGTGTGCTTTCAAAGATTAAATACATAAAGCATGATGAATACGAATGAGCTGAAGTTTACAGATTAGGCTGTCTATGATGGCCTAGTGGGTCCTGAGGAAGTAATTAATGGGCATACAAATGAAGGATAAGTGTGTGTGTGTGTGTGTGTGTGTGTGAGAGAGAGAGAGAGAGAAATTGTTTTTTCAAATTGGATTTTAGTAGGATGTGATTGGATGTGTATGTTAGGGGAGGGGTGAGGGTGGGCTTTTTGACATTGGAAGTGTTTTCTTTTTTTTTAACTGAATGTATTTTAATTAGTTAAGTCATAATAAAGTTAATCATTCCAGTCTCTTGAAGTGTATGTGCATGTGTGTGTGTGTGTGTGTGTGTGTGTGTGTGTGTGCACCTGCTGTGTGTGTGTGTGTGTGTATGTCTGCGTAGAGGAGGGCTGAAGAGCAGTCACTCTGTGGTTGAGTGGGCAAGTGGGCCAGCAGCTTCAGGAAAGACAGCTGATTCATACTGAGTGGCACTGGAGAGGGTGCTATTTATAGGCACATACACTCTTGCCCACTGTAGGTACACCCCTGCATTACAAATAAATAAATAAATATATATATATATATATATATATATATATATATATATATATATATATATATATATATATATATTGTCACGCCTGTAGCGGCGGACGTCTCGCTTCCTCCCTCTGATCAGGACACTGCAATACTTGACTCTGGGAGAGACTTAGAGAACTTCAACTCCCAGGATTCAGCTGATGGTCACCTGACATCAACAGCCAATAGAACTCCTCTCACACGATCCAAGTCACCTGAGTTCTGATTCACAGCTGTTTCGTTTTTACCTTAATCACTCACTCACCATATAAACCCGGACTCTTACCTTCACTCTTTGCGAAGTATTGCTAACTCATGTTACGTACCGAGCGACCTTTATCTCTGAAAGCCTACCCGTGTATGACCCTTGTTTACGTTTCTCTGGACTCTGTGTTTTGGATTACGGACTGCTACTATTTATTACTTCGTGTGTCTGACCCTAGCCTGTCCCTCACTATTCTTTGGATTACCCCTTTTGTTGTAATTGTCTTCTCTCTACGGTGTGCTTTGCACATCCTGAAAGTAAAGCTCTTTTTGTTAAACACCCGCGAGCGTCTCAGTTGTTTACCAAGCCTGACAGAATACTTCGCCATTAAAATGCAGACGGCGGGTTCTGGTGATTTAACAACTGCGATCGGAAACCAAGGTCAGTTGTTAGGAGAACATCACTCCATATTGCAGCAATTGTCTGAGTCGGTCACTCTATTAAGACAACAGCAGAGCCAGCAACAAGAGCAGATGGCAGTGATTTCTGAACATTTAAAAAATCTCGTTCCCCAGCGACCTTTTGCGCCTCTGCTCGAGCCTCCGTCAACCCCGAGTGAAGTTTCACCTGTTTCTGTTCCATCATCTCCTTATAGCGTGAGTAAGCCGGAGAAATATGACGGTTGTATGGACAAATGTCGTGGATTTTTGTTGCAATGCTCATTATATTTCAATAGCTCCCCTCCATGCTCTGATTTCGCTCGGATATCATTTCTAATATCGCGCTTAACTGGTAAAGCTCTCGATTGGGCTACGGCCGTGTGGCCTAACATACAGAGCATTTCCTATGATCGTTTTGAAAAGGACTTTAAGACTGTTTTTGATCGTCCTAATGAGGGGAGGTCTAATGGAGAAATAATCGCAAAGATTCGTCAAGGCAGTAGATCGGTGGCCGACTATGTTTTAGAATTCCGTATCCTCGCTGCTGGTAGCGGCTGGAATGAACCAGCATTAATAATTGTTTTTCGGAACGGACTTAACGGGGATATTCAGTCGGAATTAGCCTGTCGGGATGAGAATCTCTCATTGGAAGGATTATTTGACCTGGCTATTCGTTTGGACCATCTTTTAAGTGCTCGTAGAAGTCGCAATAGTGGAAAGACATCCCAGGTTACCCACATTCCTAACTCACGGCAACAACACCACAGAGTAACTACTACACCTGGTTCTTACAATAACCAAGCATCCGAGTATCCTACTCCCATGCAGTGTGATTCGTCACGGCTTACACCAGAGGAGAGGATTCACCGTCAAGACAACGGGTTATGCATGTATTGTGGCGCAGCTGATCACATACTTCGTCAGTGTTCAGCTCGTCCACGCAAATATCAAGCACCTCTTTCTGGAAAGCACCCGACAACTCCGCAGAGAAAATTGGTGAGTACCGTCACAAAAGGACTCATTTCGAGATCATTCACTATTCCTGTGGACATTCACTGCTCTCAGGCTTGTTCTTCTATATTTCCAGCGTTGATTGATTCGGGAGCAGAGGGAAATTTCATCACTGCGGCAGTGGTAGAGGACTTGAAGATACCTGTTATTTCCATGGAGCAATCTCTACAAGTATCAACTATAGATGGAGACCCTCTAGGAACTGGTTTGGTGTCACAAATGAATGTTCCTGTACTGTTAGAGACAAGTGCTTTGCATAAAGAAAAGATCAGTTTTTTTGTTATAGACTCATCAGACTACCCTGTAATTTTGGGCTTACCTTGGCTAATGAGACACAATCCTGTTATCTCTTGGTCCGAAAGGGAGATTTTGTCTTGGTCTCTGCACTGTTTTAAGCATTGTCTGTCTAGACCCCATATCAACATTCATTCCACTTCGATTGAGAGCCCTGAGACTAGTATCCGGTGTGATATTCCTCATGAATATAGAGACATTAGTGAAGTCTTCAGCAAACTCAAGGCCATTTCCCTTCCTCCACATCGTTCATACGATTGTGCTATAGACATCATTGAGGGAGCTGATCTTCCTAAAGCTCGGATTTATCCACTTACACAAAAGGAAAATCAAGCTATGGAGGAGTACATAAAGGAAGCCTTACAACAGGGTTTTATTCGTCCCTCTACTTCCCCAGTATCGGCAGGATTTTTCTTTGTAGAAAAAAAAGATGGGGGTTTGAGACCTTGCATTGATTATAGAGGCTTAAACCAAATAACTAAGAAATTCACATACCCTTTACCCTTAGTGCCTGAAGCGTTGGAACAGATTAGAGGTGCACATGTCTTTACTAAACTTGACCTCCGTAGCGCTTATAATCTAATAAGAATTAAGGAGGGGGATGAATGGAAGACAGCTTTTTCGACTAGCAATGGACATTATGAATATCTAGTAATGCCGTTTGGTCTGGCAATCGCGCCTTCGGTCTTTCAATCGTTTATCAATGATGTTCTGAGAGAGATGCTGGGAAAGTTTGTAATCGCATATTTAGATGATATATTAATTTATTCACCCGACATTAAGACACATGTTCAACAGGTTCGTCAAGTCCTCAATAGATTACTAGAGAACCAGTTGTACGTAAAAAGAGAAAAATGTGAATTCCATGTACCCAGAATATCGTTTCTAGGATATATAATAAGTAATCAAGGGGTAGTCATGGATGACAATAAGGTGGACGCTGTTATTAACTGGCCAGTTCCCACTACCATAAAGGGTCTACAAAGTTTTTTGGGGTTCGCTAACTTTTACCGCCGTTTTATTAGAGATAATAGCACAATTGCGGCTCCTCTGACCTCCTTACTTAAAGGGTCCCCTAGAAAGCTCCAATGGAACAGTTCTGCTGTCACTGCTTTCCAGAAGCTTAAAGAGGCTTTTACCACAGCACCCATACTTCATCATCCAAATCCGAAGATACCTTTCGTGGTGGAAGTAGATGCTTCAGATGTCGGGATTGGAGCAGTTCTATCCCAACGTTCAGAAGGTGATAATAAACTTCATCCCGTAGCATTTTATTCTCATAAATTAACGTCGACAGAGAGAAACTACGGTATAGGGGACAGGGAATTATTAGCCATTAAATTGGCTCTCGAGGAATGGCGTCATTGGTTGGAGGGGTCACTACATCCCTTCCTAGTTTTAACGGATCATAAGAACCTAGAATACGTACGTAATGCAAAAAGACTCAATCCTCGTCAGGCTCGTTGGTCTCTTTTTTTTTCACGTTTTCAATTTACCATTACTTACCGCCCGGGTTCTCGTAATACCAAAGCTGATACTCTATCTAGACAATTTGTCATGGAGGAGGACTTGGAGAAACAGACAGAAGAAATACTGTCACCCGGGGTGGTAGTAGCGGCAGTTAGATGGGAGATTGATGAGAAAATTGATAAGGCATTAGAAACCACGAATATTCCTCCTCAGTGCCCTGTCGACAAGAAATACGTCCCTAGGGAATTCCGAGATTATTTAATCACTTGGGCTCATTCTTCAATTTCCTCTGGTCATCCAGGAGAGAAACGTACTCAGGAACTCGTAAAGGCTAGGTATTGGTGGGAGAACATGTCAGTTGATATTCACCGTGTTGTAGCCTCCTGTTCAGTTTGCGCACAATGCAAGACACCAAAGACTTTACCTGCCGGGAAGTTGCATCCATTACCTGTTCCTAACCGTCCATGGTCTCACATTGCAATTGACTTTATCACTGACTTACCCCCTTCACAACATTTCACCACTATATTAACAGTGGTAGATAGATTCTCTAGAGCGGTGAGGTTCATTCCATTTTCCCAGATTCCTACAGCCTTTGAAACTGCTGAAGTTTTGTTCAATTATGTGTTCAGAATGTTTGGAATTCCGGAAGACATTGTGTCATACCGTGGTCCACAGTTTACTTCCCAGGTTTGGTCCGCATTTTTTGAACATTTGGGAGTAAATGTAAGCTTGACTTCTGGTTATCACCCTCAGTCTAATGGACAATGTGAAAGAGTTAACCAGGAATTGGGTAAATTTCTTAGGATATATTGTTACAAGAACCAGACAGAATGGGTTCGTTTCCTCCCTTGGGCCGAAATGGCACAAAATTCACTTGTAAACTCCACAACAGGTATTACACCATTTGAATGTGTGTTGGGTTATCAACCTCCGATCATGCCTTGGACAGCGGTGACTACTGAAGTTCCAGCTGTGGACAGCTGGATGAAAAAAAGTGAACAGGTATGGGAACTTACTCATCAACATATTGAAAGAGTTATAGGAAGGTATAAAGACTTTGCTGATCGTCACAGAAAAGAGACTCCAATTTATCAGCAGGGAGATCGGGTCTGGCTTTCTACAAGGGACTTCAGATCTGAAGGCGGTTGCAAAAAACTGACTTCTAAATATATTGGTCCGTTTAAGATTATTGAAAGAATCAATGAGGTTACATACAAGTTGGACTTACCTAAACAATATAAGGTTTCTAGATCTTTTCATGTGTCCCTTTTAAAGCCTGTGGTTCCAGGTCCGTTAGACGAAGAGATACCAGGTGAGACACCTCCGCCTCCGGTGTTCATGGATGGAGATCCGGTGTACCAGGTTCGTGGGTTGCTGGATTCCAGGAGGAGAAGTGGTCAACTGGAATACCTGGTAGACTGGGAGGGTTATGGTCCGGAGGAGAGGAGTTGGGTTCCTGCCAAGGACGTTCTGGATCCTGCATTAGTTTTAGAATTTCACCATCTCCACCCGGACAGACCAGCACCTCGTCTTAGAGGACGCCCTAGGTCTCAACCACTTGGCTCGGGCAGGGTGTTTACTGCTCGACGTTCTGGGAATCGTCGTGGGAGGACTTCTTCAGGTCAACGATCTCTTGACTTAGGTGGTTCAGGAGGCTTACCTCTTCGTTCCGGAGCGAGTCGTCCTGTTCGACCTCGTCCTTCAACTGCGCCGGACTCCTTGGGGGGGGGTACTGTCACGCCTGTAGCGGCGGACGTCTCGCTTCCTCCCTCTGATCAGGACACTGCAATACTTGACTCTGGGAGAGACTTAGAGAACTTCAACTCCCAGGATTCAGCTGATGGTCACCTGACATCAACAGCCAATAGAACTCCTCTCACACGATCCAAGTCACCTGAGTTCTGATTCACAGCTGTTTCGTTTTTACCTTAATCACTCACTCACCATATAAACCCGGACTCTTACCTTCACTCTTTGCGAAGTATTGCTAACTCATGTTACGTACCGAGCGACCTTTATCTCTGAAAGCCTACCCGTGTATGACCCTTGTTTACGTTTCTCTGGACTCTGTGTTTTGGATTACGGACTGCTACTATTTATTACTTCGTGTGTCTGACCCTAGCCTGTCCCTCACTATTCTTTGGATTACCCCTTTTGTTGTAATTGTCTTCTCTCTACGGTGTGCTTTGCACATCCTGAAAGTAAAGCTCTTTTTGTTAAACACCCGCGAGCGTCTCAGTTGTTTACCAAGCCTGACATATATATATATATATATATATATTCCATAAAATTTGGTAAAAAACAGATTCTGCAATGTGTTCGATTTCATGAATATTTTTTGAGCAAAATCTATATATTTTTAATTTTCTGACTTTATTTTGGTGAATAGCAACAAAATAAGAATTTGATACAAATAGTTAGGATAGAAGCAAAATAAGTGTGAATATTTTATAGAACTCAAAACATTCTATAATGAGCAAGTGAACTAATAACAGCCGAGGGGATCATGGTTGGTTACATAGGGGACCAGACTCTCTCTAAGCAAAGACGGCTGTATCTCACCACTTTTTGCCAGACTTTGTGAGAGAATTGTGAAATGGTTCAAAAACTTTTGAACTGTTCAATGGTAGATTTCAGTATATTTCACCATCTACTGCACAATATACTGTAGAAAGATTGAGGTAATCCAAAGAAATCTTTGACTGTGTAGGGTAACACTGTTGAAGTGTCTCAACTTTGAACCCTCAGATAGAATGGCATGAGAAACTGTCATGCTACGGTGAAATATTGGAATTTTTTTATCATATAACACAGTCCAACATTCCAACAATTCTGTTACACAATGAGAAAGCAATATATAAATTTTACGTTGAATGGCTAATGAATTCTCTGGGCCCAAGCTCTGGTCAAATGCTATGGTCAAATGAGTCCATGTTTCAGCCTTTTTGTTGTATTTTCCATGCTATTAATGAAGAGGATCATCTACACTGTTACCAGTGAAAGGTGCAAAAGCCCACATCTCTCATGGTGATTGCATTTTTAGAGAAACAAATGCTGTGATCAAGACAACTTCCTTTTCTGGAAGGTCCGCATTAATTTCAGGAAGAAAATGGCAGGCTTCATTTTGTATGTGCTACAAACATGGCTTCACTGTCACGGAGTGTGTGCTAGACTAAGCTGCAGTCCAGATCCATCTCCTGTGGTGCATAATAAAGAGGACAATCAGAATCTGTTTAGCATCTAAAGTCTTGTTTAAAGCAAGAATGAACAAAACTCCCACTAGCAAAACATTAACAATTAGTATCCTCAGTTCCCAAATGACTAAAGTGTAATTAAAAAGAATAGCAATGTAACACAGTGGTAAACACGACTCTGACCCAACTTTATAAAATGTGTTCATATTTATGAAATGCACTTCAGCTGTTCAGTGAAAACACTGCTAATAATTTATTTGCCTTTTATTTGTCTCTTTGTCACTTAAAGCTTCAAGAGAATTAACTAATCACATATTTTTGCTTTTATTGCATTTTACAAAATGCCCCAACATTTCTGGAAATGTGGATTCCTCCACTTCTGAAGTAATCACAGAACCTATCAACCAAGATGTCTACAGAAAAGTTTATTGTAAACCATGGTCTATACCAACTCTTTATGGATCACCGTGTATTAAAAATGTGATCTTATATCAGACCTGTAAATGATTTTGTCCAGCTAAATATTTACATAAAGATGAGCAGATTTGTTGTGTCTGGACCCCCAGCATAAGCTTTATTAAGCCTGTTTAAACTGATGCTTATATTTTTTTAAAGCTTAAAGAGGGAAGCTAATCCAAACCTGACAAACCAAAAGTCTCACACTGAACAGAATTGGCTATGTATAACTATAACTATCTTTAATTCAGACCCATAGTTAACTCTGCCAATGTGGATTCATATATGTAGTCGAAGAGACACTACAGAAAAGATTTGTGGACACCCACACGTCCGATATTTCTGCAAAATCTAGGCTATCAATATCCACTCTAACACTCTAACTTTTGAGGACAGGTTTTTGCTATTATATATGTACGAATTTGATTGCATCCATCCACATATATATCTGTGTGTCACAAATACCTCTGCAATTCAATTACAAAGGAAATGGATAGAGAATGCATTTCCACAGCCCATTGCTGGCTAACTCTTGGCATTGGGAATAGCCATTGCTGCTTTTCTATGGAGTTCATGCAACTTGCATGTGCTATATGTGTCAGCATTGGATGGATCTAAAAAAGCCTGATTTCACTCTTTAGAAGGAATGTTCACAAACTTTTGGCCATGTAATGAAGTCAGAACATCTGGAAAGTTAGAGAGAGGGAAGAAAAAAAAATCACACGTCTGCACCGTTCTCTGTTTCTCTCTGTCAAATACTCCCACAGGAAGAATGTTGTGAAAAGTCGATGTCAGGTGTTGTAGAAGGTGTTGTTTGGAGAACAAAGGATTAAATTTAGGAGAACTTGAATTGTACAAGGCTGTGGATCCATTGTCTTTTGCAGACAATAAAATGCTTGTGTATATATATCTTTATTACAACATGTATGAGTACACTGTCAGAAAAGCTGTCACTGTTGTGGTACTCTCAAGGGTACATTTCAGTACCTATAGTTAGGGAACATAACTATTCTATAATATTTGTAGAGTCATACACCCAATCTCATCTCCAGGACTTATATTATGTTTTTTTACACATTTCTATAACAAAGTCATATAATTATTCACATCTTCTCCTGGAGAAGAGAATATAATGTACCTTTAGGAATAAAACTGGACTTTCAAGACCATGGCTGTTTTTTTAAATGTACCTCTACCGGACCTTTTTTATGAGAGTGTAGAGTTTGTGAGAAGCCCTACAAGGCTTTCCCTTTCTTGCCTTTCAAACCAAGTTTGACACATTCCTGCAGTTTACATGCTTTCAGCATTTGACCCTCACTTCCATCCTTTGTAAACAAAGCAAAACACCCCAGTGCTTTTCAGGTTTAACATCGCACCACTTTCATGCTTCTATTTTCTGTTTCGGGGCCACGGTTTGGTTGGTATCACTGTTCGGAAGCAGATTTTACCATGAAATATGTTATTATGCTTAATATTAATAATAATAATAATAATAATAATAATAATAATAATAATATGGGCGGCACGGTGGCACAGCAGGTAGTGTCGCAGTCACACAGCTCCAGGGACCTGGAGGTTGTGGGTTCAATTCCCGCTCCGGGTGACTGTCTGTGAGGAGTTGGTGTGTTCGGGTGCTCCGATTTCCTCCCACAGTCCAAAAACACAAGTTGGTAGGTGGATTGGTGACTCCAAAGTGTCCGTGTGTGTGTGTGTGTGTGTGTGTCTGTGTTGCTCTGTGAAGGACTGGCTTCCCCGCCTTGCGCCCAATGATTCCAGGTAGGCTCTGGACCCACCGTGACCCTGAATTGGATAAGCGGTTACAGATAATGAATGAATGAATGAATGAATAATAATATGCAGGATGTACAAATACCAAACCTTACCTTTCAAAATTATAATTAAATAGTTTCCTCTTTTATTCAATGTTTGCAAAATTGAATTAAAGTCAAACAAGTGAATAAACTGCAGACATCAGCAGGAATAACAACAGCTGTGAATATCAAAGTTACTGCAGCAAACATTGGTTTCTAATTTATTCAGCTACATCTTATTTTGCATCAGCTTTGCATCAGTCTTGCGTCAAACAGGACTAGGTCCAATTAGCGAGATCCAAAGAAGGTGGATTCAGTGAGAGAATGGGGTTTTGACAGGGTTTGATTCACACAGAGAGGATCAGTGGGTTGTTAATTGCCCCATGGGAGAGAAACAAATGGAATAGAAGAAGAAAATGCTTGTCTGTGCGAGTGTGGTTTGAACACAGACTGCTTTTGTGTTGTAAAGTTCACTTACAACACAAGATAAATGAAGATATTTTCAAAAATGCTTCTTTACACCAAAAAGACAAAAGATAATGTATGTATATTATATATTTCTTATATATTATTAACTGTCCTTACAATTTTTTTACGGCATACATTCCTTTTACATTTAACTTACAGCTTACAGTTGATCGGCTGTCAGCAGTCTTACACTATATATGAATAGAAGTCTGATATCAGCAGAAATGTCTACAATGGATGTCTGTGAAATTTGGGATTAATTGGAGATTAAATGTGATGCTTGGGTATCAGCTCCAAGAGCTGAACACCTGTGTTAAAAAAAAAAGGTGTTGTGCCTTGGGGTCCTAGGAACATTAACAAACTCTGAATCTGTCTTTGTTATTCTCAGTTCAAGAGCCTAAATCTTCGCTGTACAAGATCCTCTTTTGGAATATTTTATACATATTATTTGTTTTATTTATATATATATATAAATAAATAAAAACTATACACACTACTCAACCCGGCCCATGCCTGTTGCAGGAGCTCCGTTAGTTGGTGGACATTTTATTGGAAAGTTTTAGCCGATTGCACAGCTGCTCCAGCATATCCCAAACATGTTCAAATGGATTGTAGTCATGTGAGTTTGTGTGGCAGTGTGGAGAATTCATTGTTGTGTTCCTCCAACCATTCCTGAGAGTTTCCTTGTCAGGAAAGACCTCTTGAAGATTTGGGATCAGATAGTGAGCTAACAGGTCCCTGTAGCGTTCACCATTTCAAGGATTTTGGTAGGATGACTAACAGTAGTAGGGCAAGAGAAAGTTCCCCAGACCATCACACCACCATCACCAGCTTGTAGCATTCCAACGTTGTAACAAGGACAGCAGAAAATGTAAAGAAGCAAACTGTTGATGCCAGCTATTTCTTGGCCAGGCGATTATGATAAAGCAGGAATTGTACACATTTGCTGAAGAATTTCTTTAATATTCTGTTGGAAAGTTTTAAAGCCTGGGAACACAGCGTAATGTCAGTGATGCTGAGTACACTGTACTTTATGCGATATTTTTGGAGAGATACCTGTCAGTTATGCTAACTTTAAGCCAAGGCCATGTGAATGTGAGGAGCTCTGTGTGTGTGTGTGTGTGTGTGTGTGTGTGTGTCTAATATCTTAAATGAGAATTGATTTTTGGTCTGTTCAGACCGACCTCCAGTTCTCTCTTTTTCACAGCGAGCCCATTCAACACTGACAGCTACACACACACACACACACACACTTAAACTGACAGGCCGACTTTTACTGACTTGTAGGACAACTACTACCAAAGCTTGGTAGTCTTATTAATAGACCATATACCCCCATATAGCAAAGGTGTCCCTTTTAGAAGAATATTTGTCCAAAACTAACTGCTCCCACACCAAGTTTTGTTCCCATTTTGAAGTTTATTTCTTTACGTTATGTTTAGTCTCTTACACCGATCGATGTGACGTGTAGTTAGAGGCACACCCTCATGAAGTTAACACAAACTTTGCATCAAGATGCACAAGGCCCTCAATCATTAAGGAAATATACAGCAAATCAAACGTTAGAAAAGCCAAAGAGATATATTTCATGTGTTGGTCTAAAACAACTATTCTAATTTGTTTAATATTCAAACATCAAAATATCATATCTTCATTCTTGTTCATTTTTTATGTTTAAAACCGTAACATGTCTGAACAAACCTCCTGGCTTCACACAGTTCTCCGCCCTGGCACAGTTGCCAGGAGATGGACAGATACAGTCAGAGCTTTAAAACAAGCGAACCTCAAGTTCTGCCTAAAACCAAGTAATAAGAATGGCAGACTTTATTGTTAGCTGTTGTGCGTATTGTAGACTGTAAGTAATCACTTGTTTCAGTTCTTAAAACCGTTATGAATTAACAAAATGGTTTGTACTTTTAGAGTCAGCAGTGACCACTCTTCATTTATATTACATGGTTTATGGAGCTGTAGATGTCATTAATCACTCCAAATCGAGGGTGAGAATCAGTTACAGGTTTATTTAACAGCGTTTAACACTGTTAATAGAGTATATTAACACAATACATAACACGAGGTCAAAAACAGAAATATTCCAAACTGGAAACTGGAAACTGCTCAGGTTTGCAGAAATAGCTAAAAAAAAGGCCTAATTTTCAACTATGGAGACAAAGCAAAGAGCTAAAAGGAACTCTATATACCTTAAAATTGTGGCTTCAAAACTATTGTGATGCTTCCCTGAGCTGTAACAGGGAGAACAGAGCCTCTGTGAATGCTAATCCTGGCTCAGCACTGCAGAAACTGCACTTCTTTTAGAGGGTAGGCACATTTTGGGTCCTGCGGACCAATCACAGTCATTGTGGTCTGCATCGATGCGACGTGTAGTTAGTTTTGTAGAAGTGTATTTATGTATTTGGAGAGGTGTAAGTCAGGCTACTCAGGAGACAGGGACCTCTGCCGATTTGGAGGGAAACACCTTGGTGACAGCTGATATAACATTCATTTGGCCGTTTCTGTTGTGTTCATCAGTGTCAGACTAATTAACGACATTCTATTAAAAAATCAGTGAAGCAAGAGTGACACTAGAGTCTTTTCACCTAAATTGTATTGATTAAGCATCAGTCTTGTTACAAAATTGATAATAGGACATTAGAACCATAATAAACCATGGTACTTTTACTTTCAATACATTTGAAGGTGAATACTTTTGTACTTTAACTCAAGTGAAGATCTAAATTGAGTATCTGTACTTTAACTCAAGTACATGGTTTGTGTACTTTGTCCATTACTGGTTTTGACCATTATGAAAATACCTGCTACTTTTTACATGGTAAACCATATCAAGAGAAATAGTTACATTTCCTTATGTGTACTTACATTGATAATATCTTGTTCCATCAAGACAGTTTTCCCAGACTACAAATATCTAAGAATTTGCTTGAAATTATTAAATAAATAAATATGGTCAAATTGTAAGCTGAAATATCAAATATCACAAACATTTCTAACAACTGCCATAACAAAACTACACTGTGTCCAAAATTTGTAGATTGTCATGTCTGCATACACAGCTTATACTGTATAGCTACCATGGAAAACCATGAAATTATCAGGAGAACATGAAAGTTTTGAGGTGACATGTATTAAAAATGTCCTGTTGCCTTGGTTGTGCAACAGAACCCATAATTTACTTGGCTAAAACATATGAGCTGATAAATATATATATGAAATAAATTTAGCAGTGGTGTGGAGGTGTTAGCATTTAGCTGGTGAGATTAAACTAAGGTGTTGAGTAGCTAACATTAGCTGGGAGGTCCTTCATGTGTCCTTATAACACCTTCTCACATACACACACACACACACATACTCTGTATGCTGTCTTCAGCTCCCTCTCAGTCTGATTTCTCTGGCTAATTAAACAGTACAGCTCACAGAGAGATCTTATCAGAGCTGAGAGGTTTAGCAGAACACATTGATTGCTTGCCCTCCTCACTCACTCTCTCTCTATCTTTCTCTCTTGATCTCTCTCACTCACCCACTCACTCACTCACTCACACACACACACACACACACACACACACACACACACACACACACACACACATCAAGTATAGACCTCTAAGTTTTTCTGCTATGAATAAAAGGGAAGGTGGCAGATAGCAGCTTTATGTATAGAAAGACACTTCAGAAAATAGCACTGTCAGTACCTGAGTGCCCCCCAACACACACACAAACCCAGCATGTTTATCTTAATAGGACTTTACACTGAAAAATCATTTTATGCCCCAAACGTTGACTGTTACCGATCAAGTGTGCCACTATAATTCAGCCCTCACTGTGTTCCATTAGAGGTGCTGGTCATCTTGAATGGCCTTTTAAAATATCCTACTTCTCCAGACATATTAATTATTAAGTAACCACGTATGGCACTGCTCTGAGATTGCCATGGAAACAGAGGAGGTCAGGGTAAGAGGAATGACATCAAGAACTGGACCAGCAAGTGTTCCCTATCCTTAGAGATAAGTACAGTACATTATTGCTACTTGAGTAAAATAATGACCCAATTATAATTGTCCAGAAAAAAACTGCTTAAGTATAAGTACTAATTAGGTATTATACTTAATACTACGCATCAGCTACAGGGGTAAAATGCACCCCCTCCAGCCCCCACAGCATTGGACTGTGGAGAAAAGGAACCGTCTTCTCTAGTGTGATGAAAAGCCATTTCTGCTCTGGAATTTTATATTAAGATAAATCCAATATTTTGTACTGGGTTCCACCACATTGCTGCTACTTGCTTCTACTATTTTCTTCTGACAAGTGCTGCTGTCTGTGCTGACACATCGGATGATGGGAAATGTAAGGCAGTAGAGGATACATCTATGCTGCCTTCAAAAATCAGCCAAATGGAGAAACCTCAGCAGTCAGGATTTTTATACAAACATTGAATTCAGTCTTGACTCTGCACCTTCCTCTTCAGAATAGTGCCTCAGTAGGCAGCATTTAAAATGTGTCAGACACAACCCCTCTCTAACTAACTCTCCTCATTTCCCTTTTGATTTTGATGCCCTGCTTGTGAAGGGAAAATCAAAGTCTATTATCTTGAACATTACCTCGCCTGCCGCCGGAGTCTAAATAAAAACACAGGACTAAACCTATTTCATTCATTCAGGTCAGATGCATAAATCATACATGTAACTCAATAATGTGACCTTAATAAAGCTCTTGTGGTTGAACACAATCACACTCTCACAACATTGTTTCAAGGTTTAATGGAAAGCCTTGTGGAGACTGTAGCTGTATCTAAGGGGGACAGGCTATGTTCTGATACACTTGCTCCACTGACCCTACTGAAACACTTTGTACTTTTTCAGTTACACACTGTAGTCCACCTGTTGCTCTGCATATCTTCACTCCCGCCGCCATCCAACCAACCAACCTAAGCCCTCTTCTCCAACCAATAGGCCACGGCTCCCCGCGGTGTGTTAGTGTGTGTTGTGCTGGTACGAGTGGATCAGACACAGTAGTGCCACTAGGGTTTTTAGACAGTGTCCATAGACAGTAGCTCATCAGTTGCTCTACAGTTTGTGTTGGTCATCCATTAGTACTGGATTATTCTCAGTCTAGCAGTGACACTGGTGGCTATTAAAACTCCAGCAAAACTGCTGTGTCTGATCCACTCCTACCAGTGCAGCACACACTAACACTGCAGCGCTGACAATGATCCACCACCCAAATTCATACCTGCTTTGTGGTCTTCCTGTAGGTGTCCTGTGGGTGTCCAAACCATTGAAGGGCAGGGTGAAAGGGGACAAATAAATTATGTAAAACAATGGAATACATCTGTAATTGTATAACTACAAAGTGCTCCTGCATGGCCAGATTGGACAGTGAGTGTAGAAACAAGGGTGTGGTAATAATGTCATGGTTACTTGGTGCGTAGTGTACATATCCCTCAGTATATATCCATGTGTGAATGGAACTACCTCCTTCCATCTTCAGGTTAATTCAATCCTGTGTACTGAAGCACTCCCACTTGTTGCTTTTTCAATAAAACTGTGGGTTATTAGAGTTTGAACTAAAATTATTTAAACTCATACAGTTGGTATTAGTTGGGTGATTTATGTAATGGATTTCTACAGTGTATTTATATTTGTAAGCATATGTTTGCATGGGTGTGTGTGAGTCTGCACGCTCTCTCATGTGCTTGCACGGCTGAGCCTAGAACATCTTTTAATGAGAGGAAAATCCAGGCTGAAAAACAATGACTTGATGCTGTAAAGACCCTCCGCACGTTCCTTTGTTCCAGACCACTGGCTCTGCTAATTGGAAGGATTTGTTCCACAAGCATGCCATGGGGAAACAGATACACGAACACACACGGTATGGAGTCACGTGACACTCCCACCTCTGGACTTCACCAAAGTTTGACTCAACTTCTGAAAGAGTCTGAGAGTTATAGACAGAAGTCATAGCTTTTCTTCTGCTATTGGCACTTTGCCACCAAGTCCCCCTTCCTTCAGAAACACGTTCAGGTCACTGGGGGTTTAAAGCAGTGTGAGTTTCTAATAAAGAGGAGCTTTAATGATGAGGAAAGCTGTTGATGATAAAACTAAGGATTTGATTTATTATTAGAATTTATTGTAAAGAGCAGTTGAAAACAATCGACTGAGTGGGAATTCCATTCCAAAATGTATTGGATGCTTTAGACTTTTTACATACTTTTTATTTTAAAGACAAAGCTGGGCAAGGCAAGTTTATTTATAGAGCTCCTTTCATACACAATGGCAATTTGAAGTGCTTTACAGAGAAATGGAACAGTAAAGATCAGTTAAAACAAGTAAAACTGAAATAAAACAAAGCAAAAATGATCCAAAATTATTATTAAATGAATAGAAATAAACATTATTTTAAAAATGATACATAAAAATAAAAGCATTTGAAAATTCCTGAGATCTATCACCTCAGAAAGGCTTTGCACAGATAGTTACAATAAAAAAAGTGTTAAAGACTATTTAAAAATTATACTCTAGTCAGTTTTCCTGCACTGTGTGGAAGAAAGTATAAGCTGTTATTTAATTCTTGAGATATAAAGTACTTGCAAATTTTAGAACTTCCAACAGCTGATAAAGCTTATGAGAACATTTACTTGGGTCTCTTCTAGCACCCCGAGTGAGGAAGAGCACTAAAAGTTACTGCTTTCCAAATCAATAGCAGCCGTAACTGAATAATATCTTACTTCTATGTAATACATCTAGGCTGGTAATCAATCCATGGCATATATTGTACTGCTATCTAAGTCTTAAGACACCCCTCATAAAGAATCAATTCAGCCACTTCACTGTAAAACCACTGGGGGCACAGACATTCAATTGTGCACATGCCAGCTTGTATAATCGCCACAGGAAAGAAGCTCCGCAGAAGCTGGGCATGGCCTTAGGTCACCAGGCTCAGTGCTTCAGGCATGTGTCTGTAAAGCAGTGGAAGTACATTCTCTGGAGTGATGGAGCTCGATCTAGTATCTTTGTGATGAGTTGGAGTAAATCATTAAACATCTCTGAACTTTTTTTTTCTTTTTTTCTGAATGCCATCAAATTGTCATCATCATTTCTCAAATCTTCCCAGAACTCTAGAGCCTGTTAGACAAACTACTCCATTTAAACTTGAATAACCTTCTTTAAAGTTCACAAACCTTTCGCCGTAGTGTAGTTCAAACAGAATTTCAGAACTAAAGAAACTGGAGTTAGAGTAAATGACACACTATAGACAGTATTTCTTGTCGATGCCACTCTTGTGCTGTCAGTCTCCATGGAGATAACAATCAGCTCGTTTGATTGGCAGCTGCGCTGCATGGCAAAAAGCAGAGATGGATGGATAGTGTGCTTCACAGAGATTGTTTTATGACGTCCAATCTCTGCGACGTCCTCTAGAAAGACTGACAAAGGGATAAAAGGAATGAAGATATTGCATTTATCCAACTGATTGAAAGTCTGAGTCATTCTGGTTTTTTCAGCTTTAAACAATGTTCAGGCTGTGTCTCCCAAAAACACGCAATCCCAAACTGTGTACACTCTTCTGCACACAGTTCTTTCCTGTCACATCTAAATACAGTTGAGTGGAATGAAAAAAAACGGCAAAATAAGACATAAAAGCGAGCCTCACCAAACCACCTTTCTTTTCACTCTTGCTTTTATATGAACACACACACGGGCCTTGTCTTAGTTGTTAAAAATCCTTATAACCTGTATTATGTAGGTTAACAATGATGTAAAAAAAATTTTAAATGTTCCCAAATTCCCCAAAGTGTTAAATGTTGTTATTGGATATGTGGTTTATTTCCTTAATTATCGACTTTCGTAAGACATACACACACAGTAAATGATTCAAGTGATTTCATTTAAAATGGCCGACATTAGCCAAAACCTTAAATGAACAAAAGCAGGCCACAAACTCTCCAGACAGGGCTCATGATTAGTGCAATTTTCTAAATGCCTTACTGTTGTAATTATAATGAAACTTTACTGGAGATGCCAACAGGATTTAACCATGGCTGTAGTCCAAGTGAGCATAACTACTCTTATACTTTGGGATATACTTTGTCCTCCCTCACCCAGAACGTGTTGGCTATTATGATACCACTGGCCAGTTAGTATTCTCTTCCAGGCACTTTGTGCTGAGGGTTAATTTTATATGTACAAGTGTTAATTTCTCTGTTTTCCACAAACCTCCCATCTTTAACCTTCCTACCTGTTTAATATACATTAAGTTTGTACTAAATTGATCATATCCTGATCTAATATACATTTTTAAGACCTTTTTTTAGGTATTTTTGTTATGCACCTGGCCTGTGTTGCTCTGTTGTGTATTACGCCAGTCAGTCTGAATGTTACAAACATAGCAGACAGTCTTCTGTGTCAGACCCAAAGGTTTTCTAAGGCTAAAGCATTGGACTGGCCAAGTCAATCACTTGATCTAAATCCAATAGAGTGTGCATTTCACATGCTGAAAATAAGCCCAGGGGCTAAAAGCTCCCAAAAATAAGTAGCATGGAAGGCCTGGCAGGGCATCACCAGGACAAAATAACCTGTGTGTGGTGATGTGTTGTGGAATATCTTCACATAGATGATCATGATTCTAGCTGCTGATACACTGAGGAAGAGACTGACTCAAAGACTTTATTTAAAGGTGTCTACAGCTGGTGCTAAGATAAGACCCTTGAGATTATTTGCCTGGCCTTAAGTGCAACCACCTTCAGTAGCTACTTATTCGAGGGTCTTTCTGGCTTCTGTTTTTCTTCTTGTCAGTGAAAGCATGCTCAGTTGGGTTGAGGCTAGGTAACTGACTTGACCACAGAAAAAAATCAATTTCTTTGCCTTGCTCTTGGGGTATTTTCACTTTATGTTTGGGGTCTCTGTGCATTTGAGCTGTGAAATACCATCCCTATTAGTTTTGTGGCACAGTGGCTCGGTGGTTAGCATGTTCGCCTCTTGGGTTCAAATCACAGTGTGTTTTGGTTGAGTGTTGAATGGAATGGCGTTTTGTGCCGTGTTGATTCTGAAGTGCCCTTGGGTGTGTAGAAAGGCACTATGTATGTATGTGAATGAATAAATATATAAAGACTTTTGCTGTATTTGATGAAATCTGAACTGAAAGCATAGCCCTATGCACTTCAGGATTCATTCTGCTATGTTCTTTTATGGTTCCAAACATCAGTAAACACCAGTGACCAAGTTTCTCGCACACCTATGCATGCCCATGCCAGAACAGTGCCTCCGCCATGTTTACCAGATGATGTGTTATGCTTCAGCTCTCATGCCAAACCTTTCCTTCTCCACACTGTTCTCTTCTCCCAGCATTCTGAAGCAAATTAAGCTCCGGAATGAATGAATGTACTGTATATCAGTATCACAGAAGCCATCTTGAAGGCTTCATCTGACAAAACAAGGTCAGTGTTTGAAAATGCTGACATCTAGTTTATCAAATTTGCCCAAACTTCTTTTAATTGGAGAATAAAAAGTCACTTTGACCAACATGAAAAGGTTTGACCCATGTTTTCAGGCCCTGTTTCTCCACTGATTTACAGCAGGCCTCCTTACTTATTTATTTCTGTTTGTTTGTTCAGATTACTTGCTTTCAAAAAGTTTCTCCCTACATCTTCAAAGCCAGAAGGACTAAATCATGGCTAAACTCGACGCGGAGCTCCAGGCAGTTGGCTCTCGGCGTGTTGCTGTTGTCTGCCCACTTCTATTCCTTCATCATCCTCACTTTTCATCCCCACTTTTTTTTCCCTGACTCCTACGCTTTCTCAAGCAAGAGCCACCAAAAGGACTGTAGCCGTGAAATGGGCTGCAGAGCTCTGTTACCAAGGGAAATGGATATATAGGACTTTGGGCTATAGAAACTATAGAGCTCCTCCTACTCCTGCTGTGTTCAACCTACAGCTACCAGAGGTGGGTTACAGCATTAGACCTTCTCTCTTTCTCTTTCTATCTCCTTTCTTCCTCCTTCCACCCCCATTCCAATATTTATGTCCAAATGTTTATAGACACCACTTTGTAATACTGCTACTCATCTCAATACCATCTCAATAGAAGATTATTCCACCGAAAGAGTGGAGTGCACTGGAACTTACCCACATGAGCATAAGGTCAGCGTACCTTGTGTCGGCCAAGTGTTGGCTAGAGCCCAGCACTGTGAGACTGAATGCCATCAAATTTTCATAGATGTTCCAGCATCATGTGTAAAGCTTTCCCAGAAGGCCAGAAAACCAGGGGAACAAACTACCACTCAATGCTCTTCATTTTGCAAGAAACTAACAAAACAGGTGTCCTCAAACCACTGTCCATATTACCTTGGCTTGTGCAATACGCTTAAAAATATAAAAATATAAGGCACAACATTTTTCAAGCTAGTAACAGCTTCCAGACAGGCCTTTGCAAAGTTACTCTCTCTCTCACGGTCCTTCACAAACTTGTCTTTTTTGGAATTTGATGCTAACGTCATAAGCCTGCAAACATGTCTGTGGGTTTTTATATATCAAAATAAATGCATGAGTAATTACCGGGTGGTATACATTATGATTGGGTTTATTGTGCCTCTAATTTGCCATATTATGAATCTGATTGGCTATATTGTGAAAGTGATTGGGTATATGGCGTGTCTGATGAGGAGTATTCTATGTGTGACTTGGTAATATTACAGAAGAGGGCTGAGTGCCAGGAAGCTCCTTCTGTTTGCTTTATTTCCGCTGCGATCCCGGCTGTTCCCAGAGTCATTTGCACCTGCTGTATTTAGTGTCATTCAAAGAGCACAGGTTGGCAAGTCCGCTCTCCCTCTCTTCCTCTCGTTCTACTACTGCTCGACTGCTCTTCCATGCACCCTCTTCTCTCTCTTTATTTCTCTGCTTCGTTGCCTTGAAGAAATTATCTTTCAATTGCTTCTCAATGTCCTTCAGTGAATTTGTCGCACAGAATTACAGAGCCTTGAGGCACATAATTATCAATAGAATTCGTATCAGTTTGTTGTGTTTCTGTGGACAGGTTGTTGAGACTGTCATGTTACTGGAGTAGCCCAAGGGAGAGACAAACCCCCCCACACCTCTCTCACTCTCTCTCTCTCTCTCTCTCTCTCTCTCTCTCTTTCTCTCTCTCTCTCTCTCTTTCTCTCCTTTCTCTCTCTCTTTCTTTCTCTCTCTCTCTCTCTCTTTCTCTCCTTTCTCTCTCTCTCTCTCTCTCTCTCTCTCTCTCACACAAACACACACACACATACACACACATGCAGGTGGCATGGCTGCTTAATGAGCTTCTCTCTCTCACTTGGCCTCTCTCTGTAATGGACTGTAATGGGGGGATGTCAGTGTGTCGTTAGCTGCACATTTATTCTCATTAGAGCTGAATGATGATGATTACTTTGTCAGAATCAAGATGACTGGAGAGAGAGAGAGAGAGAGAGAGAGAGAGAGAGAGAGAGAAATAATATGTATGTTCTGCTGGATTCATTTCAAATAGCAAGAAAGTAGCCAATAGATTTGTCTGTGTCTAATTACACCAGAGGGAGACCCTGAGCTTTCTAGGCCTTCAAAATGTCCTGATGAGTTCTAGGATGGTCATGCTGGTTGTATTGACCTTTTTCGTGTTGAGGTAAAAAATCAAGCAGAAAGAAAACATTTAAAATACATTTTAAAATGGCTAATTTTTTTTTCTCTGACAGCTAGGTATATATCTCCATATTATCCCACTAATCAGGACTTCAGGAGCTGATCTGAAGGCCTTGCACATCAAATGTAGGGAACAGTGGAAGTATCTACAGTCCAATCAAGCCATTTTCATTCAAAAGAAACAATACTTCCGTTGTAAAAACACTGTGGAGCTAAGTGAGTGTTCAGATGTTAAAATTGCATTATTGTGCAAAAAGAAAGAGAAAAATAAACATGAAAAGAATGCGCTAGGACCACAAAACAAGACGTGAGGTACTATATGCCCGCAGATGTCTTTTAAAAAATGAGAGTAAATGCTATATCACAATAGATTCAAAACATATTTCTGTTGAATATATTTAATTTTTTTTTTGTCTTGGCACTGAAAGATTTTTCACTTATTTATTTTTCTCTGATTTTCTGACATTTTCAACATTTTATCTGAAAATATACAAAAACAAACAAGTGTGTTTACACATACACACACACACATGCACACACACTCTGCATGCATCAATAACAGAAGGCACAGGATCCCTGAGCTCTTTATTTCAGTCAGTCAGCACAGCCAGGCACTTCCACTATTCAGCATCAGCCAAACTTTACAGCAGTGTAGACACATACACATACACATACACGGTCTGACAAGTTGTTGGGGAGGGGGGTGGAAGTGGGTTGTTACCATCTGGAGGCCAAAAACTACGGAGCCCCCACTGAACCATAAAACTGGGTGAGAAAGTTCACTGGTGGGTTGTTAGCTAGTCATCAAATATATGAAAATCAATATTAAAAAGGAACATAAAAAATATTACTCAATGAATCATGTATTTATGCGTAGTGAGGCAGTGACAGAAGGAGGGGAGGGATGAGGTGAGAAAGGGAGCTTATTGAGTACAACTTTGAGTATACAATTAGTGTGCATCTGAACTTCCCATGCCAAAATAAAAATAACAGAGGAGGAAAATCCTTGAACTGGGTTTGGCTAAAGATTCAGCGCAGGGAGTCTTAACTAGAGTTAGTATTGAGATGGTACTATTTTGTCAGTTTGCCACAACAGTATTAACAAAGGTGTTGAGCACCTCACTTTCATTCATTATCTGTAAGCGCTTATCTAGTTGAGGGTCGCGGTGGGCCCAGAGCCTACCTGGAATCATTGGGTGCAAGACGGGAATACACCCTGGAGGGGCGCCAGTCCTTCACAGGGCAATACACACACATTCACTCACACGGACACTTTTGAGTCACCAATCCACCAACATGTGTTTTTGGACTGTGGGAGGAAACCGGAGCACCCGGAGGAAACCCACGCGGACACGGGGAGAACACACCAACTCCTCACAGACAGTCACCCGGAACCCACAACCTCCAGGTCCCTGGAGCTGTGTGACTGCGACACTACTTGCTGCGCCACTGTGCCGCCAGCACCTCACTTCTCAGTAGAAAAGCACTAACAAAATACAAGGCTCTGCAGCACATGAGCTTAAGGTCACTAAGCCCAATGCTAAGAGTTGGCTAGAGAAGAATAAATTGCTTATCATCAATCAATTCTATTCTGTGAATCTGTAACTGCTACAAAGATGGATAACCTACCTATTCATAGCCTTAAAAGAACGGTCGCGCAACAGGTAGTGTCACGGTCACACAGGTTCCTGGGGTTGTGGGTTCAAGCCTTGCACCTGGTGACTGTCTATGAGGATTTTACTCTCCGCATGGGTTTCCTCCCACGGTCCAAAAAACACATGTTGATAGATGGATCGGCGACTCAAAAGTGTCCGTAGGTGTGAGTGTGTGAGTGAATGTGTGAGTGTGTGGCGCCCTGTGAAGAGCTGGCGCCCCCTCCAGGGTGTGTTCCCACCTTGCGCCCAGTGATTCCAGGTAGGCTCTGGACCCACCGCGACCCTGAACTGGATAAGTGGTTACAGACAACGAATGAATGAATGAATTGCTATTGGTAAGTGTTTGTTAGCAATTGTAAAAAAACTGGAACAACATGATTAAAAATTATTAATAAACAGATTGTATTATAAAGTAGATTGTTTACAATAAATGCTGTACACTTATAGGAGATTTTATAGACAGTTCACTCTCATATGTATTTGCTCTCTCGCTCTCTGTCTTACACACACACACACACACACACACACACACAAATTACTGCTCACAGAGCCACACTAATGGCTTGGTGAGCTTAATTTACAGCTGAAACAGGGTCACTGCAAAAGAAATGCCACTTACCTGGGTTTAGCCTCTGATCTATGGCAAAGGCTGCTCAGGCTCTCTCTCCTTTCTGGGTAATTACCCTCATTTAGTTAAAACTACACAGATAATTCCATCTCTACTGGAGTACTAAGCTCGCTCTCTCTCTCTCTCTCTCTCTCTCTCAGAGAGCACTACTGTTTCATATATCCCAATTAACTCAATTGTCTCATTACACCACAAGATTATATAAACACTTCATTGAAATCAGAAACCCCTTCTTAAGCTGATCAAAATTAGAGAAAGATGCTTAATTTAACATTAATCTTCTCACTGAATTATAGTATTCAGAGCAAGGTGAACCTGGAACTGGTATGTGTGTGTGTGTGTAGGACAGCAGTACCATGCATATCACAATATAAGCATCTCAATACAATGCATGCGGGAGTCTGTGAATATTGTTGAATTGATTGGATATTTGCCGTTTTAATTCGAAAATATTGTGGACATTGAAAATTGAAAATAAAGTGAAGACTTCAGACTTTGAAGTTGATTTTTCTTTTGTGAGCCACATTCACATTTGTACATTTCACATTTCATAACCATAGTAAAATACCCATAACTGAATATGTTCTGAAATACATTCACATTGCAGAAAATGTGGCCCAATTCTGATATATTTATCTCATATGTCCAAATAATTGTCCAAATAAAACATGTATCTCCAGTTTTGTGGATGTTTAGTTTACTACATCATTTGAACACAGCAGCTGTCCTTCACATCATGTGAAAAATTCATGCCGAATGAACCAATAGAATTTAATATTATTAACCTTCACTCCCAATGAAATGAATGAAGTTTTTTCCTTTAATATTTTGAGAGATACATGTTTATAACTGGACAGTGAGGATTTACTATGTGTATAGTATTATCTGGCATTTGATGCAGCCTTTAGCTTTTCTATAGCATTCTACTTTTGTCATTCATTCTGGTGGTGTATATGCGTGTATGTCACTGTATGTATTTATATATGTGAGAGTCTATGAAGAAATCATGTCCAAGAATTGTGTTTACTTGCTCGTGTCACATTTCTGAAATAAAGGGTATTAACAGGTAGCTGTGCCCCTGTGCTGCAGTGACTCTGTCTTTACTGCAGGTGTTGGGAGAGTGTCAGTAACATCAGGTGCCAATGGATGATTAGTTCTATACCGCAAGAGCCACTTTAACTCTTCTCAACGGTAATGAATGTTCTCTATCACTAAAGCACAGTTCCACTGCTCCACAAAACAATACAGAGGGATTTAAACCCATATACTTGACTTTACAGCTCATGTGCAGCTGCTCCAGAGCATCCCACTTCATGTCATGCTTCCCACTGGAGAATCGAGTTGTGCTCTCAATTACACAATTAACCTGAGGTGTCAACAATGGATTCAGATTAAAGTAGCTTTTGACCTCATAGTCTGTGTTTTGCAGTAGTCTGCCAGTCATTACAGTTCGTCAAATACAGGACTCTACTGAAAGTATAGAGTAAAAATGCTGAGTGAGTAGCAGGAGTGAAGGACTGAAAGAGAGAGAGAGACAGCCGGTCAAATGGCTTTTTAACCTGCACCAGCCGGCCCAGCTGTGTCCTCTCTGGCTTTTTGGTACAGTGCATTTCGTGTAATTAGCCGTATTTGGAGAAGTTAATGAGCTTCCCCTTTACACAGCCTGTGCGCAGTCAGACTAGAGCCCTGGAGAGAAAGCCCTGTTTCAAATGCAGTCAAGTACCTTGGGTTGAAGAGAGAGAGAGAGAGAGAGAGAGAGAGAGAGAGAGAGAGAGAGAGAGAGATGGAGAGGGAGCTGGAGAGAGTGTTCTGGGCGGGACTGTTTCCCAGTTTTCATTCACACTCAATGTGAGCATTAATCATCTTAATGACTGGACTCCAGCTCCAGAGCCATGGGACTCAGGTGGGAGGACCTACACTGGCCAGTAGGAGGTGTTAGCTGTATTAGTGCTTAGCCAATAACAGAAGCCCAGGCTTTCAAAGAAATTGAACATGACACGGAACTTGATCCATATACTGAGTCAGTTTATATCATTTAGCAGCCCCTTACTAATCTATCCTTCTGATCAATGGGATGAGACCTCCACCTGGGTTTCATCCTCTTGTGAAGTCACGTTCTGTTCGGAGTTTGGTGTGTTCTCCCAGTGTCTGTGTAGGTTTCCTCCCTGTGCTCCAGTTTCCTCCCACAGTCCAGTAAACACATGTTGGTGGACTGGTCATGGCACACCGTCCACAACTGTGAGTGAATGTGTGTGTGTGTGTGTGTGTGGTGCTCTGTGAAAGACTGGTGCCTCCTTCAGGGTGTGTTCCTGCCTTTCATCCCATAATTCTGGGTGGGCTTTGGACTAACCATGACCTTGATCAGTATAAAGTCACTTACAGAAAATTAATTAATTGTATAAAATGTTTATTTTTTGGTGCGTGTCTGTAGAAGAAGGGGCATTTATATCACTTTAGCATCATTACTATATTTTTATAGGACTGTGTGGCTGTTTCAAATACATTTTGAAATTGTATCTTTTTTTTTTTTTTTTTTTTTTTTTTTTGCATTTTTAGCTTTCATTCAAGTCTCCTCCCCTGAATGTCTTAACTCCTCCCACTAAAGATGAGGAAAGAAATGCAGAGAAAAGATTCAAGGTCAGAGGGTTAAACACCAACAAATGTTGTCCTCACTGTTTTCACATCACCATGCTCTATTAATGTTTCATAACACCATCAGCTTGATTTATTAAACACAATCAGGTCACTCTATTAACTACAATTATCCAATAAAAAAACACAGGGTAGGGGAAGGCATTGTAGCAGTGAGCTCCATCATGTGCTACAGCAATTAACTTCTATGTAGTGTACAGTTAAGTACCCCTCCTCTCCCGTCAATTTCCCCAAGAACACTAAAAACAGATTAAAAATCCTTAAATATGGTAGATTTTGGTTGAGATTAAGGACAGAGGAATCAAGGAGACATTGCGTTCCACCCAAAATCTGACAGAACTTCAAAAGCTGTGGAGAATTTGTCCATGCACTCCATACTCACTCATATTTGAGCATTTTTGTGCTTGGTTAATTGGTTTCATTGTTTAAGAGAACAATGTGTAATTGTTGCTCGGGCTGGAGCGCAGTAACTTGGCAGAGCTTCTCTATCTCTCACCTCATCTTCTCATCTCCTCCGCCTTCCACAGTCTCACACCGCCAAAGTAGGACATTTTCACCATGCAGCTACCAAAACGGAGCGCAATATCCTCAGACCTTCAGCATACCAAACGTCAGAGCTCTGAGAGACATATGGAAACACTCATCAGCTCTTCTAGTAGTGATTCATATACTGGTGTTTTGGAAAAACTGGAAAAAGCGTGAGAATTCTCACCTGGAGGGACTACAACACAGTGTGAATGTTTTATTCTTGTCTTTAAAGAGCTAATGTGAGGGAAAGGATTATATTTTTCTCTGTTCTTTAAGTAATAGTTTGAAGTTTCCTATTGCACCATTCACTCACCAGTCCATATAGTACTATACTACAGAGACCACTCCTCATTTAATTACTATGCCACTCAAAAAGCTATTAAGTACACGTTATTCATTTTCAGTGTCTGGGGGGAGCAGCAATATAGGATTAGCCTTTTTATTTTTCTGTATGTAAGGCGTGGACCCTCATTTGTTCGCTTTAACTGAAGACTTTCTCTTTTTAAACATGTGGTGTATTTTATGCCAAATTTCAGAAACATTGCTTGAAAAAAGAAAAATGAATAACTTGTACTTAATGGCATTTTGAATTCATCATAGATGTGATGACACTTACTTTCATTCTGCGTATAGTAGATTAGCCACCTATTCACACAGAGCTGAACATGCTACTGCAGGATGCCTGCGACAGAACTACAATGCTGTGCTGTTCTCTATTGGGAAAGAAATCTCTGCAGCCTTCCAAATGATGAACGCATATAGGAGAGGCCAAAGGTTTTTGTGGGGGAGATATTCTTGAAGAGTTCAATTAAATGGTGTTTACACTGTGCAATTCAAACCATTGTAGCTTTTTAACTAATGTGATGTGCTTCATTTCTTCATTTCTCAAGTCATTTATATTTTCTTTTTTGATTATGTGGAATATTCTCTTGAATGGCTTGACCTCTGAGTAAGAAACAGAGAGGAAATTGTAGAACATGGGCCCTTTAATGGTAGAGTTTTAACAGCTGCTTTTATGCAGGTTAAATCAGAACGTTCTAGTTTTATTGAGCACTGATCATCACAAAACCACAATGTGAGTCACAGTCAGTGTTTCTACCTGTGCTTCTCTCATCTTCAGGTGCATCTCACTTTTTTAAGTCAGTCTGTGCTCTTCTCGCTTGTTCAGTGACTCTCATTTTGCTGTTCCATTGATGTTCTGTTGCTTGAGTTTGTGAAGCAGATGCGCTGTTTATGTGTGCAGTAGAACAACGCATTCAATCTTCCAGAATCCTCTTTGATCAGGTTAGACTGGAATAAGACATCTGCTATTTTTGCAACATGTTCACATGGCGTAGTGGCCTGTTTCTCTTCATCTCTTTGTGTTTCTCTCTCTCTCACGCTCTCTCTCTATCAATTAAACACGCAGACACACGAACAAATGCATATATACAGAGAAGTAGAGTTACTACTTTTATTGTGTTTTACACTATGTGTCCAATTGTTTTTAGACACCCAATATAACTAATAAAAACAGATTTATATTTAGACCCCACTGTGGACACATACAGCTTGCATAATCTCAAAAGAAAATGTCATCAAAGTGAACAAGTCCAATCCAAGCATCAGATAGAGGGTTATAAATCCCCAAGCTTTGGGCTTTGGAGAAATGGAAGTGTGATCTTCATCCAATACATTTGAAATGTGTAGGAATGTCATTTGTGATCCAGAATTAATAATCCAGTATCAGTGCCTGACCTCACATGCCTTATGGCTGAATGCAATCAAATTCTCATGTTCTAATACGTAAAGTAAAGCCTTCCCAGAAGTGTAGAATCTATTAATAAACTTCAGAATTTCAGGGGAAAAGTTGGATAAGCAGATGTCCACAAAATTTGAGGCCGGTAAACAGTGTCCAATCATCTATGTGCTGAAGCAGCATGTCTACTACACAATAATAGGAAGCAAGGCAAACTCCAGGCCCAGCACACAATCCTGCAGGAGTACATATTAAGGGTTTAGTTTGTTTGTTTGTGTTGGGAGCTGCACAGCATGAGAGGGAGATGATAGTGACTCAGCTTGAAATGTTCTCCACATTACCCAGTGGGGACAGAGGTCATAATTAGTGCAACACACACATACACACACAACCAACACACTTTTTTCCATCATGAGCCAGCCAGTCTGCACCATCTCTGGCTCCTAGCTGAATAACAATCAGTATTTGCAATGGAACAATCAATAATATCTAATTAAAGTTCACTAATAATGATTGTTCTGCTTCTAATGATATGGTTCAAGTCATGAAGCATGGAATAAGGGTGAACACCCGCACCAAGTCGGATGTATTTTGATTTATCCAGCTGTTTATGTGTTTATAGTGTTAGATGTTCCATATGTTTTTGGTATGATAGTGTTAGTTTATTCATTCTGTTTGATGAATGTATAAGATGATTATAATAATTTATGGGCTTACTTATGTAATGATCAATTGTTTTCATTTTAATTGGTTCAAACATCTCTTTATCTTCAGCTAATCGAGCATGCACTGTAAAAGCACTGTGATCAGATCTGTGTGCATGAAGGCACTGTGATCAGATCTGTGTGCGTAAAGGCACTGTGATCATATCTGTGTGCGTAAAGGCACTGTGATCAGATCTGTGTGCATAAAGGCAATGATATCAAATCTTTGTGTATAAAGGCACTGTGATTAGATCTCTGTGTGTAAAGGCACTATGATCAGATCTGTGTGTGCAAAGGCACTGGGATCAGATCTGTGTGCGTAAAGGCACTGTGATCATATCTGTGTGCGTAAAGGCACTGTGATCAGATCTGTGTGCATAAAGGCAATGATATCAAATCTTTGTGTATAAAGGGACTGTGATTAGATCTCTGTGTGTAAAGGCACTATGATCAGATCTGTGTGTGCAAAGGCACTGGGATCAGATCTGTGTGCGTAAAGGCACTGTGATCAGACCTGTGTGCGTAAAGGTACTGTGATCAGATCTGTGTGCATAAAGGCACTGTGATTAGATCTGTGTGCATAAAGGCAATGATATCAAATCTTTGTGTATAAAGGGACTGTGATTAGATCTCTGTGTGTAAAGGCACTGTGATCAGATCTGTGTGTACAAAGGCACTGTGATCAGATCTGTGTGTGTAAAGGCACTGTGATCAGACCTGTGTGCATAAAGGCAATGATATCAAATCTTTGTGTATAAAGGGACTGTGATTAGATCACTGTGTGTAAAGGCACTGTGATCAGATCTGTGTGTACAAGGGTACTGTGATCAGATCTGTGTATGTAAAGGCACTGTGATCAGACCTGTGTGCATAAAGGTACTGTGATCAGATCTGTGTGCATAAAGGCAATGATATCAAATCTTTGTGTATAAAGGGACTGTGATTAGATCTGTGTGCATAAAGGCAATGATATCAAATCTTTGTGTGTAAAGGCACTGTGATTAGATCTCTGTGTGTAAAGGCACTGTGATTAGATCTCTGTGTGTAAAGGCACTGTGATCAGACCTGTGTGCGTAAAGGCACTGTGATCAGATCTGTGTGCGTAAAGGCACTGTGATCAGATCTGTGTGCGTAAAGGCACTGTGATCAGATCTGTGTGCATAAAGGCAATGATATCAAATCTTTGTGTATAAAGGGACTGTGATTAGATCTCTGTGTGTAAAGGCACTGTGATCAGATCTGTGTGTGCAAAGGGACTGTGATAAGATCTGTGTGTGTAAAGGCACTGTGATCAGATCTGTGTGTGTAAAGGCACTGTGATCAGACCTGTGTGCGTAAAGGTACTGTGATCAGACCTGTGTGCGTAAAGGTACTGTGATCAGATCTCTGTGTGTAAAGGCAGTGTGATCAGATCTGTGTGCATAAAGGCACTGTGATCAGATCTGTGTGCATAAAGGCAATGATATCAAAGCTTTGTGTATAAAGGCACTGTGATCAGACCTGTGTGCGTAAAGGCACTGTGATCAGATCAGTGTGCGTAAAGGCACTGTGATCAGATATGTGTGCGTAAAGGCACTGTGATCAGATATGTGTGCGTAAAGGCACTGTGATTAGATCTGTGTGTATAAAGGCACTGTGATCAGATGTGTGTGCGTAAAGGCACTGTGATTAGATCTGTGTGTATAAAGGCACTGTGATCAGATGTGTGTATAATATTGGGGTGTTTTTGTTTGCCATTTTTATCACTTTATATTATACTTTTTTTGTATTAATTATTTATTGTAAAATAAAAATAAAATTCTTGTACAAATACTGATTTCAAAGTTAACAATACTGTAATTTGGATACATTTTATTTGGATATGTATGGGCCCAAATTACCCAATCTATTCCATCTGTTCTTCTCTGGTTGTCTTTGGAATTGTTGTACTCATTTTAATGGAATAGGCTTCTGAAGTCAGAATGAAGTTGATGTGTCAGAGACAAAGTGGTATCACTTTCTTTGCTTGCTCCCTCCAAGTATGGTGTGATTAATCTAAAGCTTTGGGGTGTCATTTCATATTTTAAACAAGAACAGTGTCACTGATGCATAGCACTCAACATCCCCCATATTGGAGCATGCATAAACATGAGATTATAGTTAATTTCCATGCAATTATTTGTATCTACAAATCAAAAATAATAAATAATATAAATCAATGGCACAGATTTGCTCTTGACATTTAAGGGGACTTATGAATCTACACACCACTCCCCTCCATTGCCTTTCTGTTTTAGTTTTTTCCTTTGCTCCATGATAAAACGACAACGTAAGAGAACTGAGAATTGTGCAGTTAATTTCCAAACCATGTTATTCATAGCTATAGACAATTTTAGCTTGCTGTTATTATGATGGACTCATTCCATTAGCAAACATTATTTTAAGTGACTTTTACATTTCACGTTTCTTTGAAAAATATCACCTTATTGTCCACCTTCTTCCTTTTTGCTGCCATCCTCACTCGCTTTTGAGACCAGTGTGTCACCCACGATGCACAGTAATACTCGCTTATGACTGTAAAGATTTCCTTCCAGTTTTGGCGCTGCTCACAACCAAACTATAGAGGCTCACTGGACAGCAGGGAAAGGCACAGCCAATCACACTGGCCATACATGTTACGGGGAGGAGAGACTCGAGTAGAGAACATGATTTAACCCTTTCTGCACCTCTAGGTTAATGAGATGTTGACAGATCTGGTTTGAAGGGGATCAAATTATTGGTGGGACCAATTCAATAATCGCTGGATATTGGTGGAAACATGTCACCTCAATCCATGCTAATTCTATGCCCTTGATATAAATTATTAATAATAAATAAAAATAGTTCAAATACTCTTTAATGATTTTACCTTCTTTCTAAAAACCCACACACAAACATCTAACTAGTGTAACTAGTTTCTTCAGACTGGGCTGAAGAGCACCACATTTATCAAAAATGCATTCAGAGGTTAGTGATACACTTTTCAGGTTATATTTGCTTTGATTGCAGCACCACTGTTATGACTCACTGGCAACTGTAGGCATTGACTGGCTCTAAAAGTGGGTGTCATTGAGACGCAGGCCTGAAGAAACTAGATCATGTCTCCATCTGTTTGTTCGTATCTCTACCGTTTTACCACTTCAAACCACTTATGCCCTCGGAGCAGAGGAGACCTCATGATTAATGCAATCTTTTCATCCAGAATGAAGAGAGAGAGTCGCTGGCTCGCTGCCCGGCTTCTCGTGTAGGCCTCTGAACAACACAAACACGCTCTCACACACAGACATTTTAGCGCCGTGTTTTGGCTGTTGTGAATGTGAAATGTTCTTGTTCTCAGGCATTGGACGATGCACTTGGAGCCATATTCTGTGAGCTAACGCACACACACACACACACACACACACACACATACACACAAACACACGCGCACAAACGCACACACAATGGAGTTAATTGGCATTGTCTGCAAAGAATCACATTCAGATCTCGCAGAGTGCCATGCAAGCCCAGTTTCTCCTACATTTTTCAGCCTATTACAGAGTAGCATGAAACGCAATCTTCTCCAGCAAACCTATCAGGCACAAGCAGGGACCACACTTCTTCCCACAGCAGCCTATCCACTGAGAGGAGGACACCAAGGCCCTTCTGCAGCCTTTTAGATAATGCAGCTTGCCCGAAGCTGCTTCAACTTTAGCAAGAGAGTGAGAGAGAGAGATAGAGAGAGAGAAAGAGAACAAGAAAGAGCGAGGGGGAGAGGGAGAGAGAAAGAAAGAGACAGAGAGAAAAAAGAGCGAGATAGAGAAAGAGAGAGAGAGAGTCTACTCTACTCTTGTCGTCTACTCTTCTGTACCGGTGCACTGGTAACAATCTGTTGAATTTCTAGCCCAATTTAACCCTTGAAAATCGACACTGTAAAAATATATATGTTGTTTTCCTTTAAATTATCAATAATGTAAAGTTGTATTAAATCACTTGAACAGAATCTCAGAGAGTGTGATTTTCTTAGTTAAATTACTGCACAAATTTCACTGAAAAAAGTTGTTATTTTGAAGTGCATTCTATTTACATTTTAAACCATTGTTAGTCAATGCATTCTCACCTAATTTTCAAAATTTGTCCAAGATTTGTCCTTGCAGATGCAAAGGCATTGTGTCTAATCTGGCAGCTCACCCACTATTTCTCCTGAAATTAATTCTATCAATATTTTACCCCCCACAATAACAGTAATAACTCTAAACTTCCCATATAGATAATTTGATTACTGAGACCATCATTTATAAATTATTAGTAAGAGAGCATGAAAGAATTTATTTGTGGGTCTCAAAAACTTCCAGCATTGACAAGTTCAAGTGCTTTCAACTTGTTTTCTTTTGTTCTAATATCAAAAGTATGACAGCGAATAGTCTTAAACTGTTTTGGAGTGACACAAACTATCCTTTGGCCTTTGCCTTGTGTGTGTGTGTGCGTGTGCGTGTGTGTGTATGTGTGTAGGTATATCCACACGCTGTATCTGGGAGTGCAGAGCCGGTGGCACACTGAGCCGGGTCACCGTCACTGCTACTGGCGCCTGATGTTTGAGACGGCTGACATCAACATGCTGAGGCTGCTGGAGGCCTTCCTGAAGAGCGCTCCCCAGCTAGTGCTGCAACTCAGCATCATGATCCACAGCAGACACATACTGCCCCTTCAGGGTGAGAGTGCACAAACATAAACACACACACACACACACACATTAGTGGATCAATTTTCACTAGGATACATTACCATGGCAACTTATGCTGCATATCTTACCTGCTCCAGGGTTCAGTTTAAGTTCGGAATATTAAAACATACTTCTTAAAACACCCAGGGCCAAGCTTGATGACAGCCTGAAGATCAAAGTCTCGGTTGGGGCACCTGGAAAGTTTATGGCATTAGTTATGTGAAAAGCAACAAACCACAATACACTAATATTATAAACATGAAGCAATAAAACATATGGCAAATATTGCACAGAAATATTCTTTCCCTTCTTTGCCAGAAGTGTTACTTGTATTATCTTCATCACTAGCTATTTGTCCTAAACGCAATGCCTTTATGTGTAAGAGCAGGAGGCGCATCTGAGTATCTAAATATGGAACAACAGAAAGGGTTGTACTTCTGTTGTTTAACTACTGCTCAGTTAACATACTAACTTTAGTTGAATGCATCATAAAATCTCAAATTATTGCAAACTAATTCAATTCATTTGATTTGGCACAATTCAGATGCAAACTACTTATATTTTTTGAGAATTATTTACACAGTAAAATATACAATACAGGAAGGGTTTTTGTTTCTGCACTAAGAAAATGCTTTTGTGCCAAAAGATATTGTGTGTACATAATTATCAAAAAACAAAACTGATTCAACTCAACTGTCCCTTCCAAGGTTGTATAAATATGATTTGTTTGGTTCATATTTGTGAAATTAGACAAAAATATATTAGAAAATTAGCATAAATGAATGTTATTTCATTGATATCTCAAAGATCACATTTGGTGTGCAAACAGTTCTCTGTTATTCACAGTTTTCAATAAAATAGGAAATATAAAATAAGATAAAAAATGTTGGGTAACTACACCAGTTCCTCCACACACACACACACACACGTGAGAACACACTCATCTATAATCTATAGCCATCATTCGTTACTGTCCTGAACCATGGCAACCACATAGTACTCCTGCTTTGAGAACACATACACATGATTCTCAACCTGATTTCTCTATCAATATACCTGGCAATCTGTAGGGTGAGAGCATACACACCAAAACATAAACCAACATACACATGTCATAAACACAAAATAGTACAGCAAAAGGGCAGGGGGGCCAGGACATACTTGGTCTCCAAGATTTCTGACTGTTCAAAAGAAAAAAATGGCACAATTTCAAGTGTTAACACTCAGCTAATAAAAGTTCTGTTGAAAGGTTCTTTTTTAAAAAAGAAAAAATAGGATGCTCTGAAGCCACTTCAGTTTGTGAAATGCAGACCACACCCAAGTGTGCAGGGCGAGGAAGGGACACTCTGAGGGACGTTGGATTGAGGTCTGGGAAGCTTCTTCTGGGGAAATCTGCGGTGCAAGATGAGGTGTTTGGGGATAAAAGTGGATTATTTACACACCACTACACACATTAGCACTAAATGTTGCTCCTATCTCTAGTCTTGTTTTCCTTCTTCTCTCTCTGTGTGTGTGTGTGTGTGTGTGTGTGTGTGTGTGTGTGTGTGTGCGCTTCCACATGTCAATGTAGCTGTAAACCCTAACTTCTAAAGATTTTTTTACAAAGATGCTGACCTATTAGTCATTCAGGGCAGAACCTCTAAGCATGGCACTGGTCAGTCAAGCATCCCTGGCAAAATTATAAATAGTGATGAACTGAAATGAAAAGTCTTAATGAAAAATAATTGCGAAGAATATATTGAAGGAGGTCTTCTATAACTGCATCACTTTTGCCCTACATTACCAGTACTTCTAATTATTGTTTTGTATTGAGAAGTTTATGCACTGTAACTCTATTAGAATAACCCTCTCTGTGTAGTGTAACTTAGACCTACACTGGATATAAACCAGAGTAGGGTAAAACTGTTGTTGTTACTCAGCTATGCTTCACCATAGGCTTTGATGGTTATAATTGATAGAAAACCAAATCTAAACTCTTATCTCTTACCCGCACTTGAATCTGTTGTTCAGAGTCAAACACAAACTACATATAGGTACCTAAGCTAGTTCCTAAATTAGACAGGTCATTTCAGTCGTCCCCTTTTGTCCTTTTCTGTTCAGATGCAGCTCTAACCTCAGCGGCGTCCTGCTGGTTGATTTCATAATGATCGGACATCGTGGGTCCTGAGCTGAGAGCATGCGCAGGAAAATGCTCAATGCTACGAATGCTATCAGTTCGCTCCAGTTAGAAGCTATGCTAATCTGGTTCAGCTCCAACTGAGCGAGAGAGAGAGAGAGAGAGAGAGAGAGAGAGAGAGCAGTGTTGAGTGAGAGAAGGACTAGGTTTGGCAGTGAATTGGATATTTGAAAGGAAAACAATGAAAGAACTGAGATGAGTGAAAAAGTTTGTTGTTTTGATTCCTTATCTTGTCTAAAGTGTGTGTGTGTGTGTGTGTGTGTGTGTGTGTGTGTGTGTATGTGGTCTAGATATATTCCATGATTTGGGGGCCACATTCACAAAAAGCTTATCCTAATAAAAGTAAATCTCTACATGTATCTACACAAGGTGAAGACAGGGTGTTAAACTACATACATAAAGAAACTCTATATGTGTTTGTCATAATATTAATAATTTATGTAATATTCAGTATTCACAAAGACCTGTCTTTAAAGTTTGTTTTTGGGACCGATGCAAATAGTGAAATTGATAAATGTGAACAAATTAAATCCAAGACTTATATATATTAATACTGTTAACCAGCCATAATTATATATATATATATATATATATATATATACATATATAATAAAAAAATAAAAATAAATGGCTGGTTAACTGTATTAAGCTATATAATATACATGACATAGAAATGGGCTCTCAAAGCTCTTTGTGTGTGTGTTTGTGTATGTGTGTGTGTGTGTGGTTAGCAAGGGACAAGAGCAGTAGAACAAAGGATGTCTGCAGGGACCTTGTGGGTAAACAGACAAACAGACTAGCCGTATTAAAGTGCTGATCTCAGTGATACCGTCAGACCTATGGAAGCCCTAGAGATAAAGTTCAACCCTCTCTCTCTCTCTCTCTCCCCCTTCTGTGTCTCTGTCTCTCCTTCTCTCTCATGCACACATCTTCCACCTGTTCGCTTCCATGCACACCCCAGGGTACCTGTAAACAAAATATAAAGCATCTGTCTGTCAAACCAATAAACAGTGTTTGTGTGTGTGTGCGCGCGCACACCTGGGAGGCATCGTCCCAGGCATTCGCTAAGCAGAGTGATGGGTTGTTGTCGGTGCAGGTGCTACAGCTCAACTGAAATATAACTTAAGCCTTAAAGCAATGGCAGCAAACCTGACAATCACGTCACAATTTCAGCTGTAGATTCAGGCGTCCCCTGGCCCTTCTCTCTTAAAAGAGAGCCTGTCATTACAATGCAGTATGTGTTCCTAATGTTACGCAATACTTTTAAAGAGTCACACAGCCTTCCCAGAACATGCGCCTCCAATATCACTCGAAGAACAGGAAATCTTCATTGAGGTGCATGTCATGAGAGACATTATTTAATGCATGAATTATGCATTGTTCTCCCATTAATAATTCAGTTGCATGTCCAATTAGCAATGAATCACATCAGAGCTAATTAAATATTGAGGGGTGGGGTTCTGAGAATGCGCAAACCTAGGTCTTTCATAAAGATTCTGATTAGCTTTTATATTTAGCGCCGCAGGACAAATTGAAGTTTAACAGTGATAAGACCGTAGTGGTAATCGACCTTTTTAGAGCTTATTTAATGAACTGAACAAAGTGTGTCTTGATTTTGGCTCAGGCTGAGTTTGTGTTGAGGACTCTGTGTTCTCAAACCCTTTTAAAGTTCCAATTACACACACCCAAATAATCTATGGGTCCTGGGTTAAGTGTTACAAACATAAAAAAAAGGAATTCACACATTTTTATGCATTAACTTTCAATGAATATCAATATAAAATAATAATAATAATAATGAATTATTCCAAGTAATTTTGGAGTATTTCTGTTGGATCATTCATCATGATATTTTCACACAATGTGAAGGACAGCTGCTGTGTCCAAATGATGCAATAACCTAAAACCAAAAATAGAATACATTATTTTCTTTGGACAGCAACAACATACATTATTGCTTTATTGAATATAATAAAATATAAACTGCAATGAATTATAAATGTATGCCCTGGTATCAGTGTATTTTCTATCAATACATTTTTACACACCCAAAATAAATACAGCACTGCAAGTCAGAGACCATCCTCTGGTTGCTTCAGTTTAGAAGAAAATAGACAACATTTCACAGAACTATATCATCTATCAGTTTTTCATTTCTTCACTCCTTGTTTTTGTGCACCCTACTGGAATTTTAAAACCAACACTTTATAGCTCCCACTCCAATGGAAGCTGTCCCCAGTCAGTGTCACTACGTAATGTCTGCTTACAGGAAATGTAACCAAATAATGGTGATCCCTGTCTTTCACACTGTACTGTGGTTACTTACCATTTCTCTCTTGTTCTGAGCAGGTCTCTCTGCCTCTGCCTCTCTGGTCTCCTTGGCCTGGATGATTGCATCCTACCAGAAGGTCCTCCGAGACTCGCGGGATGACAAGCTCCCCATGTCCTACAAGGCAGTGATCGTGCAGATGTTGTGGCACCTGTTCACCATCGGTGCTCGCACCATTGCTTTTGCGCTCTTCGCCTCTGTCTTCCAGCTCTATTTCGGCATCTTCATCGTGGCACATTGGTGTGCTATGACCTTCTGGATTATCCAGGGAGAGACGGACTTCTGCATGTCCAAGTGGGAGGAGATCATCTACAACATGGTGGTGGGTATAATCTACATCTTTTGCTGGTTCAATGTCAAGGAGGGACCTGCACGCTTTCGCTTGGGCATTTACTACTGCGTCATTCTGGTGGAGAACGCAGCACTTACAGCAGCCTGGTACATGTACCGCGGGCCACACACTTTGGACTTCTATGCCCTCATTATCGTGTGTGTGGTTGTGTGCAGCTACGCCCTGGGAACCTTCTTCATGTTTGTCTACTACTGTCTGCTCCATCCAGATGGACCGATCCTTGGCACTCAATGGAGCTGTGTAGAGGAAGGGATGGGGGTCATTGGATTAGGTGGCATCGGGGATCTCGGGACACCTCTACCCCAACCAGATGTGGTCACCAGCCCCCCAAGAACCCTACCAAGGACTACGGGTGGGGACCGAGAGCCAGGGATCGCAGACCGGGACAGTTGCCTGCCCGTGTTTCAGGTGAGGCCACTGAGTGTGCCTCCAGTACCATCCCCTCGAACACCCAAAAGCGAGGGTCCAGTGATTCGCATTGACCTTCCCAGAAAGAACTACCCAGCCTGGGATGCACACTTCATCGACCGCAGATTGAGGAAGACCATCTTGGTGCTAGAGAACACGTCTCCAGTGACGCCACGGATCCAATACCGCAGCCTCACCAGTCCTAAAGAGGTGATGGAGTATGAGACTACTGTGTAGTGAACTTCAGACCTCCCGCTAGCAGGGGGCTCCACTTGTGACTCTTTGTCTCTTGCATCTCTCAATGTATAGAGACACAATGGAGAGCAAGCCAAGTGGGCAACACTGGGAGACTCCCAGAACATGGTTGGTGCTATAATTTTGGGCCTGTGCATGCATGAGGTGCTGGACATTGCCGTTGCCTAGCAACGATCATCTGCTCTGAGAGAGTGTGTCTCTGGCAGGGACAAGAGGACCATGAATGAGGTTAGAGTTTAAAGGTCAACTGGTAAAGGACTGACTGCTAATGGAAATGACATTTGCTTAAAAACCAGAGCCACGATGCCAGAGCTAAGGACTGTTCCGAAAAGTGAAATGCCATGTCCATAGAGGTTATGATGATGATGATGATGATGATGACTTTGATGATGATAAAGTAGGAGATCGCAGACATGTTAATGCTAGAAGAATTGACCAATCAGCTCAGCCCTGAGCTGTACCAGTCTAAATCTTTAATGTTATAGTGACTCAAAAACAGTACCAGTTGTGTATTACTTTGCTTCTGTGAATGGTGAGAGTAGCCAGTTCAATCATCCATTTTCCTTAACAAAAAAAGTAATTGATTATTTATTGATCTATTTATTAGATTTATTTTTTATTACTCTGTGGCCATGATACAATTCTTCAATGGTATATCCATGTATACATATAATCTTTTTGTTATATGTATACAGTATATTGGAATGGTGGCAGTGTGTTGGTATGAATGTTTTTTTTGGGTTGTCTGTATGTTCAGTTGGTCTTGATCATACTGCATTGTTTATCTGTAAAGATAAAAAAAGGCAGAAAACTACTTACAAAGAAAAAAAATCAAGCTATGATCAAAATGTAGTTGGAAAAAAGTTGTAGTAAAAATGGCTGTACTGACAGCCTTGGGAAAAAAAAAACAACAGAAGCCAATGTGTTCTTCGGGTCTTTCTTTTATTTAAAAAAACAAAAAACCAACAAAAAAAAAAAAACGTTTTTCTCTTGCTTGTGAGGCAGGGGTTCTGTTGAAGGAGACAAAGCTTTTCCACTGATGTTTGCTGCTCTCTGTGGGATTGTATTTGACTTGAATAGTAGGAGGCCGTTGATATGTACCAACGTAAGATGAAGGTGGTGAATTTTAGACTGACATTTATTTGAATGTCTCACAGCTAGTGGTGCTACTTTTTTTTTAACCAGTTCTTCACTTGCTCTGGTCCCCATGCAAGATCATGTTAGGTGTTGGGGCATCTACTTTTATTTTCTAGTATGGAATCTGATTTTAACAAAAAAAAAATAAATATATATATATATATATATATATCAATTGGCTTAAATGACCTATAGTGTTGTCCATCAGCTAAGACACAGGTGAGGTTGAAAGTTTGCCTTTGTAGATTTGCACTGCAGCTGCTAATCTAATGTAGCTATCAAGTCTTATGCTATGTGGCTCGGAGGTGGGAAATGTTAGCTGTGAATTGTGTTTTTCAACCTCTGTGCATTTTAACTTCAAAGTTGGATAAACACATACGGCAGGTATTACTAGCAATACGTTAGACAGCTCACATTAAAATAAATTTAACATTCATTATGTATTTATTTTATGAATAATACATGAATAAGGTACAAAGGGTACAGACCAAATTTAGGTTTCAAAATGGCTGCTGCTGTTAGCTATGTGACGGTTGTATATTAGTATGTTAAGCAGACTCATAGATACGGTGCAATTCACCAGAACCAAAATGTGTACAACAATTATCAGATCAACTACATTTGGGAGAAACTGTAAATTTTATATATATATATTTTTTTTCATTTGACTTTTGACTTAAGCTAGAGCTGAGAGACGATTGTGAAATCAAAATGCGTGTTTGTTCCTCTGCACCATTTTTTAAACATCACTTCAAAACCAAGCTGGGTTCAATATAAACAGAGAGTTTTGACCGTTCCAGCCATCCATCCTTCTCTTCTAGTGAAACTTTGAAAGATGGGTTTTGCTAAATTTAGAGAATAATCAACTGTGCTACAGACGGTTCCCAGACATTTGCTGATGGGTGAGTCTACTTTAAAAATGAATAGGATGGCAGCACGGCACCCAAAGCTATAGAGGGTAATTACCAGTGACATGACTCCAGCTTTTCTGGTGGAGAGCTGAATGCAGCGTTCCGCTCACAAACGCACAGCCACTCCAAGGCATGTCTTTTGGCAGGTTGCCGTGGTAACCATGAACTGGTTAAGCTGAGCACTGTTGGTACCCCATTGAAGAGCGCTTGAGTAGCACGATTCTCCAGAGAGCTGACCTATCATTAGTTCCACTCCTGTAGCCCTCTCACTGAGAGCCCTAGGGTCAACCGCAACCTCTGTTTTATACACACACACACACACACACATTCACCAGCTGAAAACCCCAAGGCCAGCTGTACAGTTAGTGGGTGACAATTCAAGGCATTATTTGCACATCCTCATGCAATTTAGATATATTCAGGCAATATCATTAATTTACCTTTTGATCCAATACTGACACTGATACTCCATAAAAAGTTTTACTTGCACAAATATTGGTTTATTTACTTATAGTTGTGGCATACATTTAACACAATGATTCTTTTCATAGTGAACATTTTCACTACACATGGGTGTTGAATAGATCAGAGAAAACAGCAAATTAGCCAGAATTCCCTTTTTATATTGAACATAGTCTTTATATTGACTAATGGATGTCCACACATGCTTAACACACCATAATGCAGGGTGAGATGTATGAGGAGAGTGGATTACAACACTGGATATTTTATTACACCCCGGTTGTTTATATATTGGAGAGTCGTTGCATTAGAGGTAGACACAAAGCAAGGCAAGTTTATTTATAGAGCATCCTTTCATACACAATGGCAATTCAAAATGCTTTAAAAAACAGTACAGGAAAACTATAATAAATTTAGTTAATAAATTATGTTAGAATAAATACAATTTTAAAGATAATTTTAAAAAATAAGCAATTTAAATGATTTAAAACAAATTAAAATATAAAAGAAAAATTATACAATAGAATATAAAATAAATAGTGTAAATTAATACGTAAAAAAATGATAAGCTGAAGTGTGATTGATTCTAAGTGCAGTGCTACATAAAGTAGTGTGGCCAGACGTCCACTTTTACCCGGACATGTCCTCTTTTTTAGACTTAAAAAAATGTCCGGGCGGAATTTCACAAACGTCCGAGATTTTGTTTTTCTAGAGCTTACACAGAACTTCGAGAAGTTTCGTTCACAAACTAGTCCCGCCCTCCCCTACTCCGATTGGTTCACTTGAGTGAGAAGGGGGCGTGGTGAAGTAGCCTAAAATCTTCTGAGTGGACGGTCTGACTGTAGAGCTACCGTTATTGGTCGATAACCTTCTCTGTAAACATTTAATTGGTCAGTCTGCACGTCAGTAGTCCTTGTTTATCTCAGGCAAAGCTCATGTACCCACCCTCAGCTCGAGCAGCTATGCCGAAACGTAAATGTAAGTTCTCGGATGAATTAAAAAAGAAATTCCCACGTTTTCCCATGTGTAGCAAATAAAGGTGTAAAGGACCTAAAAGCACACATAGGTTCAGCTAAGCATACAACGGCAGCGGGGGGCGAGAGCTCATCCCCCCGGAGACGCGTGTCCTCTTTTTCATCATCTCAGATCTGGTCACCCTAACATAAAGGCACAGGAGAAGCGAGGCATATGCTTTTATCTTACACATTTGAGTCATTTGCCACTACATTTCATTAAAAAAAAAGACGGACATTGAGTGTAGTGGTTAACAAAAAAAAAGGTAATTAAATATCGTTGCTAGGATTGGTTCTCAGAAAAAATGTCAGTATTGGCATATCGATCCCTCACTCACTCCTCATTGCTGCACCAGTCACAGACAAAACTCTCTCTCAGCTCTTCCCAGTCACAGTTCAGTTTCAGGTTTTGCAGGATTAGTTCACTTTTAAGAAGCACAGCCTGTAAATCGTCCCTCAGACGACCACAGAATGCTCTAAATATTTCCCAAAATCTTCACACTGCTAAGATAATTGGAGTCGACAGCTAATTCTCCAGGCTTTATCAGCTCGTTCAGCTTTCCTAGAGCAACGGAAACATGAAAATGAGCTGAGAACTTTCACTCTCGTTATTAAAACTCGCCACTGGTTCACTGAGAAGTCACAGGAAAGTGTCAGTTTTGAAAAGCCATGGGGTCATTTCCTCTCATACAAGAGTCCTGTCTCTTTGAGCAGGGATTTTAAATCCAAAAGCCACAATACTGTTTCAAAACACTTATGAAATCACTGGCAACATCTCACCAAAAATGGCATTAATAGTTTGCGGTGTTTGGCTCCAGTAAAAGAAAATAATTTTTAAAATCACCTCGTTAATGGATATGCACCGTCCTCTTTAGTTACACACTTTACCATCAAGGGTGAGTTTTCCCTTTCATTTTTTCTCCTGAATTTTAATGTATCGTTTCAGTTAGTGCAGCCGAGTGTAAATAAGCATTAGCTGAACCAAGTCACATCCGTCTCATCGTAGCACACACCGAGAGACCGTAAGAAAAGTTATTATCGAGTTATCAAAAGAGAAGTGTGTGGTTATTCAGTTTAACGGCCGCTTCAGCCCTCCTTCGGTCACTGCACTGATGGGCCACGCCCCTCATCCCTGCTGCTCCGATCCCACACTGACCCCTTATGGCTGTCTGTGAGAACTGCAGCTGCATAGGGCTCTACAGGTCGAGCCGAGGTTTGTTGTCATGTCATGTGAGAATGCAGGCCGTTCAGATATACAGTGGCATTCTTGTACAACAACAGCATGCTCCTACAGCTAAATAAACAGAGAGAAGTACAATGGGGCACCAGAAAACAGGTAATGGTAAAGCATAAACAAATTAAAAGACCCAAAACAGTACATGGGACTGAGAGTAGGTACTGAGGTAAATGTAGGAATAAACAGGGACAGGAACAATTGTACAAAACGCTAGGTACACTGAATACACAATATACACTGTGGGGTAACACAGTACAGGTTATAACTGAATATATATAACATAATTACAATACAGTTAACAGGAATATACAGGAAATGCAATAAACACAGTTACACATGGTTTAGAGGGTCTTAGAGAGCCATAGAAAAAGGTTTAAAACTCTCTGAAGTGTATCTCTGCCCATCAAACACTTTAGCATTAATCGCATTGCAAAAAGTTTTACACTGAAAATGTGATGTAAATATTTTATTATGAATTTAGGAAAATGAATTCTAAAGATTTTTACTTAAATCATGCTGTTAAATGCTTTGCTCACCCACCTCCCCTTTTTTGTTAAGTCCATCTGAGTGTTTAAACATTTGAAGTGGTCCTTCCTGACGTCCTGTTTCAATGGATCCTTTACCAGAGGTGAGGCCACATTTCTACTGCTTCTGATTCCCAATCACTCAAGCCATGTCACAAACTGTATCAGGAATGTTTAAATATTTGGTGTAGGTTTAGAATTAAGCTCATGTTTTCTGTAGCTTTTTAAGCATATTTTTCAATATCTAATGCAAAGCCATCTGACAATAGTAGAGTCCATTACAGCAGCAAAGGGTAGACAAATACCTGATCGATTCCCTTAATTTCAAAAGAAATGTCAAACTTCAGAAGAAACATAGCTACAAATGTATTGCCATGTATTGTATTTTTGATTAGTTTGTTTTTCTAGTTCAAGTTCATGTCAATTCTGTTTCACATTTCTCTTATATAATTAATGTGGGATTGAGCTGAATAACTAGAAACACGCTTCATGAGCCATTTTCACTCTGTGCCAGTAATGGACGTCAGTGTGTTTGTTGTGAGGACTGAGTGTAGAGGTGCTGGTGGAGAGTTTAGATTGGGCTCTCTGGTGGAGTTTCCTTTTTAACAGGAAGCTGATTTCCTGCACTAGCTGTGGTGTCCTGCCTGGCTCCAGGGGACTGAGTGTAGATCAGGCCGGCCCTGCCCACACACACACACACACACAATCACAGATGCAAACATACTCCCATACACCAACAGCTGACATGGACTATGAACCTAAGAAAGCCAAAAAGGTAATGTATCTTCATTTCTATGAGACCCATTAACATCAGATGTTCATCAGAAGCTTGACAAACAGTAATCTATTAATATGTCATGATTGTTACGCGCCTATATGTTCTGGAACGTTGGGAACCCATGGTCCAGTGTTATGACTTGTTATGACACTGTAAAAATGAGTATTTTATATATATGATTTACAGGGGAATTTTAAACATTTTAATCATAGAGACTTTCGATTTTGTTGAATTTTAAATCATGGGACAATATACAAAATATGTCATTGACAAAAGGTTTTTTAAATAAAAATAAACACTATAATGTACATCCGTACAAAGGTACATGTATATCCACTGTAAAAGATGTGCTAACTTATTTCCACTCAAATGATCAACAGCATTTGACATTGTATGACCAGTGGTAGATTACTTGTAAACATACCTCACATGTATGTAAATGTGTGTGTTTGTGTGTGTGTGGCTAGCTTTAGGACACACCTCCACGTTCATTGCATTTCCACCCTGTGCTGTTATTTGGTTGGTTTGGATTCCTTTTACCTTTTAAGTGAATAGGTCAGTTCACCTGGTTCCCTCACACTCAGTCAGAGTGAGTCTGAGGGTCTTACCTTTTCATACGAGCACAGTGTGTGTGTGTTCTGTGGCTGTTGCCTGTAGGTTTAGATCTAAGCCACTGGGGAAATGATTTCTAACTTAAATGTGGCTTTTTCAACCTCCCGTAAGCTGTTTTTTTTTACTCACCTGTCATCTGACAGGCTGCTTTGAATTTCTCCTCATTCAGAAAGCAGTCTGGACTGAATCACTGCTTATAATCTCTTTAGAACTTCAATGTCAGTGTGAGACTTGTATCATTTCCACAATAAAGCATGAAACTGGAACATTCTGAAGCAGCCACACACGAGCCTAATGTCACCAAGCGTAATGCCGAGCAGGAGCCTGTAGAGATATAAAGCCTGTGGAACAGTGGAACGTCCTGCAGATTCCTGCAATCTGAATATCACACAGACCCAGTGCAGTCGCCTATGTCTTATTTAGCACTGATCAACCTAGGGTGTGTACTAAACCATTTCCTCCATTCATTTTGCAGTGTAAGATCAGAAGAAAGCATTGCATTGCTGGAATTTACTTTCCGCTGCTCTGAGCCTAAAATAATTTTTTCATTAACGAAATAAAAAGAGCATAACTAATCTTAGCAGCTGCCCTACTTCCCGTGTCTTCCTACAGCATTGTGAGGAAAGCATTCTAATTAACATGCAAATTGAACAGCACATGCAAATTGAATGCTTATTTACCTTTAATGAAGGGGTTGGATTCTGATTATGATAAAAGACTGTTATTTTTTGCTAATGTGCTATTTGTGTAGTGCTATGGTGGAACACACATGTACACACACACATTCAGCACCATGCCATAGTCAGAGACCACACCTCAATGACATGAATCATAAAAGTAAAAAAAGATATTAGCTCAAAGTTAGCCTCCATACTGTATTTAATAAAACATTCCTGAATTAAACTTTTCTACCTTTGGCCTTCGACATCACATCTTTTGGTTTTTAAGTAATCTGTCATTATATTTTTTTTAAAAATTGAAAGCTCAGTCTTAGAGGACGGATGCATTTTCTCATGATGCCTTGGTCTCCAAGGTGCCAAGTACAGAGTTCTGAGTTCACTGTATGACTGTGTTTGATGTGCAAATGTACATTTTTATATATTTCCTGTTTGTAGACAGCTCCAAATTATTTACGACCCACTGTGCTGAGTCTTCTTACAGATTAAGAATGAACAACATATTTCTATATCTGTATTTGTCTAGAAACAACCGTACATTTTCAGATCTGAAGCAAGAATGGCGCTCCATTCTTCCATTCTCTATTTTCTCTGAAAGAAGAAAAATCTAAAAGTGTCAGTTTTGCTGGTGTAAAATGTCTTATTTTCTCTGTATAATTTTTTTATGTCCTTTTTTATTTTAACTTCAATTTCCAGTTCATTACTTAAGAGCATCATATTTAATCTCAGGGCCCTACGGTGGCACAGCAGGTAGCTGGGACCTGGGGTTGTGGGTTCCGCTCCGGGTGACTGTCTGTGAGGAGTTTGGTGTGTTCTCCCTGTGTCCGTGTGTGTTTCCTCCAGGTGCTTTGGTTTCCTCTCACGGTCCAAAAACATACGTTGGTAGGTGGATTGGCGACTCAAAAGTGTCCAGAGAGTGTGAGTGAATGTGTGTCGTCCTGTGAAGGACGACATGCCCGATGCAGGGTGTGTTCCCGCCCTGTGCCCAGTGATTCCGGGTAGGTTCCAGACCCACCGCGACCCTGAACTGGATAAGTGCTTACAGACAATGAATGAATGAATGACTATTTAATCTCATATCTTCAGACATATCTATTGAACAGTGAATAAGGTTTACTTAATGGATGCGTTGACTGACAATTAAAATGATTAGCGGACAGCACACACCTACATACATAAGTTTACATTACTGACTGATGCTTTTTCACACATACCAAACACACAATTTGACTCACGTACACACACGCTCAGTTCAGTTGATTGATGGGTCATGTTAACGAATCTACACATTGTAAGCACACACTTACTGAGAGATATGTCAGAGAGGAGGCTATGGAGGGATTTTACACATTTACTCGCTCTCTCTCACCCTCTTTTTCTCTCTCCCTATTTCTCACACATAACACACACACACACGCACGCACGCACGCACATGTAAATCAGCAGGTCGCTAATAGGGCATGTGTTATCTCATCTGTGCCTCTCTACAGGAGACGTCTCCTCTCTCTGACAGCTGTCTCTCTGATGATGTCACAGCAGGGGCTTCAGGCTCTCTGCTGATGTTCAGTATTACGTGAACCTGAGTAAGAGTAGCTCCTTAAATAGACAAAGCTATCGGCCACCCTTCCAGCTAAAGAGAGAAGCTGATGCAAAATCACTCGAAGGGTCAGCCCGAGAATCTATTTAGCATTTGTTTATTACTTTTATGACATGACAAAATATTCCCTCAGCACAGAATACATTAGAGTCAGTTCAGGTTTCAAAGCAGGACCCTTGTTTCAGAGGTATTCGCATCACAAGGCATATTTTAAAGCTTATTTCAAACTCTATAATAAGAAAGGTTCAGCCTTTTTACATTTTCACATCTTCTACCCCCGGTGTGATTCATGCTTCAGGAGATCGTTCATTTGCATAAAGGAGAGGAATGTGAAGAAACGAACAGATTCCAAACCTGGAGTGAAAAAATGACTGAGAGATTTACAACAGAAGGGGACTTCTAACAACCACGCAAACCTAGTAGACCATCAAAACTCTCACCACCAGATGAACTGTATTTAAAGCTTTGTTGAGCTTGTTTTACATCTCAAAACATGTGTTACCAAGAAAAGGAAATTGACAAGAATGAGGATCATTCCCAAACCATTAACCCACTGGCTTTCTCAGAACAAAGGACTGGCCCAAGATCAGAGACCTCAGCATCACTGAAATAGTTTGGAATGACATGGATCATAACACACACAAACTAATTTCTAAGACTGAAAATTGTGAGTGTGGGAAAACTGCAGCATTCTTTAAAGGACTCAAAAAAGGGAGGAAGATATAAAAGTGGATACACGTTTTCATTGTTTTTTCTTAATGCTGCAAAATACAAAGTTTGCACTTAATTGCCATAAATTGCCAAAAAAACTAACCTATAAACCTATAACCTATTGGCTAGTTTTTCTTAAGCAAGTATATTTGCTGTTTATTGTGCTTTAATTTGTTGTTTTTTTAATGATAAATGTTAACGGAATCTTCTAATTCCTTTATTTCTCATCTTATCAAAATACTTTACAGTTGATTTGATATTTGAGAAGGGAACCATGTTTTTAAAACATACAAAACAAACATACTCTAATTAATTTTTCAGCATTTTTGTTGGTAATTTGTTGTAAACTGTAGAATGCTGCAAAACCAAAAAAGCAACTTTTCTAATGGTTATGACCAAAAGATTGTACATTATTTTAACTACCTGATTAATATAATCTCTCCTGTAAAACTGACCCCAGCACACCTTCCTGTTCCTGTAGGGATTTGTCTCACCAATTAAGCGTCTGGTGTTCCCAAAGTCAGCTCGGCGTCAGAATGATAGAAGCGGTGTGTATCGCAGGCCCCTTCACACTGTGCCTCTCTACCCTCCAGACTACCTCATCCATCCAGAACGCCTCATCTATGACTACGTGGAGAAGGAGGTCAAGGTCAGCTCAAAGATACATCACTTAACACTGGCTAAAAGCTTCCTGAAAAGGCCATATTTATGTATTCATTCATTTTTATTTACAAACCAACAAAATATGCACAAAATAGTACGCTACAGTTAATTCTGTTTTTTAATGTTTGCATTTTTGTAGCATAAAATTATGAGTAGATTACTCATTTTTTATAAAGTTAATATTTTATTCAGTTATTATTACGTTTTTTGCTCATTTTTTGCATTGGGGAAAAAGGGGTTCTTCACAAGAACCGTGTGCAAAGCAATGGTGCTCAGGGGCCTCTTGAGACCCTGATCCATCTCTCTTCATGACAATGTCCACAACTAATGATTGACATAAATTCTATCGAATGCATCTCTCAGTTCCTGGGTCATCTAACGTGGGTGTCATGCTCTCTGAATCCATCCAGCAGAGACGAGCTGCTGCAGCTTCTCGACACAGCCAGGGTGAGAATATTTTCATCTCATTGCAAGCTCCCAATTCCTAGAAGATATACAATATTATACTGAGAACATGTCAGGCGGGTCTGCACAGTCAGAAAGTGACACTACATGTCAGTGGCGGACTCAGACTGTTTGAAGGGCAGGGGTGTAAAAATAAAAAGGGCACCTAGTGCATGACACCGGTCCCCAATATCACACCAAAACCTATGATGTAATGATATAAGAGCAGTTCTTAAGACACTTTATGTAATTTTCTTGCTCTAGAAGCACATCATCATAATTTATTAGAAGAAATGGCACCTAAGTTATTTATTTGCCGTATGGGCAGCCAATAGGGCATTTTGTCTCGTTTTTGCCACTCTAGATGGCATTTTAGCGATGAAAAAAAATCACAAATCATCAGTATTCTGAAGTGGTTGTATTACTTGATGTGAGATGCAATAGGTAAGAAACGATGTGAGTTTGTATTTGTCGGTTGTGGTTTCACTGTAATTTCAGTCACTGTGTAAAATTCTATAAAATATTAAGTAATTTTATTACTCTGGACCCATTCTGCTGCTGATTGGCTGAAATGTGAGTGTCAGTGAAAGCTAGGGAACACAGCTCTAGCTGCTGTAAATATGACTGAGAAACTGAAGTCAAAATACTGTTAAACAAATTGAATTAAGTGTCTGAAAGAAAAATTGTTACAGGTATATTTTATATTAAAGCGCAGTGCCAGAAATGGGTTTGCCCCCACCTCAGTGAGAGGGTGGCACATTATTTTCTGAGTGTAAGTAGGGGCAGTAATGTGTACTCTTCCCTTTTCTGTGTTTCTTGAAGAAGCTGAAAGTTCTTCCTCTGCAGACGAGTGTCGAGCAGGACTGTATCCTCAGTCTATCTGCTCGCTGTCTGCTGCTAACCTGGAGAGACAACGAGAAGCTGCTGCTGCGCGTGCCCACGCATGAGCTCGCGGCTGCCTCCTACTTGCGGGACGACGCACTGCACCTGCTCGTGCTCAAAACAGGTCACACACCGAGCAAAGCTCTCGACCCTGCCTGGTTAACCTGTCCAAGTGCTGTTTTTATACGTTAAAAGACAGATAAACGCAGTAAGACAGTCAGGATTTCGTACATTACAAACTTAAAGCACTAAGCATTATAATAGGAAATAAATACTAAACCTGTAATTGTGATGAATAGTTATTTAGTAATCTAGTTGACCCACGTTTACATAAACAATGACACCAATGTTGTGTCTGTGCAACTTTCATGAATTTCATGTCAATTTCAAATCTTAGAGTTAAATAAGAAACAAAAGATTCTGAACTGAGAAATCTGTAAAACATAGAAAACTGGACAATAAAAAACATACATTTTACATCGAGATTGATACAGTACATTATTTAATTATCTGCACTCAGATATTTAATCATGTCCTGTTTCTAAACTTCTGTTCATAAATAATACATGACATTTTTCAGACGTAAACAAATGTACGTATGAAATCATCAGCAGCAGCCATCTTGAATTTTTGCCTTCATCATTGCCCTATGAAACATGGGGCCTGTTTACAGCTGGCAACATGCACTGTATGTCCACATAATATCCATCTGGATTCTTACCATACCAGATGAACACACCAGTGCATTTCTGTTTTACTTCCTCTATCCAGCTGTAAACATGGTTTCTCACATGCTGTTAACAATGTATAATACTCTTCTAAACTTTGGGAATAAACATTTAACAGCTGCGATTTCTGCAGTGATCAGTGACACCACTGTCCAGAGGAACTTCTGGAAATGACAGAGAAGAAAGAAAGAAATTTGCCCAGTTTTACGGACACAACCATGTACAACCATGGACATTTAAGATAATCTGTGAAAATTCGGCCACTGATCTCCAGAAAAACAGCGCATCCAGCATTGCTCCTCCTTTCAACCGGCATGATTCCACTTCCGTATTTGTGTCCGGACATGGAAAACGTATTCTGTTTATGCTCAAGTTAAATATGGTCTCTGACATCTTTCGAATGTGTTTTGAGTGATCGATAATATTCCGTCCACAATGTGTCTTGTGGGTGTTCACACCTGTTTTTTCAAGCAGACAAGTGAAATCTGAATCTGTTCTAATCAGTAAAAACGCATGTTAATGCCAGGTGTAAACAGGCCCTATAAGTCACACTTTGAACTAAACCTGAGGCCGATGGTGCTCTTGTACCTTTGTGTGGATAGTAAAATTCTAATTCCCCATGTTGAATGTTTTTGACTTATTGCTATTCCAATTCTGTTGCATGCCTCAGGTCTGAATGTGGACACTGTCCTAGCGGGTGGATCTCTGGAGAAAAGGCCCACTGGCCTGGAGGGCCGCAGACAGACCATGAGCAATGCAGACCCTCGGCCTGCTGGGGGCAGCATGGAACGGCGACACACCATCTGTGGCGTGGACTGGAAGCCGTCCTCTCGCCATGAGTCCAAACAGAGTGGCAGCAATGCAGGAGGAGTAGGGACAGCGGGAGGAGGGGTCGGTGGGGGAGGGGGCAGTTTGGAGCGGAGGCAGGTAGGGGGTAGCTGGGAGAGGCGTCAGACTAGGAAGCCATGTGGAGGAAGCTGGGAGAAGAGGCCTGTGAGTGGTAGCTGGGAGAGGAGGCCAGTAGGGGGCAGCTGGGAGCGTCGTGGTCCTGCAGGGGGAGGAGGAGGAGGTGTGGGGGGCAGTTGGGAGAAGAAACATGGCCCTGGGGGGAAAGCAGGGGGCAGCTGGGAGAGGAAGCATGGACAGGGGGGCAGCTGGGAGCGCAGGCATGCCTGCATGGGGAGCTGGGAAAGGGGTAAGACTTACGGCAGCTGGGAGAGAAGAAACCACAACCCACTGGAGCCCACTCCCTGCCCAGACGCCTACTGTAACCTCGTCATACTTTCTGTGGAGAACAGGGTGAGGGAACAAAGGATGAGAAAATTAATTACATGGATGGATGGATGAATTTATACAGGAATGGAAGAAACCATATGTGGGACGCAAACATAGATGGATGAGTATATGTGTGGAGGGATTGATGGATGAATTGAGGGACACAAAGATGGATGGTTCCATGTAGAGATGATCTGATAAACTGAGAAATATGAGTGGTTGGAGGGCAGTATGGTGAACACATGGTTTGCTGGAGTTGGTCAGTTGTGTAGTTGAATGAATAGAAAGGCAGATGTGTTAAACCTTAAAACCTCAACCATATTAAATCCAGATGTCAGCTTTTCTTCTAGAGTAATATATTAATGTCCTAATCCTGAAGCTTAGGATAGGGTTTAATCTGGTGCAGTCAGTGAGGGTGGAAGCAGTAGAGAGGAGAACTTGCAGTGTTTTGCTCTGCAGTAACTGTGGTGATGAGTGGAGTTGTGACAGCAGTGATGTAAACAGCGCACTCAGGAGTGGCCTCCCTGCTGTGATGTAATACTGAGCCTTACGTAACACTCTGCTGTGTCAGGGATCTGAGAATATCATAGAGAGAGAGAGAGAGAGAGTAGTCAGTGAAATGATATAAATGGTACTGTGCTGACCTAGATCTTTATCTGACTATTAGTGTGTGCACAAGCTGTGTGTGTGTGCGTGTTTGTGTGTGTGTGTCTCGCATATTGATTTTTTAATATTCTCTTTATCCTTTCTGTTGACAATATTACAAACACATAGGATGCTGCAGAAGAGTACTGTGCCCTCATCTGTCAGATGTTCCAGATTATCTATGGACACCAGACCATTGAGTGTGTGGACAGGGCAGGATATCACTACACAATGCCTGACCGCTATTGGCTGCAGAGAAGTGAGTGACAGCATCATAGCTTGTTTGAACTGAACCGGCCTTTTAAAAAAAATACACCGCACAGTTGTAGTCGGCGATTCAAAGAGTGGGGGAGTGACTAGTCCACAGTTAAAATGTTGTGTTTGAACAGCTGGGCAAGAAAGTGATACACTACATGGCCTAAATTATTTAGGCACCTGCCCATGTTCATTTCTTCCTGAAATTATAGGTTTTAATAGATAGAGAATAGAGAAGCTTTATGCTAAATGTTGAAACATTTCTGTGGGAATTTAATAGCTGATTAATTGGTGATTTAAGGCTGACGTTAAATACGGAAACGTATAGGCATGGAGCCTTCTGTCCATACTCTGCGTGCATTTCGAACGTAATTTGCACCTATTCTGAAAGACGACGATGGGGGCCGTGCAAGTTGCGAGCACTTCCATATGGACACGACAAAGAAGAAATGGCGGAACGTTTTGAAGAGAGGTTATTTAATGTTATTTGGTGCCCTTCCAGACCACCGCCGTCTATAACGCTGATTTGTTTGTCGTTTTTAAATTAAATGCAGAACTACAAGTTCCTCAGCCATCGCCATGTTTGATTTTTACTCCTAACTGCCCTCTACTGGATGTGTTGCTCAACAACCATGTCAACGGAGCTGACGCAGTAACGGATATATCGCTTGAAGTGCACGCATATATTTCCGTACACAGAGGGAGTATAAATTAGCCTTAATACTGAAGCTCCACTCAAGCTTATCCTAAAAGTATTAGCTGGAGGTTTAACACTTCAGAGAATGTAGCTAGTTCCACTGGTCTTCAGCGCAATGCTGGGAGCTTTAGATATAACGCTTTAGCCAACATTTGGCATTGAGGTTACCATAGGCTAATATCTAGCTGCACCAAAGCATCCCATTCTATTCACACTATTTTTCTGTGAAGATTTAAAACAACTGAACATCTGTGTTCACAGTAGGGGCACCTTGAAGTAGCTTTATTCACAAATTACCAGCATGAATCTATAATGTCTTCAAAGTTGCCAGTCAAATTATATAACAGGAATGATCCATTTTGTGAAGCAAGTTTTGACATTTTCCGTATTTTAAATAGGTTCAAGTTCCAAATTGTCTTCATCTCATTGTGATCAGAGACATCCTGCCTCTGTGACGCTGTCTCAGCACTTTCCATAATTAGGTGTAAAAGGGAGGTGTCATTATTCATCATTGTAATGTGTGCCCACAAGCATGTAATTAGTTGTGATTTAAGGGGGAGGGAGGGAATGGTTGTGTAATGTTTAATGTGCAGAGCTTCACCCTTCATCATCGCTCTCTCTTTGTGTTTCCAAGGTGACAGCTGCCTGACAGATATGACATACGGATACGATACAGACTTCAGCTGCTGCAGCTCATAGTGAGTGAAGGAAGAGTATCCACACTATGCTTGAGTGATTTCTCTGCATGTTCATTTACTTTACTCATTTTGGTTCTGCCAAGTGTAGGAAAACATCAAATGTCTGGCATGAAGTCACTGTGCTGGTCTCGCCATGAAGTTGTCTACCCTATTATGGGCAAAAGCTAGAGTCTGAATAATTTATTTTAGTCACGGCAGGTCTGTAAAATAGTATACTCACCTTTCCAATAGAGCTTCTCATGTTTATTTAATACAGTAAATGATGTTTGCGGTAGTCAAATTCTGAAGCTTTGTGAAAGCCTAATCTACTGTGTATTTTTTTTAAAGTAAATTGATTGCTCTTTTGATATATTAAAATTATTTACAATAACTGCAATGACATGAATTTGAATAGCACTAAGCTACATCAAGTCTAAAGAAAATCTAAAGTAACAAGCAAAACAGATATCTAAGATACAGCCACAATAATTTATAAAGTTTTTCAGAAGGAAGTATGTCTAAAAAAAAAACAACAGGGGTTCGTGAAACCTGGAAATTGCTTATCCCATTTTCAGGTTCATTTTTAGTTCATCTGATTTATTCTTTGTGAACCCAGCATCCACATGATGAAAATAATGTTATTGCTATGAATATGCTTTACTTTTTAAAAAGGATATGAGGATATTGAGCATATTGGAAATAATAAGACCTGCGAATTGCAAATTACTCATTAAATATCTAACTGGTTTGACGGCCCTAATGTGTGTGTGTGTGTGTGTGTGTGGTTATACTGAAATGGACAAACATGTCAGCGTTTGTTTATGCAGGCTGTCCTCAGCTTTCTAATGACACCCTCGTGTATAGGTCAAACTCCCTTGATAAGATCCCTTGATATTTTTTCAGCTTTGATTGCATGTGTTTTTTGTTCCATAGTGATGGTTCTCAGGACGCTTTTGAGCCATACTACAGTGAGAACTACAGTGAGAACTCCTCTCTCTCCTATCAGGACTCCCATCACAGCCTGGCATCCATACACAGCGACTCAGAGCCTAGTAATGCAAGCCTGCAGCTCATGCAGGAATACATGATAACGGTGAGGCCAACACAAACACATACAAGAAAAATAATTATATTTAATGGCCCCTTCCCCACCCCCCTTTGATTTTTGTTTACCCAAAGTTCTTCCTAATATTAAATAGTTATAGCCTCTGTGAAGCCAGCCATCACATCTTTTCAAACTTCTGCTAACACGGTGCTTTTGGATGTCTCAACATGCTTAGAGAAGATTAACTGCTCTGGTTTAGTTATGGTATCTAATAGATATTTGCTAACATTGTGCTGATGGGGAAATGCAGGAGGGCCATCCTACCCAAATAGAAACATGCTCTTTAGAACTCTCAGACACGAATGGCCAAGGTATCACTGGGAATCAATCTCCTGATGATAAGGTCAACACTAGGACAGTTGTATGACTGGGGAGCTTAGTTTTCTTATATTTTTAGCCAGAAATAGCATAAAGGTTCACCATTTCTACCCTGTAGCCTGCAACTGTAACACTGCCACAGAATCTCTGGAGATACTCTATTGCTTTAACATAAATGAAAGGCTAAAGTACTGTAAGCATTTGATAGTGACATTGGTATGTGCTGGATTTGCAGCATAGTTTTCCATACATGGATTCCCTGACTCAAAGGTTAAAAGATTAAATATAAAAGTCTGACATCTTTTCCTTTAGTGGGCCTTTTGCAGCTAAATGACTTTTTAGTTTTTCTTTTAATTTGACCTGAACTAACATTCCATAATGTGCCTGTTGTTTGCATTATCTGTTCCTGTGTGTTCTCAGCTGAGGAGTAAACTCACACCTCAGGAGATCCAGCAGTTTGCTCTGTTGCTAAGGGAATACCGCGTGGGCGCTCCCATACACCAGTTCTGCTCGGACCTGCTTCAGCTCTACGGAGACACGCGCAAGTTCCTGCTGCTAGGTGAGCGCATAAATATTTATGAAGTCTGCAGCCACAGGTCACAGCAGACCTTTCACTTTAATCCGCTTCCGTTTCATCTCCAAATCTCACAGTGTTCCTCTGCCCTTTTCCGTCAGATTGGTCTCTGATGTGCCTTTTGCTGGCATGCTCAGTAAACTCACACTTATTTGTATGAATTTTCATTTTTAAATATTCATGAGCCATTATATTTGACATCCTTGTCAGGGTTGGGAGTAACATGCACCTAGCGTTTGCTTATTAGTATGATTTGATCACATGCAAAGTCATGAATATTTATGAACACCCATCTGGCAAATCTGTCATAATATGAAATTTTAAGAGTGTCCCCTCCTCTGTTTACTGTAGTTTATGTGTAGTTTTTTTGGCCAGAACCACCTCTGATTAATATTTAAAATTAAGGAGCCTAAAGAAGATAAGCGGTTGCAGACAATGAATGAATTAAATAAAATTTAAATATGGCCACACCATCCAACACCAACTTTGAGAGACCAAGTCTGTACATTCTTGATTAGTTTTGGGGTTTTAGTACCATTTTTAAATCTAAAAGAAGAGATTAGAAATTGAGTTTCTCAAAGATGAAAGCTTTAAGTACTGTTAATATGTGGGGGTAATTTTGGTGCTCTACCACGTGAGAAAGACATGTGTAAGGCAGCTGAGGTATGTTCTGGTAGTGGTTTGTGTTGAATGTTAGTGTCGCTTTGAAGGAGAATATATAAATATCAGTGACTCCTTTGGGAACAGCTTTTGTTGGGACGTCACAGCTGTAACTCATTGGTGTTAGGACTTGAATGATGGAAATATTAAAGTGGCAGTAGGAGACATTATTGAATTATGAATTAAATAATGATAGATTATAGATAAAACATAATTTTAAAGTTTTTTTTATGTCAAGTAAGTATTCTGTGTAGGGTATCTCTGTGTTTAATGTGGACCATCATCTAAAAATATCCAGTCAGAAAGGGCTCTGGTCACAGGCAGACTATTTAGAGAGGGTGACGAGAACTTTTTGTGCATGGACAGAAGTGAACCACAGTGTCATACTGTACACCGTCACCGTGGACCTACAACCTAGGTGTTTCTAATAAAGAGGCCAATGAGTGAAAAGCCAAAGATTTTCATGGTCATGAAAGACTTCAGAAGAGTACAGTGGAAACTGCCAGGAGTCTGCAATACAGTGACACAGTTATATAACACACTGACAGTGCAGCCTCTACCTCTGTCTGCTCACATCACTATCAAACATAACCCAGAACCAAGCAGATGTGTCAGCGCTCTTTCTGTTGGCAGATCTGTACAGTTGCTTGTGATATGATGTGGGTTTTAAAGCTATGTCTAGGAAAATAGAGTGATGAATTTACTGTAGTACAGTCAACACTGTGCTGTAGTTGGGCTGTCTGAAATCGTCTGTAGTGACTGGGTGAATATATGAGCGACTCTGTGGTGTGTAATGCCCTGCAGTGGACTCTCACCCTGTCCAGGCTGGGTTCCTGCCTTGTGCCCCACCATTTTGGGTAGGCTCTGTGACCCCCACGATGTTGCGTTAGCACAATTTGTATAATCTACCTAGAGAAACATTTAATGAGATGCGTTTACATGAGACAGCTGAACCTGAGCTTAATGCCACCATACCTGATGGGAAACATAGACTAGAGAAGTATAAATCCCACAGGAAGGAGCTGTCACTGTAGCAATGTGGGCAGAAAAGCTCCATACTGATTACAGAAGAGACAATGGATGAGCAGGTGTCTGGAGCTTTACATCCTTCTAGCCTGTAGAAGGTATTGGATATGGCGATCTTGGGTTCATTGGTGGCTGCTCGAGAGTGTCCCATTCTATCAAATTTGGGTCAGTGTCAGCAGTGGATGGATCTTAAATTAGCTGATATCTCTCATTAGTAGAAGTGTATGTAGTGTATTTTTCCCATCTACAAATGATGTACATGCTTGAATCACTTGTCTTTTTGTCTTAGTGTGGAGCTTATCTACACAGAGAAGATTTGTGAGTTGTTGTTGTTGGTGTGTGTGTGTGTGTGTGTGTGTGTGTGTGCGTTTGCATGTGTATTTGTTGATAACTAAAGCCCAGCTGTCAGCATCTAATCTGTATTAATCTCTAACTGCATTGCAGATTTGTTCCCTTTCTCTCTATACAGAGAAGTGTTCATTTTTACAGAGCTGTGCTCATTTTCATCACACTGATCCCGTCTCCAGCTCTAAGCCATCCCTAATGACATCAACACGGGGACGTTCAATGAAACGCACTACAGGGCAAAAGTTTTGAAGGCACATAGTCAACCATTGTTCTTTTGCAATCAAGAGTATATGGCCCTGTGCATGAGGACCTTAGGCATCTAGTGCAGTTGTTTCTGAGTGTCCCATTTTATTATGAATGCTTTTCTATGGAGACTGTATGTGTACATAGCTGAATGCCTGTGTCAGAAATCGGTGCAACTTCAATAACTGTAAATTGCTCAGGGAAGGTATTTACAAACTCAAGGACTTAGAGTAAAGCATTATCCTAACCCAAGCTCTCTTTTCCTCTCTTGTCTCTGGCAAGGTATGAGGCCATTCATCCCTGACCAGGATGTGGGCACATTTGAGACATTTCTAGAAGGGATCGGTATCCGCGAGGGTGGAATTCTGACAGACAGTTTCGGCCGAATCAAGCGCAGCATGAGCAACACCTCCGCCACGGCGCTGCGGGAATATGACCACTGCTCCCACAACTTCAACCAGCGCATCAACGACATCACACATGACATAGAGGCACTGGGCTTCGAGGAGGGAGATGGAGACATAGAAGAGGAGGACTATTACCTCTGAGAGAGAGAGAGAGAGAGAGAAGAGAGAGCATGATGGAGCACAAGAGATAAAACAAAAGAGGGAAATGAGAGAGAATAGGGGCAAGGACACAGGAAAATCAGATGGAGGGAAAGGAAAACAATGAGACAAAAATCAAAGAGAAGCCGCCTCTTTATGTATGATGTGCAGTAGAATTAAATTAGAATATGGCCTTTTAGATCCTAAAGCTCCTCGAAAGACCACTTTGGATTTATATTCTATACTCTTGGCAGAACATAGCTCTCTTTAATAATTTATAATGGGTGCCATAATTATAAGCCTCCAGTTTAAGGGGTTAAAGTCAAGGTTAAATAGCATGCCCATCCTCCTAAGTGGCATATGCTTGCACTGTTTACAGTCAGCGGGTGGGGGTCTGTGGTACTTTTGAACTGGTTGATTTGCATGTAATTAGCATGCAGGTTAGTGGATTACGCCTCGCACATAGCTGAATTACAAATGACAACACTGCAAATGTGAGAGAGAGATTTACAACCGCGAGAAACAGAGAGAGATAAACAGTGTGGTAAGTGGAGTGGGAGTGCTTAGGAAATACACTGAAAACTGTAATGCACTGAATTTTCTTGATTCCACTGTGTAAATCATTTGCAAATAAATAAAATATATTACACCAGCACAATTTTGACCATTCTCAGCAAACTGAATGACATAACTGTGTTTGTGAGGAAGTGATCTGTTTCCTTCCTGTGTTTTGTGGACATTGTGCATTGTAGGAAAAACACCACGACATTGAAAGGATAACAATACTTTTGGGGAAAGGATGCACATATGTTAAAAAGAGAGCATACAGGAGAATGAAAGAAACATTCATTCATTCATTCATTCATTCATTATCTGTAAGCGCTTATCCAGTTCAGGGTCGCGGTGGGTCCGGAGCCTACCTGGAATCATTGGGCGCAAGGCAGGAACACACCCTGGAGGGGGAGCCAGTCCATTACAGGGTGACACACACACACACACACACATTCACTCACACCTACGGACCCCTTTGAGTCACCAATCCACCTACCAACGTGTGTTATTGGACCGTGGGAAACAGGAGCACCTGGAGGAAACCCACGCAGAAACAGGGAGAACACACCAGACTGCTCAGAGACAGTCACCCCGAGCGGGTCTCAAACCCATCCCCAGATCCCTGGAGCATATTTCTTTTCAAATATGTACATGATTGCTTTTGTGATGTACATGCATTATTAACTAGCCGAGAAAGAACTGTGAAAGAGTGTGTAATCAAGACCCTGCTTACAACTGGTCACATCATCCATCTTGAGGTACAGGACTGTGACTGGATAACTCCATCTCGAGTGCACATGCACCCATGATGCATTTAAAACGGATACAAATCCGATCACTCAAACCACGTCAGGATTGAGCCACATGTCTTAGCAGTGTAAATGCAACCATCTCTAAAAGAAGCATTCAGCTCCTAAAACAAATAAATCTCCCCTCAGTACAACCAGGACTCCTCCCAGCACACCAGGAACTCCTCTACATGCAGTACACCACTGGGCACACAACCCATTTCTGCAAGGAAGAGATTTATGGAGGATGCACATTGTTGGGGACTGGAAAAAACAAAATGCTTAATAGCAGAATGGACTGACACTGCTACTAATTATGAGGGAGCAACCGCACAGGATCCCACCAGGGGGTGGGATTAAAATATCAATACCACAATATATCGTATCGCTTTCTTTTTCAATACATTATCTATATTATTATCACTGGTACCAAATATCAATATTTTTATTGAAACATGCAGAAGCCCTAAACAGCCTCTCCTTTCAATTTAACTAACCACAGTCTCTACTCTATAGCCCCACGTGGTGGCGCTAATCAAATGAATAAGGTAAACCTGTGATAAAAAGGCAGTTTGTCTTTCAAGTCGACAGTCTCAGCCCACTTCAGCTTTTACAACACGGAAGTCGTAAATGAAATGGACAAAGACTGTGATTAGCAAGAACTCTCTTGTTAAAATGGAGTACACAGACAATGCAACGAACCTGCACAGCCACCATCAAACTGTTCTTGGACTGTTTTACTCACTTAGACTTAGAAGTGTCAGATTTTGTGGAACTAACACTAATAAATACATAATTCCGGCTATTTGCCTGTTTAGGAGCATTTTTATTTTCTTCACTGACACAGATCCTGTGATGTATCATAGTGGATTTTCTTGCAGTATATCAAGCATGGATTTTGGCCTGACCAACCAGAGACACATTTGATTTCCAAGTGTAAATGCATGTGGCTAAAATTATGTCTGGATTATCACAGGAACTGACCAGGAGTAAAAGAGGTGTAAATGTTCTTTTAAGGAAAGGGTGCACATTTATTGAAAGAGGGGTGAGAGACAGAGGGAAAACAGTGAGGGAGAGAGGCTATTAGAGAATAGTAGAGAAAGCCCAGCTGAAGCGTTAGTTACAAAATATTCTCTGGTGAGGGAGAAAAAAAAAAGGCGGGTGAGGAGATGGAGATGGAGGGGGGGGGGTGATGTGGGACAAAGAGTGAACAGTAAAAGTAAGAGCAAGGTAAACAATGATAGCAATGATAGAAAAATCAAATGTTTATATGAAAGGATGTACACGAGATAGAGAAAACAAGGAGAGAGAGAGAGAGAGAGAGAGAGAGAGAGAGAGAGCTTAGTTGTTTCTGCTTATTACACACTAATCTGTAAGAGCATGTGGTTGGCTGCATCTTCCTGCTGTGAAGCACTGCAGTCCTTCGGGGAAAAGGATGAAAAGCTCAGCACTGCTGACATTCTGGTGCTGACTGTAACCTTGCCCACAGACCACCGGCCAGTTCCGGTCCACTCCAATGGCCTCTGCGCTCACAGACTCTGAGGGTCATCAGAGGGCACCTACATCTGCCAGGCTAATCACCACTTATGTAATCGGCCTGCTTCAGATTTTGCAAGAGGGAGGGGAGCATTATAACATAAGAATTATATCCCCACTCACTGTGGTCAAATCACAATCACAGGCAGTTATGTGATTATAACCCTGACTGAAAAATATATTTCAGTATTGGTACAATACACTTAAGAATTTCCAAGGTCATATGTGGTTTAGAGAATACACAGATCCTAATGTCCAGGTGAAACATATATGTGGAAGTTGTGAATGGCCAGGTCAAGCCAAATATCCCAGTAAATGTTACTGTTTCATAAAGCTTTAAAGCAATAAACTAAATTCATGCCACAATGGCATCTGGAAATATTGTCTCATTGTCTCTTTACAGTGCTGATATGGAACAGCTGAAGGCTGGTTTAATCACTGCTGGCTGTCATGATCAGACCACTCTGCTATTTTTGGTACATTACCATAATGGATAAGCCAGAGGTTTCAAAGTCTGGCCAGGTCAGAATGCCCTTACTTTTAATAAAACTCAGTGAGGTAGATTTGTTGAGGTACTGTGGTACAAGACCATATTCAAATGTTTCTTGTTACATTTATTCATTCCTTCATTGTCTGTAACCACTTATCTACTTCAGGGTTGCGGTGGGTCCAGATCCTACCCAAAAATCATTGAGAGCAAGGTGGGAACACACCCTGAAGGGGGCACAAATCCTTCACAAGGTGACACACTCATACACTCACACCTATGGAATCTTTTTGAGTCTACTTTAAGATGCATACATTATGGAGTTGGTTCTTATTTTATATTTAGTCTCTAATTTTACAGTGCAATTAGCATGACAGCATTTTTGATTAAAAGAGGATATACTGAGACTGACATTATTCAGTTAAAATGCTTGAAATGTAATCTGCCTGGTCAAAAAAGCTGATATATAACAATAGCCACTATTCTACAATATATATAATGTGCATCCTAAATACCATCAAATCCAGCAAGGTTCCTGCATCCTGTGTGCAATGTCTGTTCTTGTAAGAAATGGTGACAAACTCTCTATTAACCTCTCTATTCTATTTTTGTTTATCTGGTGGAGATATTAATGACCCTTGCAACCCCCTCAGACTCTAGAGTCTCATACAGCGTGTTTTCCCTCTCTGCATTTATAGCTAAACAGTCTTATGTTCGGGATGAATGTCTAGGCACATGTGAGACCTCCAAATATAATTCTGTTGGGCTCTCGATAATCGTTGTTATTCGGTAAATAAACGGAGGCAGTATCGCCCACTCCTGCAGCACTGTTATTGTACCTCAGCGGCCCTGAAATATGAAAATGCTTTGATGCTATTTTCGTGACGTCTCAGTGTTCCATGCCCATCCAATCAGATGTGTACGTTTAGCATAGGGGTGTCCGAAAGCCAATCAGCGCGCAGTGGGCGTGGCCGGGCGCATGGCGCTGGAGTAGAAGGCGCCGAGTGTGAGATGTGTTTCCCTCGGTGGAGAATGGCGGCAGCTGCTGCGTGCAGTGCGCAGAGCCCGCTGAGCTGCACGGGGAAACTTCACCGGGATACCACCAAGAAATGCCGGGACTCACGAAGGAGGAGAGAAGCACTCCTCTTCCTTACCAACATTTCTCTGGACGGGCGGCCGGTGCTGCAGGTGAACGACGCGGCACTCGGGGCTGGGGAGCTGTGCTCCGCGGCGGTGGCAGGAGAAGTGTCTCCGGCGGCTAGCAGCTGCGGCTCATTCACTGGTCTGTCTCCCTCTTCCAGCGCCAGCGGCCTCAGCCCAACCGCCGCTCTCCGGCTCCTCGCCGTCCCCAACATCCTCGTGCTGCCTTCGGACTCGGACTACGAACAGGACGTATTCCCGGAGCGGGAGAGCGGCTCTTTATCCTCCTCGCAGGGAAACCTCCTCCTCTCTCCGTGCAGCCTTCCACACACTCCGAGAAAGTCCCCCACATTGCTCTCGGTCCAGAGCTGCGGCTCCTCTCTGGACTCCAGACAGAGGTGAGAGATGGAGACCTGCTCCGTGATACTCTGTCTGTCTGTTTATAAGTTTGAGAGGTTCAGACTGAGGGTCTGGGTCTCAGTGCTGCTCAGTCATGTATTGTGACTCAGAAAAGCCCTGTTAAATGTTCGTTGTCTAAAGTTTATTAAGTTTTTATCTTTAAAAAAAAAAAGATCAGAATCGATTCTGTCATCCCCCACACACACTTCCTTATTCCAGAGGTTGTGAATGAATGTGTCTGTTGTTCATAACCAGAGGCGAGTACCGACCTGTTACTCTCCCCACTCCCATTTACTCCAGTCTAAACTTCTGCAGTTATTTTTGGTGAGACTGGATAGTTGCAGAGTGTTTTTATAGTCTTAATTCCATTTATCAACACTCATCTCACAGAACAAATGAGCTTAGACTGTATCTTGAAACTTTTTGTGGTGACATAATGTCGCTCATAATGACAACTTGCTTTTGTTGTTGTGATTTTTGCTACAAAACAGACCATTTTTTTTCAACACTTAGACCACGTTAGTACCATTTTACCAGTCCCCCCAAAAAAAGTTCTTAGGTATGTATAGTTTAGTAAAGGCAATGTTTATTTTCATTAAATGAATTTTCAGACGGAGATGGAGAATGTGTTGTATATGGTTCTATAATTATTGTTTTATGTTATGAATAGTTATAACAAACAGGACATTGTGACGCTAGAAGAATTTGATTTTAGTTCTTTTATAGAATCCTTTTAAACAAGGCCCTGTACTGAACCCTGTACAACACACATTCCATGTTTAAATAACTATTTCACTATTAAAATGGTTCTGAACAGAACTAATTCCTTTACTAAAGAAACTTTGAAAAACATCTCATTTTAATAGAAACACCTCCTCCGTATTGCTGTACAGTGTCTTGTCATTACACCCAAAAATATTTCCCTTCAACTGCCGTGATTGACCAGTGTCAGAAAAAACGTCTGCTGACATTTATGTGTCTTGTCTGTGTCTTGACGACATCATTCTTCAAACACCTATTTGGAACAGCATGGAAACATACACATCTAGGCTTATTTCACGTCATAACACGGTTATATTTGTGTTACCAAACATCCCCGCAGTTGTATTTTACTTTTTTTACTATCCTTATTCTCATATTTGTCAGTTCAGCACTTTGATTTTACTTTGATTACATTTCATTACAATCGGTTCTGCAGGGTTCTCATGGTCCAGGGCAGTTTGAGTGCTGTCCAAAACATAGCTTACATTTTTCATTGCTCTCCAACGATTGCACAATGCACCTTTGATGATAGGGAATACAGATAATACACTGCATTAAGTGTTTTAAGACATCTATAGCGTACCCTCATGAAGTGTCCAATTGTTCCTAAATTCAGTTCAATATTATCGTGCGCTACATGTTGAATAATGTAGGGATTAGTCAGTAGACGGCTAAGATGTTTTTGACAGTTAGCTTTACATCTGCTTGATTCATTATTTAATGAAGAGTTTGTTTAGAGTGTAAGCTAGGGCTACTTTGACCCACCCTGAATAATGAAACAAATTCAGATGCTTGAACTCGGTGGGCGAGGCCACAGCTCACACTGAATCACACTGCTGTCGTGACTCATAGGCTACAGTGTTTACATATGATATCAGTGTTTTTGAATTTGCTTTGCATAGGATTTTTGTTGACTTTACTGTGAAATGCACAGCAGGCCACAGTTAAATCTGTTGTAACATGTCCAAACAATGGTGCGTTAAATATGAAAAGCCAAATCAGAAGAAGAATGCTCCCATTCAGGGGGTGGTTTGATATATTACACATCAGCTCACAATATCAGAATAACGGGACTTATTATAGCTAAGGCTGGTAAGAGGTTGATGTCAGGATTATTATAAAACAATGAGTGGTCTTTTTCCTTCTCTTCCTCTTTCCATCTTTAGAATGGGTGTGGTCATTATCTGCAGCAACAGAAGTAGTCCCACACTTGAGCAATTCTACTTTTCTTTGTCACACAACTAAGAAGAGGAAGTCATCAGTGCATAGAATGTTGACATTTTGCTTTTTCCGCAAACATGCAAACTCTCTCACCAATGCCTGGAGATATCAAAACAGAAGGTGCAGTCACATCTGCAGGCCTGAGCATATTACCGCTCCATTAGTGGTTGGGAGTACAGTAAACTACCCACCAATGTTAGCTCGTATATGTAATATTGGTTATTGATTTGATCTGATTGATTGATTGATGTCAGTCATGATCCCCAGTTTAAATTTGATGCCATAGCAGAAAGAAAAAGCCTTTTGTATAAGACGTTTCTAACTGAATAAAGCATTAAATGTGGCTGGGGATGTGTTATAGCAATGAATGAATTATAGCACTAGATTTTTTTTGTCAAACTTGAAAAAATAAAAAAATAACCAGGACAATTTGGGATTACTTTTATAATAAGTAATGCTAACACTACTGTGTACAATGCTGATATGTCCTATAGTAATATTAATGAGTTCAATTCAGTTCAATTCATATATATAGTACTTTTTATAATGAGTTTCATCACAAAGCAGCTTTACACTGATCCTTGTCCGAGCCTCTTTAGAGTAAGCCAAAGGTGACAGTGTCAAGAAAAAGAAGCCCTGAGAGGAACCCATTCTCCTCTGGTCAAAACCAGATAGCACAATAAATAACAAAACAGCAATAGAATAGAAGAGAATATACTAAAATAGAATACCCACTAAGTGACTAAGTGACAGCTTTAATAGTGAAATAACCAAACAATAACATAATTAAAAACTTCAGCAAAGTAGTAAAGACTAACTCCACACATAAATTCACCCTTCCTCCATGACGCCAGATGTTTACCATTAGACAAACGAGCGTCTCTTCCTCAGAGCTGAAGTGTGCATGATGTGTGAGACTGATAACTAATGACCTTTTCTGTATCGCTGTTTCAGAGAGAAGGGGAAATGTTTGCTAAACATGCAGTTTTGGACATGCAGGTCTTAGTCATGGCTTTGTGTGAAGGCCACAGTACATTATACTTATTTTACCTGCTGCTGAAAGTGTGGCGGACTGTAATCTGTAATAGAAATGTCATGGACCTTTGCTCTTCCTGAATAACTTAATGGTGTTAGATCCAACGAAGAGGCTATGCATAGTTCACTTCACCTCCTGCCCGCGTCACACTTCCACTGGGGAGTTTTAAATAGGCAAGTGTTTACGACAGTGCGAATTAGAGCAAATTACCGCCATTAATAGCAGACTAGGACAATGCAGTCAGAGGCTAGAACACGTGGCAGAAGAGAGGGGTGATATGTCTTTACACATGTGAGCTAATGGCTGACTCCCACTGAAAGGGTCTTTATGTATATGTTTGTGATGCATTGGTGTTGCACTTTGATCATTTGCTTATGCTTGGCTTTTTTGACTTAAGTGATTTTTGCATCGCAGAATGTTTGCAGGAAGAGTAGAAAAGATGTGTGTAGGTTTTTGTAATTTTTTGGCATCAATACCAAAGGAAATGACTTCATTCCGCTTATACAGCTTTACTGGAGGAACAATCAAAGAATTTGTGTAGGATGGGCAAAGTTAAATGAATATTTAGGCTTATGGTTCAAACATAGTATCTGTCACATTTATCAGGTTCATGTACAGGACAGTTACTTCAGAAGAATGCAGTGTGCAGAGCTGAACTTGAAATCTAAATTTTTAACATGTTTAATTACATGATTCTTGATTATAAATATGTAATTATGCCCATTTTCTCATAATTTCATCAAAAAATGTAATGTTTGTGGGGAAAAAAAGTGTATATTTATATTTGCAATTTACCAATGTATATTTTGGGCGGCACGGTGCTACAGCAGGTAGTGTCACAGTCACACAGCTCCAGGATCCTGGGGTTGTGGGTTCCAGTCCCGCTCTGGGTGACTGTCTGTGGAAGTTTGGTGTGTTCTCCCCGTGACAGTGAGGGCTTCCTCCGGGTGCTCCTGTTTCCTCCCGTGGTCCATTGGATTGGTTACTCAAAGGTGTCTGTAGGTGTGACTGTGTGAGTGAATGTGTGTGTGTGTCACCCTGTGAAGGACTGGCGCCCCCTCCTGAGTGGGTTCCTGCTTTGCGCCCAGTGAGTTCGGGTAGGCTCCGGACCCACCGTGACCCTGAAATGGATATATCTGGTTACAGAAAATGAGTGAATGAATACATATTTTTTTTGACAAGATTAAATCAGTATTTTATTTAATTAATTTTTTTTTTATATATTATTTTATTTATTTATTTTTTGTAAACAAGAATTGTTTACCAGAACATAACGCATAAGTTCAACTTGAAAACATCAAGAAAACAAAAACATTTATAATAAAATGTATTACATTTCTGATAGTTTTTACTTAAAGTCACAAATATTTATAATAAAGCCCTTTTGACAGACAGGATTTACTTGAGAACTGGTTAAATGTTTTCAGCAATGAAAATTACTTTAATATTCTTTCTACCCGTATTGATATTTTGATCTTATGCCACTCATTGATCTTAAAGTTCAGTCAGAATCCATCAGTACAACACTTGTGCTGTGTGGCACTTTCTGCCATGCCACCAGGCCATATGTCCCCTACTCAGCACTAATACCATGCATGGTCCAGCCAGGGAGGATTACCACTGTTTATTTAGCCCAAGTCCTAGTGACGTGCCTAAGGCCTGCCTACGTCCAGCCTCATCCACTAGCCAGGGAGCCATCGCTCATCACACATTCTGAGGCCCAGAGATCTGCAAAAGTAGAAATTAGTGTGAGAGAGTTTCTGTCCATGCTGGGATGGTAGATTAAAAGGCTCTCTCTTGCTCTGCATCCTTCTTCATCCTTCTAAGTATCTGATCTGTTAAGAAACACTGTTAGGGGAATTTTTATAGTGATTTATTTTGAGATGCAAGCATTGGGCACATCTTTGTTCTCCTTGCCTTCTCATCTCATGGTCCAAATATAATTCCTTCATGTTTTGAAGAAAGCTCAGTGTCTGTGAATCCACACATTGAGACATAAAAAGAACAGAGATGGTGACATTCATAAAGATTTTACATTTGAAAGCACATTGACATTTATAGTGATGGATTGAACCACGATTTTCTTTTATTCTCATCCTGTCTCATTTGCTTGAGGCCAAAGTTGTGGACTCAAAAAAGACTAAATAAAGCAAGACAGATAAACGGAGAGTGAGTGGAATCAGCTGAATAAGTAATGGAGAAATTAAGTGACACAAAGTGTAACAGGGCTATGTTTCTTCATGTTTCTGACAAGAAAGCTATTCGAATGTGCTTTTGTGCCTGCTCTCGCTCTCTCTCCAAAGGTGCACCTGCTTGTCTGGTTTGGATAACGGTAATTTAGATTCCTGTGCGAGGCACAAGGTCACTGGTGGCTCAATAAGTAGAACAGATGAAGGGCCTGTCTGAAGGGTAGGGCTTGTTGGTGCTAGACCTGCAGAAAATGGTTGTGTAACTCTCTTTCATATAGAACAGAAGGTGTTCTAACCCTGTTTCCCTGGCCTAAGCATATGGATAAAATCTGTAAACCTTTCATAGACAGGCAGACACAGAGTAAGATGTTACACAACACCCATTACAGCGATGTGGGCAGTGGCACAGGAGATGTTACAATAATTAAACTCAAAAACAGAACTTGGTGTGGACTCTGAAAGAGGCATTTTTAATAACCAGTCATTTCCTCTCTAACATATTGTGACCTTTAACAGAACACACAGCGGTTTGCAAATGTTGCCCTAATATGACATAAAAGTGGAGTCTGATTATAATAGTACAGACATTTACTGGATTAAGTACCTGGTTTAGGATTGGCCTGACCTCCTGATGTGGAAATACAGTGGTGTCATATATGTACATATAGTAATTGGAATATTGTTGGCATAAGCAGCCAGTTTAAGTATTGTAAAAGTGATCTGATGTAGGAGGGCCAAATTCTTAAATGGTTTTAGATTTATTGCCGTGAAATCTTCAATCTCTGCTGAAATCAAGCACACAGTTTCCCAGTTTTGCTGAATTTTTGTAGAGCTGGACGATATAGTCTAAATTTATATCACAATATATTTCTTAACTTCGGACAATATGATATTATTCCGATACTGATATGAACAATAAAAAAGCCACAGAAAAACTGCCAAGAATTGAAAGCATTATCACATCACAATCAAACAACAACCTCTTGGCGTTGTAAATATTAACATTTTTAAACTAACTCTTAAAATTAATTAACTCATGGCAGTGCCCTGTAATATACCTCAGTCAGTGACAGATGCTATAAGTTGTAAACAAACACCCCACCTAACTGACCCACAGACACTCTAACTTACCTAAGTGAAAATAAAAGGAAACAAAACACAATGTTTTACCTCACTCCCTCGGTTTATACAAAAACACACACAAAACCCACTCCCAAACAAACAGCAACCAACCCTACTCAGGTGAAAAAATATATATACACACAGTTACAAAAACCTTTACAAAAACAAATCTAATGTCTGTAATCAAAATGGGGCAAAACAAACTCGTACTCGATGTAGGAATATCACAAAGTCAAAACCAGCAAAACACACAGAATTTAATATACACAAAAAGCACAGAGCACAAATACGGCTGACTAGCAGCGTACACATAGACGTATTTATGATTCCCGCCGAGATGATGTACAGGAAACGCTAACAGACAGAACACATGGACTGGATTTTGGAGCAGGCTCACACATAAACATACACAGCGCAGTGTAACATATATATGTAATACTATTTACATAATTATAACAGTCAGTAAACCAAATCCTCTGATGACATAAAATATTCCTTTTCTATATAGGACCTAGGACTGTAAAAACGAAGACCAGTCATTTGACTTGGACTGAACAATATGATTAGATGACTTACCTGCCTTTCAAACAAGCAGCAGCACGCTGCCCAAATGCACATGTTCTGTGTGTATTCATTTATGCATGCACGGGGGCTCCACACGTGCTTCTGTAGGTTGAAAAAAAAGGGGCAGAGAAATGTATAACTGCTTGTACTGCTAAGCAATTAATAATTAAAAAAAGATGGAAAAAAGGCTTCCTACAAAATGATGTTGCATAAAGCCAGAGGGCAAACCAAGGGGAATATCAATGCCGCTGATAGCTGGTGTTTACCTTAGATGCGAATGAAAGATAATGGAAGTGGATAGATTTTGAAAACAATGCTTTGCGCATCTCTCTCCAAAGCTCTTTCGGACAAATCATGTGTCTTCAGCCATTTTAGGGGAGTGGCTTTAGAAGGAGGACTAAAAGTACGGGGTGTGAGTTTTTTGGTAAGATTTTTTTCAAAAACACTGGTTCCTATTGTAATCTCGCCGTAAACCTTTCAGCATTATCCCTGCTCTTAGGCAACAGTATTACAAATGGTTTGCTGATAAATTTAATGTATAAAATGTTTTATCAATTCAGCTTGTATTATCAATCAGTCAAGTCATGTGTCAAGATTTTGCTTGGCACTGGAGCTACATGATAATTGCTATCAAAGTCAAAACATATCCTTTCAAACCACACCTTTCCAAACCACCAAGTCTTCTTTTAGATCAGTTGCTGGTTGTTTGTGTTCTCGAGTCTGTGAAAAAAACAAAAAAAACACGTTGGTAGATGGATTGGCTACTCGAGGGTCCATAGGTGTGAAGGAATGTGTGAGTGTGTATCGCCCTGCAAAGGACTGGTGCCCCCTGCAGGTTGTGTTCCCACCTTGAGCCCAGTGATTCCGGGTATAAGTGGTTACAGATAATAAATGAATGAATGTTGCTTGTTCAGGACACATTGTGTTAAATACATATGAATGAAACATGTATTGCCATAATGGGAAGTGTGTTTAAGACTATCTTTCCGCTACACTGAAGTTTTGTTAATTTTTCCTGTGTCTGAAACCACATCATATTTGTGTGACCTTGAAGAAGACCTGAATTTTGTTTGCATGGGCTGAGAAGAATTTAAGGGCTGAACACTACAGAGAAGATTTGTGAAGTTATGGATTGCTTGCATTTGTTAACAACTTAAATCTCATAGCTCCACCACAATAAAAACAAATTTAAAAGAAGAAAATCTTGATTGATTATGACAGGGGTAAGTGGAAAATTGTGTAAATCTCATGTCCTACCAAACCATTCTCTTAACCTCTTAAAGCACATAATTGGCTGATAGGTTGAGCATGTGTTAGGAGCAGTTTGAACAGGAAAATGTGCAACACACAGGGACTCCAGGAACAGACCTGAGGAAACACTGATCTAATGTAATAATAATCACAGACACAAAGGCATAAGATAAAAGGGAGAGTTACCAATATATGCCTCTGTGGGCCAGCTTGTATAAGCAGCCAGAGCCTGCTTGAGCCATGATTGACGAGCGGCATGGAGCTGGTCATTCACAGCCTCATAAGCCGTTATGAGAGATACTCACAGGGAAGAGGAAACTACCTATGTAGAGAATGCCCTCTATTCATAACTACAGCAATGTCCTAGCCTTAGAGACATGTCATTTAAAGACCATGATATAAAATAGATGAGAGAACATGAGTTAAAATGCATGAAGGATTTATGGTACTTTACCCCAGAGAAAATCCTCTCTAATGGAAACCATAAATGTGAAGCCAATTACAGTGGGCTTTTAAGGAAGTCTTACACGAGGAATATGTTAAATTTAGCATTAAAAACTGTTTGAGATTTGTGACATGGTGATAAATCTATGTGTTTTGTGTCATTTTTAACTTTGAAATCTTTTAACTAATTCATGATGAAGAGAGAATGGAGGGGAGAAAATCTAGGTATATGGGTTTTCTTATGTACATAAAAAAGGCATTTCAAAATGCAAGCATGAAAGTGTGTATCTGTGGAGGTGGAAAGTCAGAGACCACCAGACTGCTGTGAGGATTTTGGTCTTGTTATCACCCACAACCAGTGTGTCATCCCTTTCCGGTATGCTATTCTGTGTTTGAGTGTTTTGCTATTCTGTGTTTGAGATAACAGTGTAAATGTAATTAGGGTTACAATGTACAGCAATGGTGTTAAAGTCCAGTTGTGTTCCCTGAAGCTACATTGCATTCTCTTCTCCAGAAGATGTATCCAGAATTTTTTAATCCAGAAGATGTATCCAGAATTTTTTAATCCAGAAGATGTATCCAGAATTTTTTAATTATTAATAAAGATTAAAGTGATTTTTTTAAAGAGTAAAAAAATGTGTGATATGATTAATTTGATGTGTCTTTAACTTTTGCTCTCCTTCTGCCAGGACCCGTAACCTGTCTGGTTCTCCTCGTCCCCGTTCCTTAAAGAAAGTCCATTTCATTAAGAACATGAGACAGTATGACACCAGAGGCAGCAGGTACGTGTGTGTTTGTGTGTTTACCTCTGAATACCTGGTACTGCTTAAACCTCTTTATTATGAGTTTTAATTTAGAATAACAGCCTCCGGCTGAAACTTGGCAACACCTTTTTATTAGAGACAGTTTGGGTGGGTGTGTGAAAGTGTGGGTGTGTATGCTTGATTTTTCCATGCTGATTTATATTAAGACTAACTGCTACAATAATCATATAAACAGCAACAACACCAAGAATTGTAATTGTAAGCAGTGTTTTAGGTGAAAAATCAATATGCAGATATGCAGAAGTGATGTTACACACCTGTGTTTAGCTTGAGCCTTGCTATGCCTTGTTTTTACAGTGCCAGAAAACTGTGTGTATGCATGACACATCTATATTATATTACCAAATGTATGGGGACAGCTGACCACTACTCTTGTTTGAACATTTTGGACATCACCTGAATCACAGGCTTTATTATGGAGTTGCTCTAGTTTAAAGCTTTAGGCTTTGCAGCTCCTTTGTGAAGGTTTTCCAAATGATATTGTATGACTGTTTAGTATTTGGGAGGTCAGGCACTTTTTTAATACATGAAAAGGTCTGAAGGGTAGTAAGAGTGAAGGACTCTCAATCAGTGCTCCAAATGATCCAAAATCCAGTTTGATGTCAGATTTCTATGCAGACCAAATTTAGTTCTCCACACACAACCTGTCAAATCATGTTTTTATGATTTCTTTTTGTGCATCAGTCATGCTGGGACAGGAAATGGCATTCCTCAAACAGCTGCTGCAAAGTTGGAATCATAACTGTTTAAAGTGTCTTTGTATGCTGTAGCAGTAACATTATTTTTAACAGTAGTGGTTGGTGATATGGCCCCAAAATAACATCATGATTTTTCTGCGATAACAATATTCTTGGTGATATGACAAAACACAGAATATATTTGATTAATTACAGGAACATGCTATTGCAACAAATTAAATGTTAAAGGTTTATTATAGTATGAATGTAATGGTTTCAAACATTCAGTAGAAACAAAACAAAACAAAAAAAAATGTAAACATTTGGTTATGTAACTTCAAGATCAAGATTCGGCTTGTGTATAAAATAAATATAATAACCAATAAAGGTACCACAGATCTAAAGTGCCGACAATTTGGTGCATGCATATAAATAGCTAATATAAACAATTTTTACATAAAATATTTTTAAAGCCTTACAGTAAATAACCATTGATTCATTCATTCATTGTCTGTAAGCGCTTATCCAGTTCAGGGTCGCGGTGGGTCCAGAGCATACCTGGAACCATTGGGCGCAAGGCGGGAATACACCCTGGAGGGGGCGCCAGTCCTTCACAGGGCAACACACACACTCACACCTAAGAACATTTGAGTCGCTAATCCACCTACCAACGTGTATTTTTGGACTGTGGGAGGAAACCAGAGCACCCGGAGGAGACCCACATGGACACGGGGAGAACACATCAACTCCTCATATACAGTCACCCAGAGCAGGACTCGAACCCACAACCGTGCCGCCCAGTAAATAACCAAACAAATACAAAATAGATGCTATGCTGAGTCAGTGTAGTCTGTCTGTTAAGAGTTTTTGACTTGACTTTTATATGCCACATTATTGATCATACCTTGTGATTGAACAGAGGATCAAATGAGTCAAAACAGAGTTATGACATCCATGCAAACAAACATACAACAGGCTACAAGCATGCAAAGCTCATCTGAATTCTGCACTGAAGTGCAGAATGTTGTTCAGTTGGCTGATCAGACAAATCCAGGTTATTTTTATACGATGTTCATGGAAAGATCAGAGCTAGGTGCAAGTAACATGAGTCCACGAAGCCTGCTTGGTGTGAACAGTAAAGTCCGGTGATGGCAGTGTGATGTGTGGGGAATGTTTTCCTGGCACACTCACTGACTAACACCTGAATGACACTACATATATGAGAACATTAACATTGCTACATTAACCCCTTTATGGGTGCTGTTTATCAACATTCAGAAAGACACGAGACATTTACCTCATTCCACTCAACTTACAATTTATGGCAAACAGGTTCTGCTTATCTGGAAGATTTTACACTATAATATATCACATTTCTGTGAGGATTTAATGGCTTTCTGCCCACAAGTGAAATCAGGTACAGATGCTGCATTCTGCTGCATTCTGCATTCTGGATCACAAAAGCCACTTCTTCTCGCTCCAGAGATATGATGCAGTATTTAGCATCAAACTGCTCCTCTTTGTTTTGTAAAGTGTCTAGTCATAATTTTTATAATGCTTATGTATACATTACTGTCACCAATCAACAAGCTAATTTTGTTATTCTACCCATTCAGCTCTTTATTCTGCCTTGTAGATAATAATCTTAGCATTAATGTTATCAGTATAATTGCTGTCTTTTGGGCAGGAATTGTTTATTCTACACTTTACCTATTTATAAAAATACTCACATTTTTAAACACTGTTTTTTCCCCCAAAATGTTCTGCTGGTTACTAATCTGTAATCCTCCTTTGATCGAGTATCAGGGGCACAGGAAGTGGGGGTGTTGAGGTGGCTGCTGTACCCAGAGATGTTAAGATTATTAAACAGCTATTTGTAACAAGTGCTAACAAATAAAATTAAAAAGAGCATTTTAAAATAGTTTGACTGTAGTCAAGACCAATGTGTTTATTGGAATATATTTAGAACCTGCTGTAGCCATGCTACATATTGTATTTTCTTGTCCTAACTGTTGTTTAGGGGCAGAGGCCTTTTAATATTAAATATTGACTAAAGACAATTGGTCCCTGAGCCAAATATCAATACTCTGATTGGTTGCAGTTTAGCTGAAGTTACCTAAAGCTCATGCATAACAGGTAAGTGTATTAAAGCAGAAACTATTTATTTTAATTAATGTGGGACATTTTCTATTTGTGCATTAATACTAAACTTTTAAAACAATATAAATGGTATTCGAAATATTCATTTGATTAGTTCTGCACTTTTAATGCGAAAACACTTGGCCCATGTCTCGGATCAGAACTGATTAAACAACCAAAAGAATAATAATAACAAAGATATTCTTATAGCAGACTCGTGTGGTTCACTGATGTGCACAAAGCCTAAAGGTCAGTGCTGACTTGTTGTGTTTGTTTCAGGATGAAAGGGATTCTCAGCCGCAGGTCAGAGAGGAACGGGTTTTGAATTAGTCTGATCTGAGGTTTTGTGCTTTTGCTTCTTTCTCCCTCAGCTCTGCTCTTCCTCCAGCGGAGGAATGACAGCTATGTTTATTAAAGGCTCATTATAAACAGTCTCACACTCTTACTACCCTTCAGTTTCCACTGCTTTTTCCTGAGCTTTGGCTTTTTTTTTTAACACACTCTCATTCAGGCTAATACAGGGAAGGAGAATGAGTGATATAGAGAGACTGATAAGGTATTTTCCACTGGCTGAGAATCAAAACTTGATTTAAACTTGACTCAGAGCGACCTATTCTACTTACAATAAAATATAGTTATTTCATTTTTCTGAATTATAGTGAGCGAGTCAGCTACAGTATCCTGGCTGAGATAATGTCTTGCATATCAGTGAGGTTGAGAGCGCGGGTGTAGACGTTTTCTGTAGCGTGTACAGTTGACTGCTCCACCAAACACAGGTGCTCTGGAGGACTGTCAGTTGAGTGTGTGCCAATGTCATCTTTCTCTGTCACGCATTGAACAATGACAAATATAGTGTATGTTCCAATTAGGTTCTTTTTCTGTTACAGGATTGTGCTCATCTGTGCCAAGAGGTCACTGTGTGCTGCGTTTTCTGTTTTACCATATGGAGAGAGCTTCCATATAAGGTACCATATACTGTCATAATCCAAATAATTTAACCCCATTGCAAATTTTATTAGAAAAATGTACAAACTTCCAGCTGTATTTAAATAAACAAATCAAACAATGACTATTAAAATAGCTCAGCACAATTTCTCCAAATTCAACACAAAATATTGAGGCTATGTCAGTCTCAATTATTAGTCGAATTAAAAGTTTACTTTGGAGAAGCCATTTATATTGACTGTATTGGGCTATTTCAGTTGTTCTTGTCTGACTGGTTTATTGCAAAATGTAAACTGTAATTTATACTAATAAATGTAATTTACGGTGGGAGTTAAAGCATTCAGGAATATAACTAATCTGATGTTGCATTTTTTATTAAGGGTCAGTTTGTCACAGTATATATGGTGATATTGGAATCATATCAGTACTGTCATATTGAGAAAGAAAAGTATCTGCATTGAATAGATGGCATCAGACTGTTTAGAAATATGGTCGGGTACAGTCCTCATATTTTATGCTTTTAACTGTATTTTTAACTGTATAGGATTCATATTCACAATGCTAGTTTGGATGAATGGTGCTCCAATTTCTACAATTTAGGAAAACACTATCATTAGCTGTCTGTCAACATTATTGTCACTTTGAATATGAATGTCAGTAGAAATGTAGAGTAATGAAATCAAGGAGGCTTGCAATTCTCCATCTAAAAAACATATTTAGCCAAACTATGCTACAAGAATGATGCTAGTCATGAAAGAACTTGTATTGGGCATTCAAATTCAGTTCAACCAAGGAAAAGCTCTGTGCCACTGTGCCAAAATGAGTGTAAGAAAGCAGATGAGACGTTCTACCAGTGTGTGATACAAACTATGGAAAGTATAAATTAAATGCAACATTCAAATACTTTTCTTAGTACATAATAACAAATCAAACAAGGTCTCCAAAACCTTGTGTATTTATTTATTCCACAGAATATTTTTTCCATTTTTGTAGATGGGAGTTAGAGATTCAGTCTGTGTTGATGTGCAGCATGTAAAGTGTTCAATTTTAATACGGGTTTTCAAAAGACCACATCTTAAATTGAATGTGCTTAAACCAATACATACCCTTAACCAGAATAAAAACAAAAATAGAATCAATTTGCACTGATGATTCTCAAAATGAGTTTACTAAGACCTTCTATTCAAACTTGTTATAAATCCTTCCCTCTCTTCATTTCTTTTAGTGTCTTATACTTAGCGTCTTGAATTTAAACAGCAGTAGCTTGACCCCAGAAGAATTTGTGAGCGTGGATTAGAATGTGTACTCTTAGTTTTCCTCCTGGGATTCAGTGTCTTGACTGAACAAATGAAGCAGGAAAGTTTCCCACAGTTCTGAGCCCAAATGGGCATGACCTGGCCTGTGACCTCACTGCCAATTCCCACCCTCCACTCCAGCCATGTTCCCGAGTAGCTTACTGAAGCACAGGCGAGGGGGAAGCTGACCCTGAGAAGCGGAATGCATCTGTTCATTCTTTCCCATCCTTTATTTGGTCATAAGGAAAGACAGGAAATTGCACAGCTATACTGCATTACGTAAACAGCTCAAAATAAAAGAGAGGAAAATAAGAGATTTTTGTTTTCCCTGATGGAAAGTCAGATGAAAGTGTAGAGGCATGATGAGGAAAGTATAGGTGATGGTGAGGATGTATTTTTTTTTTTGGTGAAATCTCTGGATCCTGTTTAAATAATAATAATAAAAGGAAAGATAAAGACAAACGGCTAACCTCAGCAAAGACAACACAAATTTATTCTGTTGTTTTTGCTGGAGGCGGTGGGAGAACTACTCAGAAACCACCTGATGGAGTTGTGAAGGATATTTTGCTGGTGGTTAGGTGTCCTTTTTTCTAATGCTTACATTTTTTTTTTTGTTAAGATTGAATGGTTTTGTTTATTTCCTTCCCCCTCCTGCTGCAGCATATGCATCATATTGTGTTTATATCTTCACGCCCTTACTTTCTATAAAAACATGTGGTTCTAGACCGCCTCAATGTAAAGCAGACTGATGCAGGTCACGTTCTAAACCCACCAGTGTGTGAAGAGCTATTGTCTGTAACCTAGATAAGCTACATACAGCTCCCAACACAAAAGTGTTTGTGAGTGAAGAGACTGGCAAAGTGAGTTTTTTACAGCCTTTAGAGTTGGAAGGTGCTGCATAATAGGTGAGCCTTAACGAAATGGGCTTGGATGAATGGAAACGGCCTACTGAACTGATGCATGTTAGATGAGTTGGCAAGGCTGTTAAAGAGTGAATGTTATCAGTGGAAACCTGCCGAATTTTTCAGCCAGGAGGCTTTCAAGAGACCAGCTTCTCTCTCTCTCTCTTGCTCTCTCTGTCTCTCTCTCTCTCTCCATCTCTCTTGCTCATCTTTCATCTGTATACAATAGACACTCAATGTATTCTCTCTTATGCTGTGATCATGAAGAATTTATGATGATCTTGTCTAAAATAGAGCTGCCCTTGCTGGTGTGATCTAAGTATGCCCTCATTTTATCAAGATGAATGTAATGTAGATCATCTTTTTTTCAGTATCTCTCCTTTAGAATGAATGTTCATAATCACTGACTGAACTAAATATTTCTCTCGCATCCCTTCTCTCTTGACCTTACCCTTTCTATTTCTGCACCCCCCCCCCCTCTCTCTCTCTCTCGTGCTTTCTTTGTTTCTTTCTTTCTTTCTTTCACTCTCAATATATGTCAGTGACCCAGCCCTAAACACTCCGAGACGGAGGCACTCTTCTGCAGGAATTTCAACTTCTCTGGAAATGTTTCCTGGACTGGAGGGAGTGGAACTGGGCATTTATGGCAGGGTAAGAGCTCAATCTGTTACTAGATTATTCTGACTCTCACTAGAGCTGTCTTGGTTGTCAGTGGTGGGAGAGCTGAGTGACAGATTTGATTGACACCCTGCAAAGCAGTGAAAGGCCTGTTTCACTGTTGTCTAATGGGCCAGTGGAAGCTCTTTGTGACATCAATTTGTGACATAAAAAATAAATAAATAAATAAATAAAAAACAAGACTGTCTGCCAATAATATTTTTTAATAGATTCCATAATTAATGTGTTATTTTAAACTTTACCTTTTTTTTTTTTTTTTTTTTTTTTTTTTTTTGTAGACAGTATCCTATGCCCAATTCCTGTACCCCACTAATGCTTTGGTTCGGGAGAAGCCACCAGAGATTGCTTTGCAGATTCCCTACTCCAGAAGCAGCATCCCACACAGCTACCCTCCATCACGCCTCAACAGTACTGTAGGCCTTGATCTGGGTATGAAACCTATATTAAAAACTTTAAATACACTTTGTGGCTGAGTTGCTGTGGTCCCCGATCACTTCCACTTTGATATAATACCTCAGACATTTGGCAATTGACAGGAGTATCAGGAAAACAATAAACTAATCCTTCTCCATTTTTCACAATCTGAGTTTTGCATTGGTACAGATTTGCACTGGTACAGATGTTTTGGGACTAGAGCTTAAAAAAAAACTGCAGATGACAAGACTTAATAAAAGTTCTGGGTGCCCATTATTTTGCATGTCTGAAGCATCAAATATCAAATCAAGCCTCCTTAAACACACATAGAGACACATCTTACCCTCTTTCTTTCTCTCTCTCTCTCTCTCTCTCTCTCTCTCTCTCTCGCTGAGGAAGCTTAAAATAGGTTTGAATATGTTGTGTGACTCACTGAATGGGGAGGGAGACAGCAAGGAGTCTGCTACAGCTGATCATTAATATAGCACATCAACATGTTTGTGTGTGTTTGTCAAGCTTTACTTGTATTCCTGTATGTGTAAGTGTGTGTGTAATTAACACAGATCTTATCACTCATATCATATTTTTTTCCAGATTTATTAACCCTTCAGTAACAAAAACATGCTCTCTGTCAGTGAATCGTGCATGTGAATGCTGCTTTGAATAAAAGCATAATGCGTACTTTTAAATATATTTTATCACATTACCCAATCACTGGGTGCAAGGAAAGAACACACTCTGCAGGGGGCACCAGTCCTTTGCAGGGCGACACACATTCACTCATGGGAGGAAACCGGAGAACACATCAAACAGACAGTGAGGATTGATCATTTGTGTTTAAAAGAAGCAATGCTGAGTTTTTTATAAGCTAATCAATCCCACCATCTTCAGTCATATAGCAAACAAATCCATTATTCAGGGGGCAAAGATCTCAACACTGCAGGAGGAAGAGTATCCTTCCTTTCCCACAGCAAACATCTCACACACTTCTAAGACAATGTTGCTGAGGAACCACCTCAGTTTTTACAAATGCCTTAGTTAGAGATGTTAGAACCTGAACATTTAGAGAAATCTTTTCTATCACTGAAGCTTGTGGTTTTGTTTGAGGTGATCATTGTCCTTCACACTGCCATTTCCACAGTTCATATGCATCCACATTTGATTTAACATTAAAATTCAATTCATATCGCTTTTGTCATTTTACATGTGTCAAGTTACATTTTACAATTTACAAGTGCAATATTTATTTATTTATTCGTTTTATAATTCTCCTGGGTTCTGAAAAGTTGCTCTACAGTGGGGACATCTGATTGATATTCATGAGGGAAGGTTTTTGCTTCTACATTTCAGTTAAGAAACAGAACATTTGTAGACATAAGACTGATAAATTGTGTGCTGTTTTTCCCAGGTCTGGATGACTCTGACTATGATCCCAATCTGTTAAGTGACCCACAGTGGCCTTGCGGGAAGCATAAGAGAGTGCTGATCTTTGCCTCCTACATGGTAAGACAGAAGGAAGGGTTTGTAGTGACTCAGAAAGTCAGTGATGGCATTAATGTGCCATATGGAGTATGAAATCAGGGTGCTATAATGTGATATATTTGTAGATGATAAATTGTAAGACAGTAAACACTAATGCAATATATTAATTACTAGTTGGTGTGCATCCTCTGTATTAGTGTAGGCACAGAAATAATTAATCAGCTTCTAAACACTTAGTTTTTACATTTCTGAACGCAAGAGAGCACCACGCCCTGATGATTGATCCAGCCCATTTTCTTAGTCACTGTTGAAAATCAAAACTCAAATGGTTTGTTGCCCCTTTGGTGACTAGTTTCATTTAAGGCTTTTATATAGAGGTTTTAAAAGCTGTACATGACCATAATTGGTGCATCATAAGAGTTCACCAATTATACACTGCATGTTTACAAAGTTTTTATTTCTACAAAGATGTTTAATATAATGGTAATTTTGATCAGCAGAGAAATTTGGCAGAACACTTATAAGTTACTTGTTCCCTGACACTCTCCAAGCTTCTCCCTGTCTGCTTCCTTAACGCTAGAGTAGGTAAGGAATTAAGCCTTGACAGCAATCCATGAGTGGTTTGTTTTGCTGTCTCCAAGTGGGGCATTTTCAGGTTAATATTCTTTTCTTTATATAAATACTAATCCTGGCACTCCATCTCCCTCTGAGAGGAATGGTAGGCTGTTGTTGAGCCTTCATGCTGTGAGGTTAAGCTTAATGCAGGCTGGATATAGTCAAGCTATATTTAAACCAGGGATTCTCTGACCTACAGACACAGATATACACCACACTTAATCAGCTAACGTCATCACTAAGCACACCTTAACTGTGCTCATTATAGCAACACACAGGTTTGATGTGGTGGCATGTACCCAGCTGTATATTATGATATTATGTTTATTCTCAGACACTTCCTCTCTAACTGTCCCTTTCAGACTACAGTGATAGAGTATGTGAAACCATCAGATCTGAAGAAAGACATGAATGAGACGTTTAAGGAGAAATTTCCTCATATTAAGCTCACACTCAGCAAGATCAGGAGGTATACAGACACACACAAACGAAACACAACTACAGCTGTTAGTGTTAATAAATAAAGAAATAAAAAACAACTACTTATTATGTAAAATTAAATAAATGATTTAAATGAATTGAAATTGAGATCACAATATGATGTAGAACATAATACTACATAAAAACGGTGTAATGCAGATATAACAGTACCATTTCTATGACTTAATGTTTTATTGCACGTTGGTTTGGTGATTTTAATATGTATGTATGTATGTATGTATATATATAAATTGTGACATAGCTCTGTTCACCGCTTGCATTACCAGTCTGAAAAGAGAGATGCGTATTGTGGGGGAGGAGTGTGGTCTGCAGACGGTCACTATAGCTATGGCCTTTGCTTACTTTGAGAAGCTGGTGCTGCAGGGCCGTCTTAACAAACACAACAGAAAGATGGTGGCAGCTGCGTGCCTCTTACTGGCAGCAAAGATCAGCAGTGACTTCAAGAAACAAGAAGTTAAACAACTGATAGACGTGAGTAATAACAAGGAAACACCTGTTCAATAAGACATCCCACTTTGCAAACTCATTTCACTTCACATATATTTGTCTTATGTAATACTTTAGTGATTTTTGTCTGATCTGTAAATAAAGCAATGTTAATGAACAAGTGAGGTGTTAAACTCACCTCAGCATGTCTTTTACAGTCATTTAAACCACCATCAACAATAGAGGAGTCACTGTTGTAGCGAGCAACACCACACCAGAGTCTATAAGAACTTTGGCAACACCATCATGTTAGATTAAAGTTAGACAGATTTAGACTCACACACAGATTAACCTCACAAAAGAGGCCAATGGGGATGCTGTATTTCTCTCTCTGTCTCTCTCTCTCTGTCAGAAAAGTGAATTATTATTAATACTAAGATTTTTCTGACTTTAATCTCAGAATTATTCAGACTTTATTGACACAATCCTATATATTTTTTCTTAATGCCATGGCCCTAAATCTCTGTTGTAATGTACACTGACTTGTTATTGAGAAGATAAATTATTTTAAATAATAATTGGTGTCTGTGGTTTCAGCACAGTACTAGTAATAGTCAGTAGTGGAATGTTTATTCTCTCTATGGACAAAGGTCTATAAAATTCAGAATGCATACATTTCCATTTCTGAGAATACAAACAAGTGGGTCAAAATATCTCCTGTGTTCTTTTCATCTCAGAAACTGGAGGAGAGGTTTCGCATCAGCCGCCGGGAACTGATTCCATTTGAGTTTACTGTGCTTGTGGCTCTGGAGATGGCCCTGTACCTGCCTGAGAGCAAGGTGATGCCCCACTACCGCAGGCTGGCCCAGCAGCCCTGAACATCAGTCGGAGGCTCAGAGAATCACTAAGAACCAGTCAAAATCAAACAGGAGGTGGTAAAAGAAAAGATGGAGAAATGCGTGGGTCCCCCTCACCCCCAAGTTGTCAGCAACAATGTTTATCTCTGAGCTCTGGGGATAATGGATTAATTTATAGTCTTCAGGCCAAGACTGAGACACTGAGGTTTTGTAGTGAACTTGGCTTGTTTTGTTGCACATGGGACTAATTTGTGGGAATGATAGCAAAAGATTGGATGTGATGTGCAGCTTAAAATGTCAGCTCTAAATGTCATGGGAAGAGAGTTTCCCAGATCCTGTCTGTATGTGTGAGAGTACACGTACATGTGTTTTTGTTTGGGTTGTTTTTTACATACTGTGGCAGTTGACCAAAAATAACCTATATTTTTTATTTAAAACGTAACTCTCCTTTTGTAATCATCTTTCTGCAAATTGTAAATATGATCACACTGCATCAACTACAATTAGTAGGCATTATTATTAGATCCAGGCAATGTATTTGTATAATATTATAAAATATGAGTTTTATGGCAGTTTTGATGAGTGACCACTGTGATGATGATCTGTGTTAAGAGATTTTTTAAGGCCTTGCACTAAGGCTGTAATTGTAATGCTCTACGTTAGAGTGGATTCAAACTAAAGCACATTCTGTGCTACTGTATTCTTTTTTTTTTTCTTATCTCTACCCTTTATAATGTAGACTGTGCCCCTGGTTTACTTACCACTGTGGTCTTTGTGCAATACTTATCGGATGTGGTAGGCAAAACAAAACTTGCAGTTGTTTTCCTGTTCTACATGTGTACACAAATTATATGTTTGCCCTTTCTACGAGTTAAAGTAGAATCACATTTTATTTTTTAAAACTGTGTAGTCAGGTATCTGTTAACTTGTATAACAGAAACAGGCAGTTGGTGTTCTCCAGGAGTGTTCAGCAGCAGAAAGAGTTAGAAATAAAGGGGTGACTGGCTTCAAGTTTTGGAAGAAGGTGTTCACTTTAATGTGGCATTATTTCACTGAGGGAGATTGGCAGTGTTTGACAGGATGAGGGACATGGCATGTTAAACTCTGCCTCCCCCCCTTCCTCATTTTGAATTTAGACCAAATCTTAACACTGTGATTCACTCGACACTCTGTAGACACTGTGGAAGTATAATTGGTGGAAGTCTAACTGGTTCTGTTTGTATTGAGGTCTGTCATTTCGGGTGCTGCTTGTAGTTAGCGCTGTAGTACCATGGTGTTGTATTAAAAGTAGCACAAAAGATAAGTTTGAACAAAGTAACACGTCAGGTTAAGGATGTTATGTGTTAGGGACACTTCAGTTTGGAGGGTGCTGCTGATAATTGATCACAGACGAAACATTTATTATTAATATCTTGTTCAATTCCTGTCTTCCAGCACATTCTGTTTCTTGTATTGGCTTATTGTCCATATCTGTCTGATAGCTATTGCGTATATTTTTATATCAATGATGACAAATATCAGAATTATATTTTGGTGTTGTAAGTTCCCTGCATAAATACAGGGGGTCCTCGACTTACGACATTGATGCGTCGTAAACCGATTTTCGGTGTAAGTCAGTACATACGTAAATAACATACTGTAAGCACTTATCCAATCCTAAAACCTATCCTAACACAGTCCCGAGCCGCCTAACCGTGTATTCTTCCACCGCAAAACCACTTTAAGTCGAAACAAGGCTTTATACAGTAAATGGAAGATGTGTCGTAACCACGAAACATCGTAACTCGGGACAGACGTAACCCGAGGACCTCCTGTACTGAGATTAGACACTACAACCAGTTGAGACGTTTGCACTTTAGCTGTGTTTTTATTGATTAGTGTAGTATTTCTGTCCTAATGAGGGTTTGCTGAAACTGGCCTTGATGAGTATGGGAAATGTACGAAGAGTATTTGGTGGATGCAGTCCTATTTTGGGCTTTAACAGAACCAGTACAAGGTACTTTCCCACTACACACGATATTTTAGGTAGCACTTTATTGGAGGGCAGTATTCACAAGGCTTCAAGACACCTGCACAAACCTTTCATTGAGGTTTTATTGCTTTAAGTGCCAGGTCACATCTTATTTACTTAAGTGAAAAATTAAAACTAAAACTAAAAATAAGCTTTAAAATGTAATGTAGGTTTAGTTCAGTGGTCATGAAAAGTTTACTGACCCTTACAAAGCAGCCTTTCAGTTACGATTATTGATAATATGCAATTTTTGTAAAGTTTCTGTGCAAAATGAGACTTGTGTTCACAGCGATTATGCAGCTCTTCGGCCGCCATCTTGTGGTAAACATTGGCAATAACCATGTCACTCCCCTGAGGCAAAAGTCAGGAAGAAAGGTGACATGGCTGAGAACTTTTTGTTTCCCTCTCAGGTAATAAATGCGAATTCCAAATTATTTAAATCCATATCATTTTAATTGTGTAAGCTCAGACTTTGAAAGTCCCTCTGTGGAATGAGGTTAAATTAAAACATGCGAACCTTTGACCTGAGATGTGGCCAAGGTTAAATCAGAGATAATTCAAAAACACTCATAAGTGCCTGAGAGAGACAGGAGAGGTGAAGACTGTGACTCCTAACTGTAGCACTATAGAAATCTTAAAGATAAACCACTGTATGTGATGCAGAACTGTGTAATAGAGAGTGTAATAACTTGTGCTAAATAGTGTGTATGTTATGGATTTGTGGAGGTGAGGAAAATAAAAACATACTACTTCTATAAGTGAATGTGGAGACACTAAACACAGTCCACCCCCACCCTGTAATTCTGTAACAGTGCTACAAGTCATTTTAACCACAATTTTTCTTTAGAATAATCAATGTAATGTTTAGATATTAATTCTATTTTCCTTTCCCTCCTCTCAAAATGTCATATGCAATTTGTGTCTAAGAAATAGACTGTGTGCAGGCACCTCATTCTGTGCTCAGTTCCTTTTTACTTTTTAATATTTGTTGTATTTAAAGACCTGTGCTGTATGTAAACAGTTCCTGTATAATACATTTTTATTGTCATATATAAAGAGCACTTTGGGGAAAAATATATTTTGTGAATCACTATACTGCTGAATGAGTTCTTTATTCTTGACCTCCTTCATGAACATTTTGCTCTGTGCTCCTCATATTGACTCTAAATCACTGAGCTACTGGGTTTGAATACATATACCTTATTTAATTTATGTGTTCAATTAGTAGGAGACATTTTATAGGGTTTATCCAATCATTGTAACACTAAAATTTCCTCTACATTATTTTTTTCCGTTCCACTGATCATTTACTGCACTTTATAACTCTACAATTACAGGCCAAGTCAGGTCAAAGCAAAACACACTAACCCACCACCTCCACGTCAGTGTCACTGCCCGAATAATACCAGCTCTGTGGGGGTCCTCACCTTTTGAAGGACAGGGGTGAAACGACTAAAAAAGTATGCAGAGCAACATATTGACTACAGTCTGTAATTGTAAATTTACAAAATGCTCTTGTGTGGTCAGTGGAGCTACATGGAAAATGAGTGTAGAAACAAGGCTACTTTACTGGCTGGTCTGTGTATCAGACTATAAGAAAATGTGTAAGCTATAATATACAAGCCTATATTAGTTCTTTCATTTTTTCTGTAACCACTTAATCCAGTTCATGGTGTGTCTGGAACGTACCCAGAATCCCAGGGCACAAGGCAGGAATACATCCAGGACATGGTGCCAGTCCATCACATGGCATCCCATACTCACCCAGTCTCTCACACCTATGGACCCTTTTTGAAACCGGAGCACCTGGAGGACACCCACACAGATATGGGGAGAACACACTAAACCCCTCACAGAGAGTGACCCGAGGTGGGGTTTGAACTCAACTCCAGTGTGATAGCGACACTATTAGCATCACCAAGTCGTCTTAGGCTTAAATGAACTAAATGCACATGATAATAGTGACTTGAATAAGTCACTATTAGTTATTTTCTGGGGCGGCACGGTGGCGCAGTCACACAGCTCCAGGGGCCTGGAGGTTGTGGGTTCGATCCCCGCTCCGGGTGACTGTCTGTGAGGAGTTGGTGTGTTCTCCCTGTGTCTGCGTGGGTTTCCTCCGGGTGCTCCGGTTTCCTCCCACAGTCCAAAAACACACGTTGCAGGTGGATTGGTGACTCAAAAGTGTCCGTAGATGTGTGTGTGTGTGTGTGTGTGTGTGTGTTGCCCTGTGAAGGACTGGCGTCCCCTCCAGGGTGTATTCCCGCCTTGCGCCCAATGATTCCAGGTAGGCTCTGGACCCACCGCGACCCTGAACTGGATAAGGGTTACAGATAATGAATGAATGGATGGATAGTTATTTTCTGCAGAGCAATGTTGACTCTTGCAGATAAAAGAACATCAAATTCAAAATGGATCCAAATTCTAGACCAGTTCCTGGGCTCCCCTCTCAGTTACAGAGAGCAGTTCATTTCACCGCATGAAAATGTTACATTCTGCAGTGCTGAGCCTGGAGTAGCAATGACAGGGTCTTTTTTCCTCACTATTAGAGGTAAGTGAAAAATCACTGATATTGAAGCTGTAATTTTAAGGGAGTACAAATACTACCTAAAATCTGAAGAGCGACTAAGTCCCCCGTTACCGTGTAGATGTGTAGGTAAGCAGCAGAGAGAACTGGAGATATTTATATAACGTGCTGTATGTGTATGACCTTTACCGTTAAAAGCCGAGCCCCTGTGCCGCCATCATCCAGCTTGCTGTGTGCCGTTGCGGCCACTGGGTGTCGCTCTTGCATCTGCACATTTAAGGAACTGCATGGCCTCGTGTGTGGACACATCTAAACACGTCACTAAAGCTTAGCACTTAAAAACCAGGAGAGTTATAAATACCAGTAATTAAGAAAACTGCTCCACTGGCTCCCAGTCAGACATTTTTAACCACATCATTTCATAAATTGTTTAAAAGTGCTCCCTCCAGAAGCCAAATCAGGAGCAGGTAACAGCCAAGATTTACTTGCAGACAGCAAAAAAAGGGAAGCATTAGATGTTTAGAGAAATAACCTGGAGCAGAGATTGAAGGGACGGAATACAGGGGAAGTAGAAGAGACAAGGAGATCTGGAAGTTAACTTAGCAGGAGACGGGTGGGCGAGCTTCCCTTAAATAGAGCTACACAAAGGTGGTACTGTAGATATCATTTTATCTAGTTCCCTGTTCGAGACAAAAACATGCCCTGAAGGGAGAAGAAAATCAGTCAGGTAGTCGTTTTAAAAATTATTGGCTCATGAATTTATTCATAGGTCCCAAACAACACAATGATAATTCCACTTAAATGTGCTTTCCACTTGGTGAATAAAAACTGCTTTGGAAATACTGACATGTTGCACAGAGATCAGTTTACTACAACCAAGCACAAGCTCATGCGCACATTTCTCACAGAGCCATTTCCTGGACCCCTTTTTTTTTCTTTTTTCTCATCTCTCCACATGACTGTACCTATGTAGAGAAGACCAGGAAGCAGTTTCACATTTTCAAGCAGCCTTTATCAACACAACTGTGTATAACCGACCCAACCTTCTGTACAAAGCACACAGTGGTTTAAAAAACAAGAAGAAAGAACATTTACAAAGCTTACAAAGCATCAAATAAGATCCGTCAGTTAAATCTAACATAAATCCAATCTTTGATGAAGATTTATTTATTTTTTTTTAATCTGAAAAGTTATCAGATCTTAAGATCTTCGCAGTCTTTCACTTTATCTTTGATGTCTTCCATCTCCGGCGTACAAACATGTAAATCTGCACATAAACCGAAAGAGCTCCAGAGTGTGTGAGAGCAGGGGAAAGGGGTGCTCATCCAAACCAGCTGCTTTCCCCCTCCCACAAACCCAGCCTTCTTTCTTCCTCTCTCACTTTCCTTTCTTCTTTTATGCCTCCAAGGAAAAAGTCCACACAGCAATCTGTGATGTAAACACCTCCAGCACCCACACTGGAAGAAGAGTGATGATTTCAAAGAGATCTCCACGGTCCTTCAAAGAAGCGTCTGGTCTCTTTAAGATCGCACCGAACACTACCGCGGAACAGACTGCATTGCAGGGTAATAGAGCACTGGAGGTCAGTTCTCTGTTTGTGTGTGTAGTCCTGTATAGAGCAAGAGTCTAGACTACATTTCCCATGATTGCTCTGTCAAGCTCCAAGTGTTCATAGCTCTACTGTAGCATCCTCATGGAAGGGCTTTCAGTAGTGTGCACGAGGTCAGTACTCTGCTAATTCCCCCTTCACACTCTCAGCGTGCAGTCATTTCATGTGTCCCAATTCATACTACATTCCCCACATTCCTCAGTCATGTAAAGGTAGGAGTTAATCGCCTCCTTCAGGCCCTCACTGACCAGTGAGTCTTCATTATCCTCCTTCTGAGGTCCAAAGATCATGGAGCTGTCAAAAAGTAAAAAATAAATAATAAGAATTAATTACTAACAACAAGAAGAAAGCAGTGGGAATATGTCTGTTGTAAACGAATCATTATAAACACCAATCTAGGCCTCATAAAGGGAATTGCATTGATGAATTTACTAACCTCCTGACATCTTTCCAGTTGAGAGTAGGCTTCCTGACTGCTATAGGAGGCGGCCCACTCAGCACGGGGACATTGTTGGAACCCTGAATGAAGCAGGGCTCTCTCAGTACACAGCACAACCCATCAGACACTTCTGAGCAGAAAGCATACACAGACACACAAAACACCAACACTTCCGTTAGACAGTTAATGCATTAACAGATAAGTCAGGTTTAAATAAATCCAAGAATCTCCGCTGTTGCTCTAAACACATTTGAAGCAGCAGTCATTTCTACTGCCATTATCAGTTTTTTTCTGCTAAGTGTGGCTTACAGGAGATTGTGTTAAAATAGTTTTAGTGCAGAATCAGTATATTATCAGATTAATAACATGATGTGGAGAATGACCGGTTGCTCTTTTAAACTGGATGTGTGTGTGTACTTACCCGAGTAGTGCTCAACGAGATCTGGGAGAGTCGGGAAGGTGAGGCGGGGGGAGATGTAGTAGAAGCCATTTTCTAAGCGATGAATGCGGTAGTGTTTGATGGACTGGCGCTCTAATCTACTGCTCTTACGCACTGAGAGAGTGTGAGCACCTGAGAGAGAAAGAGAGTACCGTCAGACTCCATTTGAAAATGCCAAAGGACACATTACTATTTTGTGATGAATGGACTGATAAAAATAAGGCGTTGTTCTGAGAGCGATGATATAATTAGCTGGGGCAGTTTTTGAACATCATATGTTTAATTAGGCATTAATATTACTCTTATAGGCTGAGGAGAACTGGATTTATGATTTTACTCTTGGACTCTATTAAATTTGTTTTAATTATGCAGGAAAACTCCAGACTTTAATAAACATTTGATTTTAATGTCTATTTTTCTTCATTTAATTGTAACTACATTTGCAGGCGCATACTTTAATTCTTTTACGCTTCATGTTTATTTCTTTTAACATTTATGTTGATATAACATTTTTGCATTGTTTTAAATAAAGTCTTCTTTTATTGCACCCCATTATTTATTTGTTTACCTTTTTAAAAAAGCAGTTCCACTGTTTATCCTTTCAACTTTGATCATTTTTGTTTTAAAGGATTGCTGTAAAGCACTCAGAGCTGCATTTACGTATGAAATGTGCTATAAAATGTTAATAATAATAATAATAATAATAATAATAATAATAATCATAATAAATTATTATTATTGACTATGGATAATTGAGCTTTAGGTTTAAATCTGTTAAAGTTGGAGCGAATATTTAATTGTTCACTTACCATTCTCCGACTCACTCTCTCTGATGAGAAAGGAGCCAGGCTGGTTGTAAGGAAGAAGCAGCAGCTCCTCTGCCTTTTGTCTGCCGAGGCCTACAAACTGCCACCTGCACACACACAGTTTTAAACATTCAAATAAGTTCAAATATATAACAGCTGATTCTAGTAAGAGGACTCACTGACCCATCACACTGCACTTTAGCAATGAGTGAGTGAAAGTGATTGAGAACGAGAGAAAGAATGAATGACAGACAGGTATTATTCTAGAAGGTAATTCTACCGAACACCACGCAGAGTGTAAGTAGACAGATGAAAAACACAGTGAGAGAAACCGAGAATTAATCAGGGAGAGAAAAAGAGTAGGGAGAGAAAGTTCAAGGACATAAAAACACTACACGAATGACTAGTCTGCAGTGTTGCTGTGGAAAACACGTCTCACTGTACACAGCTGAGAAGCCCCTACACATGTAGTTCTGCTCTCCTACGGTTTCACCGTTTTTCAAACACTGAAATGTATAATACCCGCTTAGGAAATGATGTAGCTGACTGACTGGCCCCCAGTGGAAGACCCACAAATCATGCAGATGACATTGTGTGTGTGATTACTGTAATATGGCAGCCCACATGTCGGCACGGTGACGTGATGTTTACTTTACTGTTCCATAAGTAAATATTATATAATATAAATTCTCCAAAATAATTTTTTGGAATTGAGTTTCCCGCTCCTTTTGTTTAGCCGTGATTCCAGTGCAGATCAGAAGTAATGCGTATATCCACCAACACACTAACTATATTTAGCATTAACAGAACATAATAGAATGGACGCCATGTCAATGTCAGAAACCACAGAACAAATCTAACACTTCCTTACGTAGTTCCTGACGCTTTGTGACGTATTTTCGCGACAAATGTGTGCTGCTGTCTGAAGAGTAAACCCTTCCATTACATTAGTTGTTACTTTTTAGGAAGATACTAAGATGCAGTCATTGTGAAAACAGACATTACATTGAGATTTTAGATGAGCAGGTGTGTATAAATATTTGCCCATATCATGTAGGGTAACTCCTCATTTGGAAAAGGCATGAACACATTTTTATAGAGTACAAATAACAGTGCTGTATTGTACCTGTTGTAGACCTTCGCTGTGTAGTTGTTGGGGATGTAGCTTTCTTTTCCTGTGGCTGAAGAACTCACTTTCCACCACTCTCCCTCACTGTTGCAGCACACAACACGTGCAACACACACACACACACACACCAGGTATTTAGTACTATCCTGTTTAGTTCTTAAACCAGCATTTTGTAATTTCTGAAACCAAATATTCTCCATTGTAAAAAATTTGGGGATTATCTTTGCATAATTCGCTCTTAGCATTGTGTTAATAATTCATAAAGAAAGTATCAAAAGAAAGATTTCATGAAAATTTAGGACATTTCTTCTTCGGTGAAGTTTACTTGGGGCCTGAATAAAATGCTTGATTATATAAAAACACACATTGTTATTAAGAGGAATAGGCAAGTTCTTACTCTGATAGCAAGGTCAGCCTCTCCCCAAGCCTAATACTGCAGTCTGCAGGACCTCCTGAGGGGTAATCATATAGAGCCACAACTACACCTCTGCTGTCATCTGCAGAGAGAAGGGAATAGAGAAAATCAATTTACCATTGTGTGTAATACATATATACATATAAGGACTGGAATACTCCCGGGTGTATTCCCGCCTTGCGCCCAATGATTCCAGGTAGGCTCTGGACCCACCGCGACCCATAACTGGATAAGGGCTTACAGATAATGAATGAATGAATGAATATACACAATATAATATATGCAGCAAATAAACAGCCATTGTGCAGAGAGTGGTATATCCAAGTGTGTTACATGTGGAAGAAATATATCAGTCTCATTTCACTTTTTCAGCAAAATCTTGACAAGGGGTGTTCAGATATTTGCAAAAAGCTAAACAGGTTCAGCACTAAACCAAAAAAGTCTTATATTCTTTCAATGTTCCTGCATTTACATAGATTTCATCCTGTAATAAAAAATAAAAAAAAAGAAATTTACATCTTTTAAATACTGCTTAAATATCTAAAAAATATATTCAATTTAGCAACATTTAATTATTTATTTTTATTAAAAAGTAGTAGATGTGTTATGAAACAAATAAAGCTTGTTTCGAGAAATTCTCTGATTGAATGTAATTGTTAAATCAACAGCATTATACCGGACTCACACGAGGAGAGATTTGGAAAGGGTTAAACTAACACATTCACACGCAGTATGTCACGACTTATTGTAATCACGTTATTTGTTATTCTTCTAATTGTAGGATTTTTTTATTATTATTTTAAGCAACTTTTACAGCTCATTTAAATAACTTAATAAATGTCATTTTCTCAGGCGTCTAAAAGGTTGTGCAGTATGGTATTTAATAATAATAATAATAATGTTTGATTTGATACCCACTGAAATATGAAGTGTGGATGTAATTACATTGTTCTGGATGTTTATGGGCTTTCTCTATGTATGAAGGTTGTGATGTGTGTGTGTGTGTGTGTGTGTTGTCTCTGGAGGACTCACCCATGGTTTGGGGCTCAGTGGAGTCCTCGTGGCCGAGCAGAGCTGTGTGAGGGTTACTACTGCGTCGCCCTTTACTGGATCCACTGCCCATGCTCCACGGCTGAGTGAATCCGGTCAGAGGACCTGATCACTGTGGACAGAACAAGACACGACATACGGACTCAGATTATATATTTCAACAAAGTAGTTCTCATCTAAATACACATCTGAAAAAGAAGGAATCAAAGTTAAAAACAGATTCAAGTGTATTAATATAAGATACAATACAAGATTTAATCAGCAGTAAAAATAGGCTTTGTCACTAATTAGAATGAATACAAAAAATAGAAAAAGAAGACGAATAGAAAACAAATGGAGATCGTTATGAAAACAGCATTTTTACACGAATTTTAAAAAAAAAGACATTTATGTAAATATTTAAAAGAACTGGAGAAGCTCTTGACGTCTTCTTGACGTATTTTCTACAAGTCTGAGCTACCTGACGTAATGAAGGATTTATTAAATTAAACCTCCAAAAGGCATAACGTCAGACCTAATTTTTATCCTTGAATGAGTGCAAATCTCCTTTCTCCATTTTCAGCATTAAAACATTAGCTAATTGTCAAAGTGTTTTTGCCCCTTGTTTCTGAACAATGGGGAGGAAGGATGTTGAAAAACCGCTTCTTCTCTAGGACCAACACTTTCCAACCACAGTTTCAATATCACAGCGAGATTAGTTTTACCTTGGGCAGGCAGCTAAAAATAGAGTGAGTACAATGCTGAAACTCCACCATTATCTGCACATATACCTTTACAGCCAAACTGCATTAACAGGCACTTTTTATTGTTTAATATCTGCATCAATAACAATAACCTTTTCATGTCATTAGTGAGCTATAATCAACCAGCTTTGATTCTGACCTTCGCGGGGAACAGAGCGATGAGCAAAGCCACAAACATACAACATGTAGTCATACACACCAAGCACATGCTGCTGAGATGTTTTCTGTAACTTATCACTACCTCAGCACTCTAGAACTATATTAATCAACCCTATGCCAGAACTATTATCATGGTCCCTAAAAGTGCTTTACTGTATCATACATTTCAGAATACATCATTCATTCATTGTCTGTAACCACTTATTCAGTTCAGGGTCGCGGTGGGTCCGGAGCCTACCCGGAATCAATGAACGCAAGGCAGGAACACACCCTGGAGCGCCAGTTCTTCACAGGGCGACACACACTCACACGGTCACACCTATGGACATTTTTGAGTCGCCAATCCACCTGCCAATGTGTTTTTTTGGACCGTGGGAGGAAACCGGAGCACCTGGAGGAAACCCATGCAGACACACGGAAAACACAGCTAAAATTATAACTACATAAATTATATAGTTAGTGAAGTTAGCAGCTCTTGGGTGCGCTCTTTGTAGGCAGACACACATTTGTGCACAAAGCTTGTATAATTTTATAATTTCTACATAAATGGGATGATTAAAAGCAGCTGTTACATTCCTCAGCAACTGTCAGTTGCGCCTGGGGGAGGGGTGATGGAGCACAGTTTGTCTGTGGAATAATGAAACTATTCCTGAGTGATGGAGCACCATCCAGCATATTAAGGATGAGTTGGAGAGGTGCTTGGGATCCAAAACTCTTCATCTTTACCTTATTAATATATGCTTGTGGCTGAATGCCTTCAAATCCTCACAAAAACCTTGCAGCATATAATGTAAAGCCTTCCTAGAACAGTACAGTAAATGAACAAACTTCCTAATAATACCTGTGTTTTCAGAAAAAAAATCCAGGATGAGTAGTCACAAAAACTAATGTTATTTACTTTTGAATATTTAAAAAAGGCCAATAGACGCCGCACCATCTTGGGGACACAAGATGTGTTCCAATAGAAATGCTATAATGTTCTAACAAAATAAAAGACCAATAGTTTTTCTACATTATAAGTGTCATACATCCTTAAAAAGTCCCAAACCATATCTTCAACTATGACCTTAGTGACTGTGCCATAAACAGAAAGTAAAATGTTATACATTTCTGTGGCAGAGCATGAAGATCCATGAAATCATGCTCAAGAGGCATATTTTTCACACCCTGCTCTAATGCATGGACCCTTGTCTAATATTGAACAGCTGAGCAGATGGCCACCTGGTCTAACAGATGGGTCTCACTGGGTCGTCAGGGTGGTCAGGTCCAAAACACAGGCTTCTCACCATAGACTGAAATAACCCACGCCCTACTGACAAATACATTACCTTTCATACACATCGGTCAGCACATAATAGCATGATAGGGTTTTATTTATTTATTTATTTATTCATTTTGTGCCTCAGTTTAAAAGTATGGTGTACTAATGTGATCTAAATGTAGGTTGTATTCTTCAAAAATGACTTAATAGCTTTTTCTGTGATTCTCCAAATCTGTGTCAGATTGTACAGGGCTCCATTTTGTGAACATAACATCTCACCCATTTACAGATGAGTAGCAGACATGAACTACAGGCACATGGCTCCTCAGACATCAAAGGCCGTGTAACCACTCTACACCCTTAAACAAAGAGACTCATCAAAGGTCCTTCCGAGTAGGCATATACCTCGAAAAAAGAAAAATAACTAGTGCCACAAAACTTTAAACTATGATTAACAGAGGCCTCTGGGAAGGAAGAACGTTTTAAAGGAAACACATAATTAATCATATGTACATTTTATAAAGGACCATTAACTCAAGTTATGTTGTTGATGAAAAATATATAAGTGAACCATATACGATCTAAAGTGATCCTATATAGAACCATAGAATCATAGAAAAATTCCACATGGAGCCAGATGTGGAATCTTCTATGGCACAGTAAGAGCAAGTGAAAGGCTCTCTGAAGATGATTTAGTTCTAAATAGCACCAAAAACGTGACATCGCTGACACTACTCTTAGAAACCCTTGTTGATGTAGAAGAACGCAGCTATGGGCATTTGTTTCATGGATTGAGCACGGAGCTCCAGATAAATTGTACCGAAAAAATAAACTTATAAAAAAATAGTAAAAAATGTTATATTAAATAATTATAATTATTTAATAATAAATATATATATAAAACACAATTAAAAAAGGACTAGTCTAATCATCAGAACACCTCGCCAAATTCCGGGGCCCTTCCTCAAACAGAACATTTAACATGTGATGCCTTTGAAAACGGTTAAGTTTCACCTTTCAGTTTGTGCGTTGAAACAAAACTTAAAAGTAGTAACTCTGCTCACTTGTAGATAAGCATCTTTGAAGTTTCAAACCGTATTTTTATCATTTTCACAGAAAGCTTTTTGACTTCCCAGTGACATCGCCTTGCCAGGTGTGCTAAACAGTATGAAGTGTTTGAAAGTAAAAATACATGCCACTGGTTTCAGCTCTCACTTACCTCATATTTCTTTACTGGGCTTTGATTCTAGTCCTTTGTCTTCCACAGCTGAAGACCATCCGGTGTATACCGTGCTCTACAGCTGCATTTGAGATTCTTCAGTGAGACGTGTAACTAATAAAAGGCCTCAGAAAGTGACCTGATCCAAGACAGTCCCTGTCACAGAAATCTGTCAGTGTTTATATCCAGTGGGCAGTCATATTTATCCTGAGCAGAGCTAGAAGTCCAGGCCTGAATGAAAGCGTGGTGTGATCAAGTCTTCTGCAGAGATGTACTGCTGCCGTCGACAAGATCCTGTGGTTAGTGCTCACACATCTGAAATACACACTAAGACAGGCAGGGAGTTTTATGTACCACAGACACACACACACAAACACAGTGTGCACCAGAAGCACCTTCCTGTGACGAAAAGGTCTGAAGTGCGTAAGACAGATGTCGAGGGATGGTGATAGCACTTTGTACTTGTTTTTGTTGTTGAATTTGTCAATTAAAAGGTAGTACTAAATTAGGGCCGTCGTCATCATCAGAGATGTAGTGGCAAGAACTATGGGTAAACTTTCCATACTAGCTCATATGTACCTTCCCAGCTGACTATACAACATATTCGATTAGCACAGGAAGTGTTATGTGATGGTGACTTGAGAAACTTCATTTTTATTTCAAATTATTTTAATTTTTTGTTTATTTGGAAATTAACTTTAATGTTAATCCCTTGTGCAAAATTAGGGCCATAAATTGCTGTCATTTTTGCAGTGTTAAATAAGTTGTGCATAATCTGTGAGCCTGTGAATAAAAGAGTAAGTGCATCTAAATCAACTTCCTAGTTTAAGAGACACAGGCATGATTTAATAATGGATAAAAAAAAAATTTAAATGGAGAATACATGTTTTAACAGGATGGGTTTCATCACTCATTTTCAACTCTTCAATCTGAAAATTTGCAACATGCTGGAAAAAGTTGGTCAGTACGTGCACAAATACCTGCTGACAAGATTTTCTTAGGAACATTTTCCAAACAATGCAACTGATGACCACAGTGATAACAAATTTGCACTGGTGAATTTCACCAAACATTGAAAACATTACCTGTAGGTCACTATTTTGGAAAATGCATTCAAAAAACAAAGCAATAGCCAATAATTCTAAAATGTCCAGGCCCCTCTGAATTTCAGCATGACAGTTATAGGTGGTTTGTCTTTTAAATCAAGACCTTTCAAAAGCACTGAGCTAGCTCTTCAGAGCTTTGGGTCACAAGACCAAATCTGCTTCCTCAGATGGAATCATAACCTCAGATAGATGAGAATTACCAATGACTCCCTCATTTCAACCCGTTCAGTTGGCGGAAAGTGGACTTATCACTGATTTTCTTTTAGCATTCTGGGTTCAATGTTTGCTGAGTAGTTCTAAAGCTTACGTTAGCGATTCTATAAATAACCCCATCTCAAGTGTGTCACCTGTGGCCAGATGCACAAAGAGAAGAGAAACAACACAACGCTGGTCTGTGCGGTCGGAAAATTTCATGTACGGTCGGAAAATTTCAACCATGAAGCTGCAGAAGCTTCTGTTTATCAAAATATAAATCCAGAAATGTACTTAATCAACTTTAAAATGCACAAGGTCAGTATTCCTCTGTATCTAGTCAGACAAAGAAAGGGCTGTAAAGACAGCAATGCATGCGTGGGTTTAAGTCTTTGAAGGCTTTTTTTCCTGCCTCAAAATAGAGACCATGCAACAGCTGTCAAGCCATCCCTCTGCATACGGACGGCAAAGGCTTCCAACACAGGCAAATCCCAAAAACCTTCATTCCTTTACTCATGTGCATACTTACACACCAATGCATTAAGGAGATCTCGGCACATGTAGCAAAACAAGGCATGCCACTTGAGCTAAATCAAAGGCCTAACGTCTCGGATTAACTACCAGCCTAAGTTACACCACCAGAAGTGACAGTGGAATTTGTCAATCACAATTTAAACTTCCATTTGTCAAGAAAAGACAATTTACTGACTATTTACTGAAAAGACAGAACTGTCTCTCTGTTATCTGTACTTCACATCTGCTAACTGTGGCTGCATTCTGAACACGTACAAGATGTGGGGGGAAAGAAAAAAAAAAAAGTCACAGCATTTTCTCACTCAATCCCACCACCCCTGCCCATCACAGAGTGAATAACCCTGCCATGACCTTCCACTTCTGAAGACAACCTCCTCTTTTTCTCTCTTTATGTTTTGACCAGCTCATAATGGAACGATTGGTTAGTTTGTTACCCTAGCGACCGCTGATCATGAGGGATGTTGTTCAGCTGTTGGGCCACATGCGTTCAAAAACACCCTTACACTGACAATGACCCAAGTCAGTTTGAAGATGTCATGTATAAAATGATGACAACAACAGGTTTATGTATAACCTCTAACTTTATTTCATTATTAGTACAAATCAATATACTCAGCAGACAGCAGTACAGTGCCCTCTATATGCCTGGAGGACATAGCAAGATGCATCATCACCACAAGCTCACTCAAGGCAGCAGTACAATCATAGATCAACAGTGAACAGCCACCCAGGGAAACACCAATAATATTCATGTTAATAGTATTAATAAAGCTACAAAATTTAACAGAGGAAGTCGTCAATACAGTTTGGGTATTACTAGAATAGATGTTCACTGTACAGGAAGGTCAGAGTATGTTTAAACCAAAACCTTTCTTCAAACTATTATCATGGTGTGAATGCGTGTGCATATGCTTCCAAGGTGTGAGGGGGAGAGGGGTAGTTTCATGTATTGAAACAGCAATTCTAATGACAGTGCCTCCATCTTCTCCTCTGTATAGACATAGCTGAAGAAATGGAGATAATTAATGAACAAGTTTAACCCCAGCTTCACAACAGCCTCCAGGTTCCCAAGTGAAGTCTGTTTTGAATTTTAATCAGAATATAGTCAATCTTAAGGGCTGTTTTGCTTCTGGTCCCTGTTTCACAATGTCAAAGACTATCCTTGCTCTTCCCACAAATTATTTCCTTCATAGCAACTAGGCTGCAAGTCTGAAAGAGGTTTTTTTAAATAAATAAATAAATACATAAACCCTGATGAGGAACTGTAGCCTTTGTTTCAGTTATTTTGTATCTATATGAAAAGTCAAAGTCAGCTGGTGAACTGAAAGTCATCAAATATGTTTGATTCTTATCTAATTTTGATTGGACACAACAATGTATTACACTATTGTAGTCATTTTAGGGGGATCTTTACCTCATTCTTTCTTTACAATGTAGTAGCAGCAGATACCTGCTAGCTAGGGCTTCTTTTATCCCACAGTGCTACTAATGTGGGAGGGTGAAGCCTAGCATACATTTCTGTCAAGACACAAAGCCACGTTTTTTCTCACTTTTAAATTATGCCGTCTGGGACTTCCAGCCATGGACGGCTGTGGCATAGCTCAGGATTTAACTTGCATTCCTGAGATGTGATTGCAAATATCAAAAGCAACAACTGTCGATGCTAAACGTGTAGCAGCATGCTATTTATCAGGTACTGTACATGTTTTGTATAAAGTACTGATTTCCTCAAAGCAATTCCAGTCAACTTTTCCATCAGGTCAGAGATGTGGAAGTAGTTCTTGCTGTAAATGCTGCATGACCTGGTCATCACATGGAAAAAGGCATGATAGACAAAAAGTGATGACTGCCTCCTTCAAATCTCCTGTAGCAGATGGAAATTTAACTCTGCAAGCTAATAGCTCTTATCACTACTAGAGATCACTCTTTCAGAGCTTTCAGAGTTGTGCTAGCAGTAGTGAGCCTTAAAGATCACTACAATCTTTGTCCAGTTTTTGTACAAATTGTCCACCTTCGTTAAATTTGTTAAGAAAGAATGCCTTTGTGAGTGAAGCATGGAAAGGTCCATCAGTCTGGATGTCAAGCTCACTGGGACACAGAATCGTGATAGGCTGAATAGGGAAAGAACAGGAGGTCTACAGTACCTACAAAAATATCTAAACAAAAGCATATACACTCCCAACAAAGTACACTGAAAAGAGGGACATGCTTCTCAGTAGTTCTTGGTTATAAGGTACAGTAAATCAAGATCTTTAACAACTATTCTGCAAACAAGAGACCCAAAAGAAAGGTATTTTCACAAACACAACATTTGAACAAGGAGTAATAATAATAATAACATAAACTCCCCCAGCACAAAAAGTGTGTTGACTGGACTGAACCGAAGCCAGACAGAATGAAGAGAGAGAGAGCGATGTGAGAGGGTCGTCTCTACAGTATGAAAGGGGGAGTGAGAGGAAGACCTTGGAGAACAGAGAAAAATCCTCCCTCTCTCACTAACAAGTACCTTCTGAATAGCAACATTTCTACTCATCAGACATCATCATGTGTATACATCAAAAGTGGACGGAGACTAAAAAAGAAAGGAGAAAGAACACAGTATCTAGAGAAATAGTGTGATAAGGAATTATTAATTTAAAAAAAAAATCTAACCCAAACACAAGTGGGAGTGACAAATGTTACAATGTACTGTAGTATATGACTGCATTTCAATAGTTTAAACACATCTTGAGTACAAATAGTCATACTTTGCATCCCTTCGTTTCACCAGAACTCTCTGGCTTCAAAATAAAAGGGGAATTCCACTTTTTTTACTTACAATTAAGACATAATTCACTCACTGAAAATTAAATTAAGCTATTCAGTGTGTTTTGCAGGAAATTTCACTTAAACTTGTTAGTGACAAGAATCATAACCTCTGCAGTGCTGAGGCAGATGTTTGTTTATCTGTTAAATAATCAGTTTTTATACTATGATGTTGATACACAACACAAATACTGCCCTTAAAAAGCACTTTTCTGCATGACTTCCAGAGAGTGAATGATGCTTAAATTCTGGGAAAAAAAAGTGTTACTCCTCTTTAAGAAAGTAAACAGAAAACAAGGAGAGAGAGAGAGAGAGAGGACAGATAGAGAGATAGGAGAGAGAAAGGGAGAGAGAGAGAGAGAGAGAGAGAGAGAGTGAGATTGAGTGAGTGAGTGAGAAAGTGCAATAAACATCATCTTTAGCAGGACACCTCCATAGTTTGTGGTCTGGCCTGGTTATCATGTCCCGGGCCTGCAGTAGCGCCCTCCGGCTGGGAATTGGTGTGAGTGCGGCTGCGGACACCATCCACTGAGCTTATGCTGGATGCTGAGTGAGTACGAGAACGCGCCAAACGAGTCATACTTGCAGTGGGCACTGAATGGAGAGAGGAGAGAATGGACAGCACAGGCTTCAAAACTGAACTACTGGGTTCAGAGGTGAATTTGGAGTGTGTGTGCATGTAGGGGGGAAGGTACATTTGTGTGGGATAGTGTGTAACAAACATTTGATATAGAGTTTGTGCCATTCCATTCCTGACACATGGTGCTCTAGTAGCAGGGAGAATAATGAGGTTTCTCAGATGGCGTCATCAAACATATGAGAAGCTCCCAGTTTCACAGTACTCAAGAAGACCATACTAGGGCTGCAACTAATGATAATTTCTATAACTGTTACACCTAATAACTCTTATTTGAAATAATAACCTCATTGAATTATTATACTACCTTTGTTTCCATTTCTTGCTGCCATCATCATTTGGTCTGTTACAGTGTAAGAAACAAAAGAAGCCATACTGTCCCTACTCTTCCTGCAGCAAATTAAAAATAGGGTTGGTGCCATGGCAATGTATTTTTTTTTTATGTCTTGCCACAGTGAAATTAGATTTCCATCACTTTATTTGAGGTAGTGGCTGTGAATTTTGTTATTCCAATTAACTAATTAATTATTAATTCAAATATTCTGAGGAGATATACCACCTACAAAATAAATAATAATATTAACAATAATAATAATACAACAATTTTAAAGCTTACGACTCTACGTTTGAGGGCTGAAGTGTGGCATGTGTGTTAACCCTGTAGTCAAGAGGTTGAAAGTTAGATGCCATCGTCATCACCAGAGGCTGGCCCTCTCTAAACTACCCATTATGTAATGCTTGTCCACCCAGGCGCGTGTTACCTGATGTAACAGAATTTCCAGTGAGGATTGTACAGATTCACTGAGCTGTCCTAAGAATATGCATTGGCAAAATTTCCTGTTTCTTTTGGCTCATAGAAAGCATTGTGTAATGGGATAGATCTATCACCAGTAAATGATAAAGTATGAGAAAAACTGTCGCTTACATAGTTAAAGGAAAAGACTAAGCCACCATAGCAATGAAATATCTAACTGCTATCAGCACACTAAATTACTCTCATTGTTGCAGCCCCGGAGCACACTTTAACCACTGCTTTAATGTACCTGTCATTATTCTCCCACAACGCCCCCACCCTAATAAACTATATCCCTGGAACAGGATAGAGTTCCAAATTCATTTTTACTGTAATCGAAAAAATGAATGTTCAGGAATTGCAACTCGTAGAAATGCAGCATGCAAAGAGCTGAGGTTAATGCTAAAAAAAGTGCATCAGAGAGAGAGAGAGAGAGAGAGGAGAAAAAAGTGAGAGGGAGAAAATAAAACTGAGATGGTGTGAGAACAGAGAGAGAGAGAGCAGAAAAAAGAGCATATTACCTGTGGAAAAAAAAACAACCTTATAACAATTCACACCCTTTTTAAATTAAATAAGAAAAATAAACAGCATATTAAATAATGGCTGACCATACAATCATGCTTTTTACACTAAGATGCACAGACAGGTAGAAAAAGAGGAATGAATGTGAGGGGACTGGACGGAATGTTCCAAATTGTGAGTTTAGAAATAAATAATTAGACAAGAGGGAGAGACTAAACTAAAAGACAATAAGGAGACAAAACAGTGGAGATGACAATTTGGAAGCAATGTCTAAGGTGCTGTCTTAACTCCTGGTACCTGATTCGCTGTTCAGGTGGCTGAGAAGCACATGGGGGACTGTTCACATTTGACAGAAAGGAAAAAAAGGAAGAGGAGAGAGAGAGACGAGGGAAATCGAGATGTTACTAGTAAGACTTTATAAAGGAGAAAAGAGAAAAATAAAGGCAAGCTAAGAAATATTAGCAGGAGGATCAAGGGGCAAGAGTTGGAATGTCACAAAGGAGCTAGAGGATAGGGGGTTTTCAAATAAGAACCAGCTCTCCAACAGAAGCTAAATTTATATAGTTGTGCATTCCAAAAACCCTAGTGTTAATCATGACCTCATCAAGCACAAAGTGCAATTACCACTTAACCATGACCTTGAAGGGGACATTTTATGAAGAGTAAAACATTTCAGTGCATCAGCACATTCATTTGGTAATATGGAGCTCCTACCAACCCGTCAGCGGTAAAATACAACAACACATTGAGTATTTTGTCATTTGCCGAAGTCAGAACACGAGTCATTCTGGTTTTGTGTTGCTTCTTACATAGAAGGCAGGCACTTTAGAACTGTCCAGCCTTCTCTTCTGAGAAAACAAACACGAGTGCAGAGAAATAACTGTACTGATAAAGTCTGGCAAAAAAACAGAACTGAGAAGATGGAGAGCAAGCAAAAATGGTTAAAACCCCCCCAGAGATTTTACTCCTTGCTTCTGGGCTCTGGTGCTGAACTCAGCTGTGACTCATTCTTATTTAAAGGAACAGATAATGAAATGGGTTGTTCTGAATAGGGCTGTTTACACAGAGTAAACACTGTGCTGTGTTGTTTGACCCTTGTGGTATTTTGATCAAAGCATAACAAAGACATAAGACCCAGGTTAACTTGTGGAAAAGGAATATATGTCCACTTTGACCTCAGGAATGCTTAGAACAATAGCCAGACTAACCATTTGTCCTGATATTTACATCAGACTTGCTGTATACACATTTATAACAAAGTCATTTTAAAGTTTATCTTTAATTCTTTTATTGTGAATAGTGATGCCATGTAGAGTATGAATGGCATTAAAAATTAATTATGTTCAACAGCATTAAGAGATGGATTATTTTTTGAGAAAAATCTAGTTTCGTTTTAATGAAAAATACAGCACTTTGTCAAGTCCTCTAAAGGGGGTATAGATGACGGTGTTTTCAAAGCAAAATTCTTGACATCTTATTAATAAGAAGTAAGTTGAGCATGTAATAACAAGATGTGAAAAGATCTCGAAGGCCAATACTCATTTAAAAACTGGAATGAACCTGGCTGTGGCCTACAAGTTGAGACTTGTGCGAAAAATAGGAGCATAGGGAATGAAGCAACCATATTTTCTCCTCCCTTATTTTCACAGCTGAAGTGTCCTTGAGCAAGGGACCTTGAACTCCAAATGGCCCCCTGGCAGCTGCCTGCTGCTCTGGATGAATGTGCTCACTGTCCCTAGTGTGTGTGCAAAAAGTGTTTACTATTGTTAAGGTATATATGTGTGTGTGTGTTGCCAATGACTGGTTTCATTTACCTCAAAGAGGTTAATAAATATATTTTTTCTTTTTATATTGTTGTTCTGCAATAATCAAAATAAAACTCTTTCACATTCAGGTTAGCTAGAGCTCCAGCTGTTTAAAAAATACATCTCAGGACACTTTGCAGGACCTGGCATTGCCATTTAAAATGTGGAACCCTATTAGTCAGGTAAGGCAAATAAGTTCTTGCAGCAATAATTTTACTGATGAATATGAGTCTCTATGTATGTTTTGTCTATGCAGGGTGGATTCAGCTGTGGTTAAGTCTCTGTCGCTGTTTGTTTCAGAGTTTAAACCTTATCTTATAATGAAAGCAAATGACTAATGTTCTCCACTGTGTCTACACACAATGCAGGAAATCACCAGAGACCCCACAAGTTACTAAAAAACACCACAAAATACCTGAACCCTGGACTGTTCTTATTGTTATTCATTTAAATGCTGTGGCTGCATTATTACTCATAATAAGCTCTACCTCTCCATAACTGTCTTAGCAATCAACGGTAGGAGGTTTCAATCTGGGAATCACCAAAAATGTCATCTATTCTGTATTTCATCAACATTTTAAAACATACATGAAACTTTAAACAAAGAACAAATGCTACATGAAAATAATCTTCAGCTGAAGTTTGCATCTTAGGCCTAAGATTTGGTTTACTGGAGGTCTGTGGAGCTTTTTCCAAAGTCAGAGATTTCTGAAAAGGGCTAAAAAGCAGAAGATAATAGATGACTTTAGAAGAAAGAATGTGATTAATTACATACGGTTCAGAACAAACAACTGTGTTTGAAGCACCCTTGCTTCTTCTTTCTCACACTCACACACAGCTCAGCACTGTAAGGTCTACTTAATCTCAGCAGAAGAACGATACTTAAATGTTTTTATTAGTTTGTTATGTCTTTCACACTATGACTATGAAAATTTAGAATATGTCTGAAATGCATAAGAAAAAAAACTCTTTCAGTATAAAATTTCACAATATTTTGTAGTCATACCTATCAGCATTCGCTAGCCTCTTAAAAATGTATGAACAAAGCTTGAAGTTATTAAAATCAGAGCTTCTTGATTCATCTACAATCATTTGCAGGTAGTCAATACACTCCCTTCCAGCACCTCGTAATTATTCATGAAGACATGCCCACTTTTTCATTTATAATTTAAAAGAATGTATTAAAATAAAACATCATTGTTCAGGAATCACACTCACAAGTATCTGTACTGACGTTGCAAATGAAAATCCTAAAAGGTTACCTAAATTATACCCAGTCATACTCTTACAGCTACATTTCTACATACAACTTTACAGGCTACACATCTACATACAATTTCACAATTTTGTTTACTAGGCACACTATTGTCTCAGTAAAACTTACAATTTTAACTGTTCCCAAAATCATACATATCTCACTTCCTGAGATACTACCAAACTACAAAACAAATTTCTGCCTTGTGCTACACTTTTCAAAAAGTTTAGTAATGTTTGTTTATGTGAGCTCCGTTTATCTACACTTAGGGCACAAAACAGCTAACCAGCCAATTTGGGCAAGAGAGAAATAGAAAAAGAGAAATAGTGTGGAACTGAGAAAGTGCAAGAAAGACAGCAGGACAGAAAGAGCAAGAGTTTAATCCACACAGGGCTGTATGCAGGCCATGCAACACGCCATTCTCTCAGAGGAAAGCTACTGTACTTACACCCTCGACTTTGCATCACTGCACAGCCACACAGGGGACAAAGTCATATGTTAGTTTAGGGCCACACATGCTGTGATTTAAGCCACAAGGGAACACCAGCTTCCACTCAGGCCAGAGTAACATGGCAAGTTCCTATGAAGTTCTTGGCTCATAAATCTTGGCTGTAATATTTGTAGTCATCTGTGGTGGGAATGTCTTTCTTCTACACTCTATTCTTAGGATGATATGCAATATTATTGAATATCGCAATAACATGAATGCATCAAAAAACGTGTTTGCTTTTTATGTTTTTATGCACTTCTTAACAGCTAACCAATATGTACTGGTTCTCTATGAGGTGACACTAAAAAAAATATCTGCTCAAGTATAACCTGTAGCCTCCCCTCTCTCAGCTTCCTTTATTCAAGCAAACAAGAGCTAGAATTTGTGCTGCTGAGAAATGACAAACACATTAAAGAGAGTGCAATAAGCAGCCATATACCAACAGTGGATTTCATTATGAAAGTGTTTGCTTTTGGCTGTGAGCTCAGCAAACTTAATCATTCCCCAACACAAAGGCTGTGTCATGTAAAATACCACAATAAATACTATGTAAGAAAGCAAGGAACCAGCATTACATTGATTACATTACAGCCCATCGCAAGCAATGGTGTAAAGCTGTGAAATTCTCAGTAGTGGTACTTTTTTGTAATTTGACATTTTAATCACTATAATATTTCATATCTCAATAATTCTGCAGACAATAATCATTTGTGAAAATTCATATTTTTGCCCAAGCCAAAGAGGTTTTATCTGACTATTCTGAGGTTCCCTATAATAGATACAAACAGCTTGTGGTGATTTATAATGTAATTAACTGAGGTATATTATGTCATTACAAAGTATATTTTTGTTGGTTACACATTTGTATACCACCTTCTGTAATAAATGCTTCACAAAGACAAGGACAGTTAATGCTATTCAACTCTAACTGCAAAAAAAAGATTTCAGCAACAGGAAGAGATTATATAAATTTCTGTTCTCAATAGGTTTATAGACATGACATTTAATATATCTTACAAGTTAGACTAACCTATTAGTCCCTTATCTCTGTGTGCACAGGAGTAGCTCAGATATGATGTGCTAAAATGGTGTCTAAGGGTACCATCTTTTCAGCAGACCTTTTTTTTTCCTGCAGAACTTGATGAGCTTCAGTTTTTCCATTCAAAGAGCTGTTGTGTATTATAAATATTGTAGCTTATGGACTCAGGATAATCTAGAACACTATTAGTTATTATAGTCATTTTCCTACACAAAACTGTTTCATTTAGTTTAGGAATTTTTATAATTAGAGAAATCTGGTAATGTCTGGTAATTATTATTTTATATCTGTGTTGGGCAAAATATGATACCAATTAATTGTATTGGTTCCAGGAAAGGTATTCTATCAATCCAGCTCCAGTTACTGGTTTTGCTGAAGTGTTCAAACAGTCTAAAAGCCCAAAAGAGATACTGTGAGTAAGATCTGTATAAGACGAATGTGTAACTGTAACTCTGCATGTGCATTTGTGAATGCACTGTTGTGTGAGAGTTCTGGTTGGGTGGTAAAGGGGTGACTGAGGTGACAGTATCCACACAGAATTTTGACAGTGAGATTTTTAAAAACATGATGTTTAAAAGACATGAAACATACATCACATACATTTAAGACTCATTGCTACATTGCTACATTTTCAGTCAGACAAAAAACACCACACTCATGTGACTGACATTAAAGAAGGGACTTCTACTGAAGAAACTGATTGACAACAGATAGTGTGTATATAGGAGAAAGTCAAAAAAAGACAAACAGATACTCACTGTAGCCCATTCCCTGGACAAAGTACTTGAAGGCCTCAGCTAGTTTACCAGGCTAGAAAGAGAAGTATGCAATTATAAAAATTAATTATACAAACCAAAGGAACTAGAATAAATACGCTATTTACTACAGTAAAATGCATTAGATGGTAATCTACAGGAAATCTTACTCTCCACCAAATGTAAATACAGGTTTCTCAGTGTGGCTTACTTGAACAACTTGAGGAAGTCCACCACAATCTGCCATCTGAAAAAAAAAAAAATAAAAATAAATAAATAAATAAATACATAATCTAATATATAAAATTATCCACAACTTGAAGCGAGTAGCACTAGAAATAATTTTGCTAGCAGAGCTTGTTCTCTTGCCTTCAGCAGGGTCGTCTTAGTGGGGTTCAGCCTTGAGTTGCACTCAACCTGAGAGAAAAGAACAGATCAGTTTCCATTAATTCACTTTAGAGAGAGATAACTGAAATGGCAGAATTCTACTGACAAACAGAGGACAAGCTGTTCTGGCCTAGAAAGCAGTTTGCTACATTTGGCTTGAGATAGGAAGGCAAAGGGAGAAAATAAAAAAAATGTAATCCATAGAATCCAATGTTTTCAGGAGGTCATAGAACAAAAGAATGCTGAAAAGAGATGAGCTTTAATGATGGATACACAGTGACATTGGAATCATATCTGCAAATAATTTTTCTTTAATTAAAAGATTTTACAGACATTTCAGATAGGCACAAGTAGGGATGCAACGATACAACTTTTTCCCCTTCCGATACAATACCGATATTTTATGTTCAAGTATCTGCTGATACCGAGTAGCGATACCAACTCTATCCATCTTAAATACTAGACAGATGCCTATAAATCCAGATATTTATATTATCTATACACTTACAGATTTTATTTTGTTAAAGCAGTGCTCTGTATCACTAATAAGATATAATAAGTTTGAATGAACAACATTGACTTCTTTATTAACTGCACCTTAAAAAATGTAAAGTTTCAGAGCCATGAAAAATATTTATATTTCCACAATGTAGTAACAAGTACTAGTAGGAAGACATAGTATAGCCCGACTGAACAGCTTTTTACACCGTTGAGGATATTTGTCCTCATATACATTCTCATATGCAAATGTTTTTTCTAAGGACTGTTTCTGTGTTAGGGTGCTTCTTTGTGGTAGCTTGAATAAAGGCAGTGTTCTTTGGCATGCCTGAAGCTGGGGTTACACTACACGACTTTTAGCCCAATTTTATATGTTTTTGCCTTGGAATCGCATTTCAGACCAGTCACAGCACATCAAAGGTTTGACTTTTTTTGACTTGAATTTGGAAGTAGTTGCGTAGTGTAAACTCTCCCTTCAACAGCCAATGAGAAAGGAGAACAGAAAGTGAACACAGGCGCGTGCAGTGGAGCTCTACAGTGGAGGACATATTAACTGGTGAAAAACTAAAATACAGTGGAACCTCTACCTACGTACTTGATTCGTTCCGTGACCCGGTTTGTAAGTGGAAAAGTTTGTTTCTCGAGTCAAATTTCCCCATTTAAAATAATGAAAAAGAAATTAATGTGTTCCAGCCCCACCCCGAAAGTCATCCTTTTTGCACTGATATGTGTTTACAAAACTCTCAAATTAGTAAAAAAAAAAATTCATGTAGCATTACAAAAAATAAAAAAGAAATACAGTGGTAACAGTAATAAAAAAGAAATAAAAATGTTTTAAGTTGCTATACATCGCTACCTTGAAGACGTGACGAGGTAGTCACGTGGAGGAGTAACACAGGCACTTATAGAACACTATTGGGCTCTAAACGTGTGAACACATGCGCGTTAACACGTTATTAAAAATTTGCGTGTTAACATGTAAAATTTTGTCGTGATAACGTGACCAAACATGACACGTTTACACGCTTCTTAAGGTTTTCGCCAATGGGAGGCCTCAAATCTGGGCATACTTACATATTCATGATATGATTTACATCACACACTTTAGCTGACATGAAACATACATCCATTTTGAATCCATTTTGTAGTCCCTACGTTTCATCTGAATTATTCAAAACATAGTGAGCTGAGCGCTGACCTATGGCTACGTTGAGCCCTACATGAGCAGTGTGAAGACAGCAATACTAGTAAGCTGATTCCCATAGCAACTGGAAGTTTATTTTTCACAATGAAAGACTCTGGTGTTTAATACCTTAAAATTTGTATACATGCACATTATAATATAACTTATTTCATAACATGCTCTAAAGCTTTTCAGAATTTTATATCAAACAAACATCACTATTCTCTCACACTATGTGTGTGACACATACTGAGGCATAATTCATTCATATTGAAAATTATGTGCATTCTTTTAATAGCATACTGCTAAACAATACGATGTCAATACAAATCCATAGTGAAATTATTTTTCCAGATCAACCTCTTTCTGTAAACATTTATAATATGTTTAAAGATACATTAATTTACTCATGTTTTATTTAATTATGTATATCTACTTAAGGAGGTTAAATCTCCTTCAAAATGGAATTGAACAAAAAAATCTGAATTAAAAAAGGGCTTTTTTCAGCAGTAAATTCTGTGGTGGTTGAAGTAAGGGGTTATATATATATATATATATATATATATATATATATATATATATATATATATATATATATATACACGTTCAACAATATAATGTATTATATTTATATATGTATAATGTTTATACTAAATCTCATACAAAAAACATTGTTTAGGATATCAAACACTGGAATGTTTCCGTTATTTGGTAAGTTAAGGCTTTATGTTGTTTCAGCAATACACCAGTAGGTGGCAGTAAAGCATGATTCACGAAATACACAAACTTAACGTGTTAACCTTAGCTTGTTAACACAAAATTAAACGCTACGTATTAACACGGAGAATCTAACACGTTTAGAGACCAACGGCGTTCCATAGGCACTGGCTGTATGACGGGAGGTGGGGGTGAATGTGGGGAGACGAAGCGTAGATACGGCTTAACTTAGCACGAATTTCGATTTCTGCTATTTACACTAATGCTAAATTGCTAAAACTACAATTTGCTAATCTTAAAAGCTCGAGGGTCGAGAGAACGAGAGAAAATGGGTCAATGACTCAAGTCTGGGCGCGCTGGGAGACTCGCCTATTGGGGTCAGTGGCCATTTCCAGCCGCCGTCTCGGCGGAGGCTCGGGTCCGTTCCTAGAGTCATGGTTCGTTGGTGGAGGAAAATATTTAAATATTCAAATGCCCGGTTCGTATCTTGGAAAGTTCGTTAGTATAGGCGTTCGTTCGAGGTTCCACTGTATATTACTTAGTGCTGGATGCACATGTCCCCAAATAACGAGTATTAGTATCAGTGCTCTCTTTAGCCGACACCTATGCTGTGTTTAAGTGCCAGTATCGGTGCAGATACCGAACAATGTTTAGGTGAATTTTGACTGCAGTAATAAAAATCAATTTTAATAGTCTATTTTAGTCTATTTGTACCTATGTTTCTCTGCATGTGAATCCAAGTCAGTTTAGCCTCTACATAGTAAATAATACATTGAGTAAATGAGTTTTAATAATCATTTGCATTAAAATCATAAACTCAATATAAAGGCTTTCCAGTACTGTTGCAGCCCTAGTTTCTGCACCATCACTTACCACTGCTTCTACAGCTGGGGAAGTGTCTCCTACTACCAACAGTACCGGACACCTAAAAAGACAAAAAGAAAGGAACCAACTATAAGAACAGAATAACAACACTAAAAATACAGCTAGTGAGATTTACAGGAATGACTTTAAACCATTAATGTCACCATGAACACAGACAAATTTACTTCAGTGTGTTGACTGTGTCCTCGTTCATCCCTAGGACGGGTCTCTCAATCTCCAGGTCCCGACGGCTGTTAAGACAGAAGCTAAGTATGAATATCAGTCCACTTATCTTTCTCATTGTCTCTACAGACCATGTATCTCTGTACTGTACCTGTTGTAAGAGTTGCAGAAGAGAGCCAGGTTGTCCTGGTTGATGTCCTGAGCAATGTGAAGACGGTATGTCTGAATGATTTCCTGATTATCTGTCAGCTCATCCTAGGACCAAAAACAGCCCTCATTTATGTTGTGTTGTGTCTCATCCAGGTAATATATATATATATTATTTGAAGATTTATATAATGGAGGAAAACCCATCAAAACACAAAATGTGGCCTATGCACATTGTCACATATAATATTTCTGTTTTTTCTATTTGTTTTCTAAATGTAATGTGGTAGAGGGGATGTATCTACTTATTTTCACTTACAGGTAATATATGTGAAATTAAATATATAAAATATGTAATTTAACAAGAAGGTTTTAAAATTATTCCTTTGACTGTATGTGTTATATACATTGAGGTCCAACTTACTGTGCTGAAATGATGGGCCATCACAATATCCACCAGGTTGCTGGTCCATCCAGATAACTGGAGTTTAAATACAGGCAATAATTGTTTAATATTTTGACAGGTTTTAGGTTGTGGAAGCATTCATATCCAAAATCTCAAAGAATTCAAGACGGGCACTACAAAGTTACAAAGAACATTTTAGTGCTTTCACTTGAACATCTTTTAACTGGCGTCCTGTGAGACCCTGATCAGTTCTTAAATGCATGAAGAAACCTACTAATCCTGTAACAAGTTAGGTATAGTTTATTAAAAATAGCGTTCAGCCTATTCTGCTAAGCTATACTTTATGTACTATGAAACACAACAATTGTCTGTAGAATATTTAAAAAATGTCATTTGTGAGTGCAGTGTCAGTGTGAGTCATAAGGGTAACTTTGTTAGAAGAGAATTCTTATTCACCTTTGAGGCAGCCCAGTCCATCCAGCCTTTTGCACAAGGGTCCACATTGATAAGAACCAGTCCCTCCACTAGATTTGGCTGATTCAGCTGGAAGAAGGAAACAAAGAGATGTCTAAAAATCTATTACAACCTTCCACAATCTATTACCTCACTTATCAATCCAAGTCTAGACTTGGGAGTGAAGTTTCAATAGACAACATGTCCATTGAACAGGACAAAATGGGTGCTGATAACACTAAGACAAATCAGTGTCCATGCTTTGTGTGCTGCCCTGTATTTCCTCAGTAAATACACTGTAAACCTAAAGGTTTAGATTTTAACTTGTGGGAAAAAATGATAGAGGAATCTCATTAATACAATCAGATATTTACCTAACAGACACACACATACTAGTATAGGAAGCTTCATAACAGAACAAGGAATATTGCTAAGAGGATTTGGTGGCATTCACTTATGTGAACATTAGTGAGGTTAGCTGCTGATGTATTGTGACTTAGTTTTACATCATAAACAAATCCAGTTCATCCTTAAATACTGTATGGAGCTCATCACACAAGAGAACACAGTTCCACTGCTTCATGTTTTGGTGATCACACTGTGCTAAAATATATGTATTTTATTCAGCATACCGGAATGCTATTTAGCATTTCAGGTAAACCTAGACCATATGTACTTGTTTCAAATGGAGTGTATCAGCAGATAAGCACAAGAAAATGGTAAGTGTCAGCCTACATTTCCTAGTGCAGTCCTAGGTCAAGATTTTAAATGAGAGAAACAGCTAAGCTGAATTTTGTGACATTTATAAAAGGCTTAGGGTTAGGGTTATTTGGATTTATTATATTCAAATGTGTACTGAGGATGTGTCAAGAGGCCAGTGGAGTACTGTGAAAAACTCTGTAGCAAAGACGGCAAAAATTTCCAGTTAGTGCAGGTTAACAACCCACTCATTACTTCAGCAGGCAGAATATTTAACACCTTCAACTAGCTCTCGCCACTGAAGCTCCACCAGCCCTCTTTGTTCACAGCTTTGGTTTTTAACTTGAATTCGAGCTCTATGACCAGCACACACGTGACCTACATCAAAGCACAATCAGCTGCTTATAATGTCAGCACCTCCACGCATGGAAAAAAAAATCCAGAGAGAGAGAGAGAGAGAAAGAGAATGGTTTGTAAGTATTAAAAGCCCTGTATAAATTATACTTACACTTGGGTAAGAAAAATAAGTTATAAACTTGGCCTGCCTATTTTTTTGTCGCTCACATCTCAGCATATAGCAAGTACGACCCCCTATGTATGATTAAGCTACAAATGGGGTTTTAGCATGCACTGCTTTCTGAATGAAGCACAAAATGCTGCAGTCAATCTGAACAGAGGTAATTTATCAAGTCTTAAAATACCAATAACAAGCCCAGCAATATTAATCAGTATGGAAATGACAGTCATAAAAATGATTAACTGTTTTTGTTACATACAATGTAGGCAATGTAGGCTATGGGCCCTCGGGGGTCCAATCAAAAGGCCATGTGCTGGCATGCATCAATCTGCTAATCTGAGCCAATCCTCTTTATCTCCATACAGACTAATTAAGCTCTTGTAGAAGCACAAAAGCCTGAAATATTCACTCTATGTATCTTCTGAGTCACTGTGTTATTTGCATTCAAGTGAGAAAAATGTCAATATAACTATGTAATGCATTTGGATATGCATATACAAGTTTGCAATGTGGGGCAAGGGCATGCATTACATGTGTTCAAACTGAGATTAACTCAGATCCAGAGCAGAAAATGTTTTTGGGTTTAGTCCTTGTTGCAGACTGTGGACAGTCTGCAGAGCTGCAAAGGGATTCAGATAATCTCCAGCCAACATGATAACCTGAAATAACCCCCATATGTTCTCATATTTTGACTTTTTTCATATTTTCTTATTGATAATTGCAGATTTATTTTCATATGAAATAATAAGCATGACTACATAAGCTACACAACTTTTAAGTTGAGTGTGCCTGTGCCCCTTCTTCTACTGCCATAAATTCATCAAAGAAAAGAAGAGAGTGGGCCACGGTACAATTCAGAATTAAAATGTTATAGTATAACACCAGCTTAAAAGCGCTTACTTACCGCAAATCTGGAAAGGATGTAGGCTCCCGCACCAACACCAATGCCAATAACACTATTGATTCTGCAGAAAGCGCAGCAGACACAATCAATTAATGAGCCAAAATTACTTATTTCTCATCAGTGTAAAATGAACATTATGTACATTTAAATTTATCTTAATATTATCTAGAGAATGTGGTTAATAGAGTATTTTAGATATATTATTTGATAAATAAATCTTATAAAATTTTGCCAAGACACTGTCATGATGTTTTAGCTTATTGCAAGAAATAACACTTGAAAAAAGCAATATTATCTGCACAGCTTAAACTGTCTAAATGAAATGCAGTTAGTGGAAATATTCTTATAAAAGCGAGCAATATCACATGTAATATATTACATAAATTACTGACTAGGTTTAAGATGATTTTCCTTTACAAGAAATTATTTTGCAGTTCATAAGTTATGGAAAATAAATAAATAAAACAGAAGTACTCACTTCAGCTGGGTCATGACTGATGGCAACATTTCAGCTAACTCATCCATTGTAGGGTACTGATAACTGAAATAAACAATATAGCTTAGGCTTGTTTGATTGAGGGAAACAAATCTACATATACACCTGCCATAAGAATGTTTCAACTCCCACTGCAAATTAGGTTTACTAGTAAAATTTACAAACTTCCAAGTTGTTTACAAAAGTAGTAAAAGCAAGTGTTTTCTCCAAATGCCACCTCTAATGATTACTGCAGTCTCAGAATTTTTCAACACTTGCATGATATCCTTACTACTTAGTAGAGCATCTTTTAATGGGACCTGCATTTTAAAAAATCTATACATAATTAATTAATTTATGTGTGTAAACATAACATTTTGTATGTATCCAGGTGAAAGATTCTAAATGGTTCGGGCCTCTCATGCAAAAACTGAACTTGCAAACAAGCTCTTGGAGTGGGACTTGTTGGCATGTAGTAGTTACAGCTGGTAGTGTTGAGCTATTTTAAAACTGAAAGTTTGTACATTTTAACATATAAACATATTATGCAATGGGGCCAGAATAGTTTTGATTGCAAATGTACCATTTAAATGACTATCATATGTACATTAGACAAAAACAATAAAATAACTGATCAGTCAAGTTGGGCAAGTAGATTCCTTAATAAAAAGTTATTTAACTGTCACTGCCTGATGTAATTAGGCTGAAACAAGAAAAAGAAAAACCTCTGAAAACCTGCTCTTACCCGCTGGGGAAAGGTGGTGCATTCTCCTGCTGGCCTGGAGCATCCACATGGACCACAGCAAAGTGCTGTGTTATCTCCTGCATGTCCTCAAAATTAAACAATGTGTTGAAGCATGACTTATCTGCAATGTAGAAAAAGAACACAGTTGAAACAAACAAATGCAACAAAGTTTTATAAACAGCAGTGACAATGTTAAATCCATTCAACGTTCAGCTTTTAACAGTACATTCACTGTTGTACATGCAAACTCATCACATTTTGGGGATTCTGATATTTTTGAATAATCCATCCATCCATTATCTGTAACCGCTTATCCAATTTAGGGTCGCGCGGGGTCCAGAGCCTACCTGGAATCATCGGGCGCAAGGCGGGAATACACCCTGGAGGGGACGCCAGTCCTTCACAGGGCAACACAGACACACACACATTCACTCACACCTACGGACACTTTCGAGTCGCCAATCCACCTGCAACGTGTGTTTTTGGACTGTGGGAGGAAACCGGAGTACCCGGAGGAAACCCACCAACTCCTCACAGACAGTCACCCGGAGCAGGAATCGAACCCACAACCTCCAGGCCCCTGGAGCTGTGTGACTGCGACACTACCTGCTGCGCCACCGTCACCATCATATTTTTATTCATAATATATTATTTAGTATTTTTTTAGAATTCATCTGCAGTATATATTTAGTTATATTTAGTATAACAGAAGGTTTCTGTTGTCATAAGCCAACAAAATAAGCCTCAGACAAGCAACAAACACATATAATGCAGTGTTTATTCCAGAAGCAGCAACAGTCCCTGAGGAAGAAAGCAGACACCTCTTATTTTCTTTTCTGATGCAGCAGAACATATGACACAAGGTCAGCTCCCTAAAGTAGGTGGCAGACAGGTGTCTCAGGTCCCAAGAAAACCATCTGTTGAACTTTTCAGTAAAATGACATTAAATATATTTAAATAAAATTTGTTAGAGTGTAACACCAGGATTAATAAGAAATATGATACCAACAGCCTCCACCCCCATTGCCAGTACTGCATAGGTGAGTAATTTTCACTTATTTTTGCGGTTACACATTACATAAGATGATCTAACTGTACTCCAAATCTGGGAGACCACTGTATGCATATGGAAGGTACATACCGAAAGTGCTACAAAACTAATCAACTTGAGTTGCAAACCAGATTCTGTGGTAGTTCAAACAGTGAATAAAATTCCATGTAATTCTACTTTAAAAGAGCTTCTGATAAAAGACAAACAGTAGTTACTAGTCTTTTCAATTAATGAACTTATACTGGCATATACTAGGGCAAAAATTCATACTAGGACCTTCAGCCGAGGTATGTTTTGCATCAGTCTGAAGGGATCAATAAATATATTGCAGCACTGACCCAGTGGCCCACATCAGGCAAAAACAGCACAAACTCTCTTACTTTAGCTACATTTCTACCTAAGCAAGACTGCTAATCAAAACCAGGGCAGAAAAATAATCTCTTAGAACATCTTGTACAAATAGTGTGATTAGTTGTACAGTTTCTTCCAGGAATTAAAAGAAAATAGAAGTAGTATATTCAGAGGGCCAATGACAGCTGTAGCATTACACTGCCTACACAACATTTCACTATATGCTATTTCCTAAATGAGTTTAGGCTTTGGCACCGTTGGTGACTGACTGTGAGGAGTTTTCTGTGTTCTCCCTGTGTCTGTGTGGGTTTCCTCTGGGTGCCACAGTCTAAAAACCTGCGCCCAGTGATTCTGTGTAGACTCCAGACCCATCACAACTCTGAACTGGAAAACTGGTTACAGATGATGAATGAATGAATGAAAACTCTCTAGAACCATAGTTCTCAAACTAACAGGGAGGTGTGATAATGACCAATCCATACATTATTCTGCACCACTAACTTTAAGATAATAAAGTAAGACAGGAATAAGAAAGACTGCAATACTGACACGCCTACACAAAACATCTCTAGCTGATGAAGTTGGCAGTACTTAGTTTACATGATCAATAGCCAACTATACAACAAAACCACATTTAATACTGGCTTATCATAAAAACCTCATTTGACTCAAATGAGAACATATTTCTAATTTTCTCCCTTCAATTCTGCAGTTTGAAAAATGTTACCCTTTGTATGTATATAGGTTTGTATTGAGTGTGACAAAGGTTTTCACATACAGCCCTTTTTTCCAGCACTGGTGTATTTTTTTTTAATAAATGCAAATATTTCTTTACCTTTTAAAATTCATTCATAGATGACAAGGCTACAGGCTAAGTGCAATAGCAGAGACAGCAAGATAGGACAGGTTTATATAAGAGTGGGAAGTTGATTGCAAAGTCTGCCTTTGGTGCCAAACCCACTTCTCTTGCATTGAGCAAGGTGAAGTAGGTTGCTATTATGTGGTAGAGGTGGGTTAGTCAGTTGGCAAGCAATCCATAAGAAAAAAAAAATTTATGTAGCAATGACAGTCAATTTAAAAAAGTGAAAAATAATTAGACAGGTCTGGCTTTGTGAAGTACTCACGGTTAAGGCCGATGTCATGGTAGGTAAGGATAACTGGACGGTTGCCTTTGGGTGTTCCTCTCAAAGTGACATGTACAACTCCATGGGGAGTCTCAATATCATGCTCCTGCACAAAAAAAATAAATAAAAAGTGAAGAATTTGTAGACAACACTTCTATAACAGGCCAGGCCACTGACTCCACCACAAGAGGAAACATCAGGTCAGCCTTACACAGATGTTATATACTAGATAAAGCTCAATAACATTTGATCTTTAATCTAATAACTAGTTCATGGGACATCTGTGTGGCCTAGAGCTCCATATCTGCATTAAAATCAAAAAGAACTAATGGCCACAGACCAGGCCACTAACAAGGACAGAGAAATTCATCTTTTTAGTATGGAAATCACTCTGAAATCAATCTGAAAAAAAAGTGTGGTACTATTGTGTAAATACAAATCGTCAGCACTATTGTGTGATATTTTAAGCGGGAAAACATAACCTAATAGCACTTAACTGGTAAACAGGCTGTAAATGATTCACACCACACAGAACCAAACATCCTCTTGCAATGACATCACTACCACAGAAAAACAGCAGCATTTCTCACTGTGTTTAGAGGTAAAAAAAACGATGACATGCTAATGAAAAATTCTGCAAAGCCTTGGAGCTTATTTTATAGAAAAATTTCTCATCTTATTATAATGACATATTTTGCTCAAACTTCTCAGAAATGCCGAAGTAATACATCACTTTCTAATAGGTGTCTTAAGACCACAAAAACCTTTACGTCCATATGAACATGTTTGTAAATGTGGGTGTTTGGTTTCCGTCCATTGTCGATGCATGTCACTGCACAGGACCACAAAACCGCTTTAGGACACATCAAGAGCAAGTGCTTGAGACAGAGCTTTGGCTGCAATGGACACCTTTGCGTCACTCACAAATACAGAGAACAACAACCGTAACCACAAAGTCCCTTTAGAACACCCAGAACAATATTTCATATCCAGAGTTCCGCTGGATCACATATTTCATGCATTAGGCAAGGCAAGGCAAGGCAAGTTTATTTATAGAGCACCTTTCATACAGAAGCAATTCAAAGTGCTTTACAGAAAAAGAAACAATTAAGAGCCAGAAAAAAATCATAAATTTCCAATAAGACAATTACATAAAATGATTAAAATGATTAAATCAATTTAAAATGACAATAAATGAAAAGAAATAAAAGAAACAAAATGCTGTTACATAAAAAGTGCAGAATATTTTAAACTGAGCTGTAAGCCTGCTCAAACAGGAGTGTTTTAAGTCTTGATTTAAAAGTGTCTAACGTTGGGGCTCTTCTAATATTCTCAGTCAGCTGGTTTCATTTAAAAGCGGCATAGTAGCTAAACGCTGCCTCTCCATGTTTAGTTTTGACCTGAGGCAGGACTAACTGACTAGTCCCTAAAGATCTGAGAGCTCTGCTCGGCTCATATCTCTATAGCAGATCTGATAAATACGCTGGTCCTACCCCATTAACACATTTATAGACCACTAATAACACCTTAAAGCCTATTCTGTAACAGACTGGTATCCAGTGTAAGGATTTGAGGATAAGGGTGATGTGATCTCTTCTTTTGCTCCGAGTGAGAACACTGGCAGCTGCATTTTGAATCAGCTGAAGCTGTTTAATGGTCTTTTTTGGAAGTCCAGCTAAGAGACCATTACAGTTATCAATCCTGCTAGAAATAAAGGCATGGATAAGTTTCTCCAGGTCTGGTTTAGTCAGAAAATCTCTAATCTTACCGATGTTCTTAAGATGGTAAAATGCTGATCTAGTAACCGCTTTAATATGAGACTAAAACTGAGATCTGAGTCCATTAATAAACCAAGGTTGCGAGCCAGTTCTTTAGATTCGAGGGCCCTCGAGTCCAGATACGTAGCCAATCTGCAGTATTTATTCATCAATTTACACATAAGGAGATTTAAAGGAACACAAGGGTTTTTTTTTGCTGTTGGGTCTCCCCCAAATGTAATTCGTTTTTTAAGGCACAGTATTACAATACAGTTCCTTTAACTGCACCAGGCTAGCTCACAGAGCAGGTAGACTAATGTTTAATTGTCTGTGGTAGTTTTTTTTTTGCTGTTGGGACTAATGTAATTCATTTTTACAGCACTGTACTGAACTCAATGGGGAGAGGGGGGCATCTCCTACCCTCCTCTGCAAGCTACATAGTGCAGTTTCTGCAGTGCTGTAATTTTAAGGCACAGTATTACACTACAGTTCCTTTAACTGCACAAGGGTACCTTACAGAGCAGGAACGGCAAGGTTTATTACGTGTTTGCTAGCAAAACTCTTTTTTTTTCCCTCTTGTCACCAAAGGACATCACCAAAAAACTGCTTACTGTCCTATTGTGAGTCAAGAAAAAGAGAGAATTGTTGGCTTTACCCACTTCCAGTGTCACCCGGCTGTCAGATCACCACTGAGTCTTTACACAAGGAAGCCGTTACTAATATTTTATACTCGTTTTTTGTACAAACAAAGAGTTTGGCCATGAACTCAACTCATGTTCAACAATAATAGTTTTATAGAACCACAGTACATGGTTGAAAATCAAAGAGGCAAATTTTTTCTTATGCCCCAAACTCTGGAGTAACCTTCCAGAACACTAAATTATTTAGTCCTTAAAAAAAAAACTTAAACCCATCTCCTCTGTTTAGCTCTGAACTATTTTTATGTATCATTCATTTATCATGTATTATAAGCTCGTTTACTTATTAAACACTACACTTTTAACACTCCATCCAAGTCCATGTAATGTTTGGTACAAACATCCATCCAAGTCCACGTAATGTTTGGTACAAATGATTCGGACATTGGCATTCACACATACTGCTATTCTGGGTAATACCTTGAAACATATTGTGTTACTTTGCATGCCTGACAGGGGCTACAGAAAAATAAACCTGCTGAGTAAAACACACCAATAAACGTATTAAGGTCTTACAGAAGAAGCAACACTACCAGCACCACTAGTCACCTCCCACCTGCAAACCCTGCACTCACAAGCTCTGTGAAGGTGCAGTGTTAAAAATAGATGTGTGGCCACGCTCTGTGTGTGTGTGTGTGTGTGTGTGTGTGTCTATTCATAACATCTGAAACGTGCTAGATGAGATATGATTGCCGTATGATCTTTTGATGCACTCTCCATAATTTGAACAGTCTGCTACTTTGTAACAGATGTTTCAACTGTGAAAGACAACACCAAACAAGGATTTTTTTTTTTTGGTGACTGTTTATATTTACTAGTCAAATAGTAATAGTTATTAATGCATATGTATTTAATGCTGTGTAATTTTTTTAGGTGCTTCCTAATATTAGTTAAAGCTAGGGAAGGGGATTTTTTTTTTTTTTTTTTTGTTATATTTCTTGAAATACTCAACATCCTGAAAGCATACGTTTTAAGCACTGATGACATAAAAGAAAAAGATTTGTCGTGTACATAAGCCAAAAAAATAGCAAAAACTGTAAATATTTAATCCAATCATTTCTTTTGGACCGAAGAAAATGATTGAATGGCTTAACAATCTACTTACTGGCCCAAAATCCATGCCCTCACACCGGACCTGAACATGTATTTGTTTGTGCATGTGCGTCTACATACATACATACATACATACATACATACTAGCACCACTGAGTGCTGGAAAATGGCCGAGAAACAAATGAGGCATGCACTGGTAAAGAACTGAAACTGTATTCAATAAAAAGAAGCTGGATTAAGCCTCATAGCAGCAAATGTCTTTGACAATGATACAGATTAAGCAAAGCTATGAGGAGCTAAAATAACATTAGTTCTGAAAACAGAGCTGTACTTCCCAGTGTACTTCCCACAAAACAAACAGCTGTAGGAGGGACTGTGACTTCATTGGCTGCAGCACCAAATGATGGACAGATAACTCTGGCAGATGATTGGCTAAATAAAGGAAAATCGTGTTCTCTGTTTAGGAGCCGTGGAGAATCCGCCCCTCGCTTGGGCTGAGAGAGAGTGGCGTGTTTCAGTCTCAAACATAAAAGTGTGACCTCAAAAATACGTAATAACGTATTACGTATTAACGTGTATGGTTCAAAATCGAACACATCTTTTAGTGTCTGAATACAGGACAACTCCGTAGTTTACAGGACAGTTGGCAACACTACGTGTGCGTATTCTGTCAAGAAAACAATACAGACTGATAGCAAATGGATATCAGGCGACAGAGAACCATTGTTGAAAATGAAAGAATTGGGGTGGTGGCTAAAGAACATTTAGGGGCTGTAGTCATGTTTATAGGTGCAACAAAGATTACTCTCTCTGCTGCACTTTCTCTGTGTTTACTAATCTCTGTGTATACATTCACATCTAAATTGGAGGAGTGGCTTTGGAAAGATGACTCTACAGGCCTCTATAAAACAGAGGTTTCATGTATGGCAATTGGTACCAATCTCAGAAGCTGTTGGGAGTTACACAGATGGTGGGATTAGTTATATGTATAACTCCTTTTACAGCTGCTTTGCTGGTTTTCTTGGGGAAAGTAAGTTAAAACATATTCAGGTGAAGGAGTAGTTTAAAAAAAAAAAACATCCAGGTAAAGTTAGAGAAATATTTCCTCAAACAAAAGGTCTGGAACATCATAATAGCTAATCTGCATTACGGTGCAATAAACTGTATCTATTAGTAGCCTAATAGTTATATTAACATTTTGTATCATAAGCAACTGAGAGTCAAAACAGATAAAGTACAATTCAATAAATATTTTGTTTTGTATGGACACATTGAGGCTTTATATAATCAAACGGATTATGAACCAGTAAAACATGTTGGTTTTAAACTGCCTGTGGGAAGAATTATCATGTAAGGCTCTCTCCGTGCTTGGATAATAGATCTGGTGGTCACTGTCCACTTTTCTGTTTTTAGAGCCTGACATTTGAATTAGCTTTCCTCTTACTCACTTTCTTTGCAGACTACTGTTTGTTTGTGTGAGTCACGATGCACAGATCTGATCGGCCGAGAATTGGTCGGTAAGTGCCCTGGGCCAGTAAACCGGTACTGTAATGCTAGGTAAAAAATACTGCAATAGAAACACTCTGTCAAAATTAAACAATGCTCAAAATTTACAGGCCCAGGTCCTGGACAACGGTTTGACCAAGGGAGCCTTAATGTGTTCACCTGGTATGTATAGTACATGCTAAGATAGCTGTAGCTGCAGGAATCTTGCCAGTAGACCTCCAAAATTATTATATACTCACTTAAGCACAATTACGGTCCACAGAATCAGGCGACATGGTTATCCTCTGATTGGAAACAACTGAAATGTTATTTATTCACCAGTAGCAAGCCATGACAACAATGAGCCATTTGACTAAATTTGGGAAGTAATTAAGTGTAATTAAGAGAACAACATTGCTCTGATGAACACTGGTTTCTTTCTAAACTTGAAAACCTGGTTAAAAAATGCTCTCTCAGTTCAAATGTTGCACATGCTAATCACTCAGGTTCCTTTCTAAAAATGTGGAAAGCAAATTTAAAATGGTTTAATCTTGATTTTTTAACCATCTGTCGGGCCCTGTCTTAAAACAGAGAGGATGAACTTGTACATTTAGGCATTGGTTAAAAAAAAGGAACTCAAGGAATCTATTTCAGATGTGCATAACTAGAAACAAGCACACTTGATTCAATACAGTGGCAATGAATGCACCAGTTAACCAACTGGAATAGAGTTAATTAAGAAACCTTGCTGTGATTGGTGAAATGACAAGAACACTTCCTAAACATCTCTGATTGGCTGAGGGTTTGACACAAACATTCCAACATTGGTATTGAGCAGTTGTAAAATCTGAAGGACATATGTGTAATATTCTTATCTTAAACATTTTGAAATGAAATTAATTCAAAAGCATAGTCCCTGAATGGAAATTTGCAGAAGCTATTGCATACCCCTTCTGGTTTTGTTGTAGTGCCTTTTCCCCCTAAACACAAGAGTTTCAGGGAAAAAAAATAGTTCTGTCTGCCTACTTAGAGTAAAACTAATGTGTTAAAACTATTCCCAAATGTATATAGTATATTGATTAGGTGTTTTCTGAGCTTTCTTGCTGTACATCATTATTTAATTACTAAACATAAGGGGTGTCTACAAACATATGGACATTTGTTGTCCACTTTAGATTTAAGCTCAAGAAAAAAAGGGACTTTCAGCATATTAAACAGGAAAGTATTCACAAGACAGCTCACAAATTAAAGTTCAAGACAGCATGAGAGTTGCTATATGATATTTAACCAAAAGAAATGTGATGAATATGGGAATATGAGGCAGAGCTGTTTGTTCTGGAACTGTCTTGCAGCTGTAAGCGTGTAGTAAGACCACTGACCTACAAGAGAATAACAAACCTGATATTGTTATGTTCTAAGGTAATATTTATTTTTCATTTTCTCAGGCCACTCTTATAACCTTTTATTATTGCATCGTCCCTTATGCTACAAATAGCTGAGTCATTGTATGAGCATTATGCTAATTTGGAAATTTTATGAAACTGGTCACCATTCTGGTGAAAATACATGTGGAAAACATAATTTTAATTTTCTGTGCTTGAGTTTCCTGATCAGATTTATCCATTTATTGCAAGTTTGTGCACATTGAGGGAATTTTCAAAGAGAGTTCTTACAGAATTCTGTGATGGAAATGTCTTCTACATTTTGCCTAGAAAAAACACCCAGGGCAAATCCAACCTGATGTCCCTGACATCTGAATGAATATTTCAGTCTTTACAGACTTGCAGAAACATTAGAACAGCAGATCTTAGTGTATAGTTATTGACTCAGTAATGCAATGTCATTCAATTTTAACAAAAATAAAATAAAAAATCTTAGAGTACATCTTAGATAAAAAAAAAGAGTTCTGATAAACTGTAATAAAAAAAGAAGGGGCATTTAAACTGAATTTAATTTATGTTAAAGTTCATATTAAAATGAAATCAATGTGCTTTCCTTGAGCTTTATGGGCCTCACCTGGCACAACCCCACCCTACCCCACCCCTACACACACATATGCACAAACACACAAAATCAAAGGCCTACCCTTTGGGACACAGCAGGATGGCTGGCACACTCACAAAGAAAAGGCAAAAGAGACACGCCTTCTGACTGCAAATCACTGACTACTGTTACTATTGTCAGCAGTGAAGGAAAACTGCTTAAATAACAGATGACAGATACATAAATAAAAAAACATAGTCAAACACAGGCATCCTCTATATCGCACAAAATACCAAGGTAACCCACATCTGCTACAAGTGTGGCTGCCAAAGACAAGTATCAACAGGCTAACAGGTCTAACAGTGAGACCAACCAGGCTACTGACCACACAAACACAAGCATGCACACATTTCCACTCACCACGCCGATTACGGAGCATGCGATTTGCTGGAGGTCCAACACCGTTGTCATTTTTTACATTCAAACAAGAACAAGAGAGGAACGGAAAGAACGAAGCACTTTCCCCTTGCTCTCTTAGTCACAAGGGGCGGTGGCGATGCAGAAGGGGGTTGGTGGATGGATGATGTGGAAAAAAACAACAACAAAAAAATAAAAGCTCCCAAGAAGGCACACTGCTCAGGAAAAGCGTGAGGAATGAGAGCGAGCGAGAGAATGAAAGGGAGGAGTGTGTTTATAGTTAGCAGTGAGTCCAGAGAAGGAGGGAGGAGAGAGGGTCTGATGTATGCAGTGCAAATGACAGAGAGAGAGAGAGGGGGCGGGGGGGAGAGAGAGAACACGAGCATTCAGGCTACTCTAATTGGATTGTGAGGGTCAGGTGAAAGGAGGGGGAGGGGGGAGAGCATGAGTAAGTATTTGTGTTTACACTGAAGAATGAAGAATGTGTCAATGTGCATGAGAGTATAAGTGAATGTGGATTAGTAGTCAGGGATAAGACTTATTAGACAAATCTGATTTAAATGTGAATACATGCACCACAGGGTATAGCATTGATCACATACACTCACATGCCAGTTGCTAGTAAGTGTTGCCATAGAGACGGTATTAACACCACTTTAGTTCCAATGCAAGACAAAAGACTGGGTTCATACGAGTGCCATATGGCCCACATTTATGATTCCACAGAAAGAGTTCACATTAAAAGTGACCTACTAATATATTCTTAAAATAACTGACATGGAAGGCTTCTAAGTGTGAGCTGGAATGCATCTGACTTGAGCTTTGCTGCGTTTGTTCAGAATGGCTACAGTGGGTTTAGCTGACGCAGCCATCGTGGGCTTGAATGGAAGAATTACCTGCAGACTTGAGCATAAGGCGACAATATGGCTGCCTCGAACCAGATCTCAGCTTATGTGTGTTTGCACATATACTGCTTGGGAATGCACCAGAAATAACAGAGCAAGCTTCAGGATTGATAACCATATACCACAATTAACATACAAACATATCTTATCAGAACCTACTGAATAACCCTGAATCTGATCTCTAATTAGTCATAATATATTATCTAGGACAGTTTTTAACTTTAACATTTGCTACAACCTAAAACCTATTAACAATAAGTCTACACTTAATGTGAATCGAGACAAACACACTGATGTCAAAGCAATCTTTCTGAAACTGATGTACTGTAATGTTGTGCAAATTATTAAATAAGAGATGGAGCTGCACTATTATAAAGATGCACTAAACTCAGGCTGACCAATTAGTGACAGATGCAATGATTCATTCCAAACAAATGTGTGATGAAATGGTAGCAGAAGCGTTCATCTTGAGTGAGGCAGAGCACAAACACTTACAGAGCAAACACTGTAACTATAAAAACAGAGAATGTTGCGTACCTAAGAACAATATGGTGACTGTTTATAGCTGTGTTTGTTTGTTTAACCAGGTGTCTCCTAGTTGGTACATGTGTATTTTCTTTTGTAGAATACAAAAGAATCCACAAAATGAATCTAATCATTTAGTTTTTGCCTCAAGTCTCCCTGACTGCAGCCCAGAAAATAAAACTGACAGAGCATTTTCCTGTTTTTATTTCCTTGAAACAGAGCCATATACAGACACCATATAATCAGCTCCACAGAATATACCTCGAGGGTTAAGTAGTCTTAATTCCCAATGAACCCAATTAGAAAATACACATCAAACATAATTCCACAATTTACCTTCAGAACTCTGAAAACTAGATTGTGATGCAAAGTTCCCCTGCCATTGTCAGAGATGACAACTTATTGGCCACTTGGTTTTACTCTGTTATCATAAGAAAAGGCTTTTCAGTTCTGGTTCTAGAGGAAAATCTGTTTGCCTTTTTAAAATATACTGCCCTCAAGACCAAAACACAAATCCAAAGTTAGTAGACATCAGCTCATCTGATATTTATTCCAAAATCCAAGGTGATCCATGGCTTGTATGCCCCCTTTTTACTGCAGCAGACTTTGCACTAAATGCTGAAACACTTTTGTCAGAATTGTATTGTATTCAGTCACAAAAACAGTAGTGAAGTCATGTACTAACAATGAATGATTAATTTGAAATCACCAACACCATGGTAACTCATCTCAAACCTATTGGGTGGTGCTTGTTAGAGGAAACAAGTATTTTGACACCTTGGTAGCAAAAGTGAACAATGTGTCTGAAGTCTGAAGAACAAATATCATTATCAATACATGAATAAGGAAAATAAAAATACAGAACTGTAATAAAAATGTTATACATACCTTTTAGTACAACAATTCAAAATGTGAAACTTCTAGGTTAATATATAATATGAATGTGGAACAAAAACTAATGGTGCCATGCAGGTTTGGACAATGTGCCCCTTGAATAATGATAAGTAAGAAAGAAAAGGTCCAGGAACAGTTCCAGGACGCCCTGAAAGCAGCAAGTTCAATAGTTGCTAAAAGAACAGTCCGTGCAAACATTTGATAAAGACGACGCGCATGGGTGCATGGCTAAAATAATTTAAAACAATTACTGAAAACAAAAACCTGAACCACACAACCATAAATTATAACTCAAGTCTGGTTTTAAACCAGACAATCTGAAGGATTTCCAAAGCCCTTTAGAAACTGAAAAGAGCCAAAACTGAAACACATTGCTGTACAAAGCTAAGTAATTCTGATCACAGATATCTCCCAAGTTGTAACTGGCAGCAGTGTAACGCCACAAAGTACTTATATTTTTAATTTGTGGTTTCCGAATACAAATGCATTTTTTAAAAATGAATGCTTATAAACATGAACAGAAACATATATATTCATAAGCATAAACAAATACATTATCTGTGAATATGATGCTAATATAATCTCACCCTGTACATAAAAATTGTAACTTTGACTGTTACTATAGGTAAATAATAAAGTTGTTAAACTAAAAACCTAACCGTGAAATAAACCTCGGCATGCTTTGACAGTTAGACCAGAACATCTTGTCATATTTGCTTCATAAAGAACATATGTCAGTTAAGGGGGTGCCAGATTACAGATGGATAATCCACTGACATTTAAGAGAGGGTACTTGCCTAGTTTATTCTAAATCAGTTTCCCAGGATGCACCTGGCCCTGGTAAGAGCATGAAGGAGTGAAAGCAAAAAGGGCTTTCCCGTGTTTAGGTTAAACGAGAAGACCCCTGAACAACGAACCACGCAATTGTGTACGCCCCCATTATGGAACATACCCCACATTGGTTTATACGACTGGGACTGCTGTATGTGTGTTTTTGTGTGTGTACACACTTGTACATGTGCAGCCACATCAAGCAGCAGGTGTATCCTGTTTCAGTAGCTACTGACGGTGCTCCAAATATGCCAAAAAAAGGCAAAGCATGCTAGGATGAGCGTTTTCTTTTCTCAAACATCGAAATAGCTGCTTAAACAACATGAAGAAAATGTTCTGAAGTGGAAAAAATACTGCAGTACCACATTTTACCAACAGAGAGCAGCAAAGAACAGCTATTTACTGAGGGAGGAGGACAGCAGATAATTTTTTAAAAATTATTATTATTATTTTTTATTTATTTAATCTACACATCTATCTTTGCCTCAGTCTAACCCTCCTCTTGCTTAGGTCTGCAAATCTTTGGTTTATAAATATCTTTTGCTAACTCAGACAATCTTGTGGCCCACACCACAGAAAAATATCTGTGTGTGTGTGTGTGTGAGAGAGAGAGAGAGAGAGAGAGAGAGAAAATAATTTACTTGATTTTACACCAGAAATACTCTACTCTGATGTAAAAAAAATGATACTGATCCAAAACACTATTAACTGATATCAACACATTAACTAAGCTTTAGAACAAGCAATTTCTAACCATCTAAAAGTACTGTGCGCAACCTGCTTAATATAAACTGTAACCTATTTATAAGAACATAGAATAAAAATAGCAGCTTTTAGCACTTTCGTTATTCAGCTTATTTACACTGCTTACCTTTATCATTTAAAAAGGTAAACTGTAATTATTACTTAATACATAGTTACCAGATAATACTTCACAATATTTTTCTAGCTAATAGTGTTTCAATGAATGCATTTGTGCAATAAATGTGACAATGTGTATGGTGGAGAAGGACAATATCAAATTTGGTTTATAATGCCCTTTATTGCACTTGCATTGTTTGAACAATGAGGTTGCAATCGATTTAACTCACACTGAAAGCTGGTGAAGGGGAATTGGAGGTTGAGGATCCCCAGTCATTTTTTAAACCAAAAGTGTGAGAAGATTTTGGTTTCCTTGCTTCCCAAAAAGAAAACACACAGATTCAAAGACTGAAAAGTGCCTCGTTACTTACATTTCTCTTACTTATATTACCCATATATATCTGAAAATTAGGCCAGGTTTTCTGAGGCTGTATTTGTTATGTTTCTAGGACAAAACCTCGCTGATTTACTTGAGATTTTTCGTTCTATCCCGTCTGTGGGAGGTCAAAGGAGTTAATTCTTTAAAGGCAGAGTTAAGCTCAGTGAGCTTGTTTACTTTGATTTAATATGAGGTTGGTTATTTAAAGTATGGTAAGCATGTTACAACAGCACCGGAGGTCCTGGTATTTTTGTTTAATACACAGGACTAAAATACCAAATACTATTCAAGTACAAATTCTATTGTATATTCTGTGCTTCAGAAATAGAAAAAGAAATGATTTTTACTTGGTGATTTAATATGGTGAAGCTACAAGAATGTAATTTCTTTCCATTGCAGGGGACCAAACATTCTTTTTGTTTAAATATTTATACAAGGAAACAATGCATTTTTTTGCACTGTTAATACACTCATTTTCTGTAATTCAAATGTCAAATTGTTAGCACAGTGCATTATTAAACCCTACTAGCTACCCATTCTTATCTTAATGACAGACTACGCCTGAATACTATAATCACATGACCTGTATTTGGTTTGTTTTACATCAAGTTATTCTACATACGGCTTTTCCTCCAATATCTGATCCAGCACTCTCTATAGGTAATAGTCCAATTAGGATTCCTAATGTCATTTTTAGATTCAATATCTTTCATTCAGGAAAAGATTCAGACCTCTATATAAGATACCAGCACGGAAAGCAAATCAAATCTCATATTAAAGCATTTGGGACAAAAGGAAACTTCAAATAGGCATGGACATGTCAGTGTACACAACCAAAACAAGTCATGAAAGAAAAGGAGAAAACTGTTTAAGACAACCAGCTGTCCGAACAGCTCAAACACACCCACGGCTAAGGTCAAAAAGTCTGTGGCATGCGGCCAACTCTGCCTAGCTGTGTGGTGCATGTAAAGACAGTCTCTACTTCCAAGTGTGCTTCTGTGTTTGCCTAAAGAGCAGAAAACAATAGGAAAAAGACAGGGCAGGCTCAGTTTTAAATGAGCAGTAATTCATTTTTAGTCAACTAAATAGCATGATTAAATACATGATTATTTATCTTCCCATTCTTTTTTCTATAAAGGGCAAATCATATGAGATTTTCATTCTCTAGAGAAGTGGCCAAGTTTAAAATGGGCTTAGACATGTCTGTTTCCAAAAGTTGTTTTTTTTATGTATGTGCTGCTCATGTAAGTAAGATAGAGTAGATAGAATAAATCAGTAGCACCTAAAGCCTCCCTACAGCCTATTTTTAAAAGTGCAAAGATGACATAAATAAATAAATAAATTTAAAAAAAAAAATCTTCAGAAGCTTGTGCTTTGGTCAGGTAATTGTATCCTGCCTTCAAAATGCACAACAAAAACAAATGAACATAAAATTTCTACTATGTTTATAAATTTTTACTATGTGAAAATCTAAGGCAGAACCTGCTGACAGAACCGCAGTCAACGTGTCTGCAGCACAGGACTCCAACAAGGTCATTCGGATCTTACTGAGTGAGAAAAGCCTCACTATATACAAAATCATGCAGCATCCAAGATCTTCAGAACTGCACAATTCAATTCAAATTTCAATCTGCAGAAATTAAAATGTACATTCTCTGTCGAAGCCAACAGTCAATTTTCGATTTGCATGATAATATTAGCTGGAACAGAACTTTGCATCTCCCTTGGAGCATTATAAATATATGGAACGCTTTTTAAACTGTCTAAAGGTTTCATGAAAACTGGACCAACGAGAACAAAGAGAAACTAGGCAAGCCTAGTTTAGCCGGACCGCTATTAGCCATACAGCCATTGTCACAGATGTATTTCTGACATTTCAAAAACAGGAAAGACCAAAATGCATACCCTTGTCATTGAAAGGTTTGAAGAAGCTTTGGTGCTTCATATCAAATGCCTTTGTTTACAATAAGTAATAAAAGTAATAAAAATAAGTATAAAATAGGTAATACAAATTACTATAGAAATAGTTATCAGTTGCTGACAGTGTATATATGATCATGGAAAGCCTGTTATTTTCTGTTCATAGAAAGCTACAAAACTGAAGCACCATGTTAAGATGACATTAAATCAACTTGTTTACCAGAAAGCAATTAAATAACATTTAAGTTTTTGAACATTTCTGAAACCAAGCCCCTTAATATTTTATCATCCAAGTGATCTATACTTGATAAAGGAACAGGACACTGCCGGGAACTAGATATTTATATAGACTTACATGTCTATAAGGGTCTATATAGTAGAAAACAAAAGGCTGGGTCATAAAAACATTCTCCAAACAAAGAAGAAATTATGATAAATTTTAGCTCAACAACGTTCAACACATTTCAGTTCGAGGCTCCAGTAAAACACTGAGCTGCTCACTGCTTTGGACGGTGGAGCGCTGAAGCGGCACGAGTCTGTCCCAGTTCAGCTCTCAACTCTCTTACCCCTTGAAAAGTTCAACCCTTGCGCCTACTGCTCACCTTTCAACAATGTAATCAAAGTGAACATTTTAATGAAGGTTTTAGGGTTTATGGCAAGAAATGGGACAGGCGAAAGCCTGCAGACAGAAAAATTATTTTCGATTTAGGATGCATTTTTAAGGCCTCAAAAAGAGTACTTCTCTGGGGAAAAAGTTATGTTTAGTCACCGTTCCAAATTTAGTTGATGAACTGGAATATGAAATACGGCTGAATTAACAGGTCCTACTTGCACATGTGCGTTTCAACATTAGGTTTCTGTCAGTCAGTCAGTCAGTAAGCGTAAAAATTAACTAAATCTTATTTTCCGTTTTTTTTTTCCTTTGAGGCTAATATGTTACATATTTTGAGATATGAGATCTTCATCCAACAGCAATGATATTTTTCTCCAAATGCCCTCTCTTTTACAGTAAATATCACAGATACACAGATCCTGTGTTAGATGTTTTGTTTTTCAATACTGAGTTACTTTTTGGTGCTTCCTGTTTTTTTTTTTGTTTGTTTAAGAGGTGAGAAATAAAACATACCTGTTACTCAGTTAATCGTCATACATAGACTGCTCCATTTCTAATACAATCAGCAGTGTCTGACCTAATACATACCGTGCTCGCATTCTGCACAGTTCTGAGGACACACTAGTCATGCCTTGTTTGTCACAGTGAAAAAGAGAGCAATCATTTGCTCCATGACTTTTTCGTGTAAAGAGAGGATGGCAAAGATCTTCTTAACTGTTAAATCAACTGAAACTCCAAATTCCAAATAAAATGTCTGTATGTGTATATCAGCTGAAATCCTGTCACACTGCATTTCCTGCAAATCATTAGCAGTATTTATTGATACTCTCAACTAATTTCTGGAAGTGAGTCAGACATCATTTAATCTCATTCAAAACATAAAGTGTGGCCCTAAAGCATTTAAACATTAAACTTTTCATTACATATCATTTCAAATATATAAACTATTCTACTATAGCTTCTACTATAGTCTGATTTCTTTCAGCATTAAAGCTATCCAGACTGCCTTATAAAAAAAAGATATCAATATTGATTAATCCTTCATCGATTAATCGTCCTAGTACCTAGTATCTACACTCATTCATGATTATCAGCTCCACTGATCATACAGGAGCACTATGTAGTTCTGAAATTAGATATGGTGTAATTTGGGTGGTGGATCATTCTCCGCTCTGCAGTGACACTGACATGGTGGTGGTGTGTTAGTGTGTGTTGCGCTGGTACAAGTGGATCAGACAAAGCAGTGCTGTTCGCATTTGTAAACACTGTACGGTCACTGTCCACTCTGTTAGACAAACCGACCTCTTTGGTCCACCTTGTAGATGTAAAGTCAGAGACAGTAGCACATCTGTTGCTGCACAGGGTGTGTTGGTTGTCCTCTGGTCCTTCATCAGTGGACACAGGACGCAGTCAGCTGGATGTTTTTGGTTCATGGACTATTCACGGTCCAACAGTGACACTGAGGGCTCTAAAATGTACTGAGCAATGTAAATGTAAAATGGGCTCTAAAGTGTTCTGAGCTTAAATGTTTATATATACGTATATATGCAGTGTTTACTGTTCCTTTTCAATAAAATGTGCACACCTACACTGCTGCCATCCAGATCACACTACCTTGCTTCAAGCTGTGTTACCATCATCTCACTTGAGTGCATTCATGCTGCCCCCTCCTGGAGAAGCCAAATAGGTGTCAGAATATGCCTAGTTCAGAAGCCTCCAAACACCAGTACCTTCAATAATTCCGACTGAACAGGGTAGAATCATTGCTGAGGATAGATGTGTTAAGGCACCAGAGAGGGGTGTGTGTGTGTTCATGTATTTATTACAATTTATAAATAATCCCAAACATCCACAGAAGTGCAGTTAAACACTACACAGGTTCTCAATTTTAACATGTAATAAATGATATCATATTTTGAAAGCAAAGAGCATCATTCAAATTTCAAAAGGGTTATGCCACACTTCTATACCAGAATACAACAGAAGAACATAAAATTAAAATATGAAGGTTTTATTGTGGGACCTTAAAATGGATCATGTTAAATAATACTAAATCACCCCCACTCTAAATATTAAAAAAAAAACACAGTACCTATAGCAATAAACAAATTGCTAATTTAATCTTTAATCACAGGATATATTTTTCCAAACGTCTCTATCTCTACTGCTGTCTTCTCTGAACATTAAGCACGGACTGTACTGAACAGTCAATGACATCATAGATTTAGGTTCTTAGAGCAGCACTACAACCTATTAAAGCACCCCTCATCTTGAGCATGTGTGTAAACGACATGGCTCCCCATTGTCCGGCAGCGGTGTCTAGAGATATTGCTTCATTGAGCCAGGTCACTCCATTACAGGTGCCTGCTGCCAGAGGCTATTTTTAACACTGAACCTCCAGCAATGTGCTTCTTGCATCTGCAACACGAGAGAGAGAGAGAGAGAGAGAGAGAGAGAGACAAAAACAAAAAACAAAATAGCACAACGGGCCTATTCAAGGCTCTGAAAGCAGTGCTGTTAATGGACCTAAACCTTACAAAAAGGCTTCATCTCAACCCCATATTTGTGTGGATACTCATGAATACTTTAAGGTCAACAAAAACATATAATTGTACTCAGTCTTCATTTTTTTAACAATATAACATTTAACATCATAATAATGTTATTATAAATTGATTTGATTAAATTATTAAATTATGAATTGGCCTGATTAATTCAAATACACAAAAACTGACATTCTTTAGCTTTTAAATCCTTTTTTTTTTCTTCTGTGGTATAAAATCATTTCTTGTAACCAATAATTCAGCACAGCACATGTGGAAAATGTTAAAAATAAAGAGATTTTAGCCCGTTTGAATGAATGCCCTTGCTATGAATCAAAAATTCATGCGGGACATCCACTTCCTTTCACCTCAGAGCACAGTGAAGTGCACCTTGCCTACATGGCTACTGAAGCTAAAACAGTAAAGATCCCAGAGAAATTACATGTAGGAGCATCAAGATGATTTTTTTGTTTGTTTTTGCATCAAGAGGTTGCTATACCACAACAGGCCTAAAATCAGAGTTTCTACAGCAACGTACAGCACAAGCAGCAGGACCTTAGCTTACTAATACATTATCTTTGAATAAAGGATGTATATTTTAACTGCTGTAACCAATTTACGATATAAATCAAAAATCAAATATATGCAGTCCAATTTCTACCATTTCTCCCATCAACAGTCTAAGCTCCATAAACTCTATACAGGGTCTTATAACCTAAATCCTACACACAACCTACATCTACAATCCAACAATTAAAAATCAACATTTCATAGTTTCAACAATATTTATTTTTTTCAAAGTAGGACCTATGTAACATACACCCATCATCTGTTTGGCACTTGCATGGTAGACAAACAGTCCACTGGTTCAGTGCATTCTTTCTTATGGCCATTTCACCTTGTGCTTCAATGGTCAGGACCCCCACAGAACAAATTTGATTTTGTTGATGGATCATTCTCAGTGCAGTAGTGACCCCTCCGTGGTGGTGGTGGTGGTGTGTTACTGTGCAGTGCTGCTCAAGATTTTAAAGTGCTCAGTATCATACCTGGACTTAGAATAGTCCACCAACCAAAAATATTCAGCCGAAAGGGCCCTGTGCTAACTGATGCAACACATGAGCTATCGTCTCTGACTTCACATCTACAAGGTGGACCAATGAGGTAGGTGTGTCTAAGTGGACAGTGAGTGAACGCAGTTTTTAAAACCTCCAGAAGCACTGCTGTATCTGATCCACTCGTACCAGGTGGTCTACAGTCTGTGATTGCAGAACAACACAATGTTCCTGCATGATTAGTGAAGCTGAGAGAATGGACAGCGAGTGTATAAACAAGAAGATTATCATAATATTATGATTAAACAATGTAAAAAAAAAATATGAAAAAAATCTCCATTTTCAATTACCGTGGGATGGCGGGTGCATTTTCGGGTTGCGTGAGCGTGAGTCGAATGATGGATTTCAGCACTGTGCATATCAGCTCAGCACAGCCCGAGTGCACATGGACACACGTGTTGATTACAAAAAAAAAACCCCAGGCACTTGTGGTTTAGAACACCACAGCACATGATTTTCCAGTTGAACTGAGGCTCAAAACTCACATAATTGGAGGGTAAAGCCTCATACCTGTGAGCATAAAGTGAAGTGAAGGGTTTTCTGAGTATTTTGTCTTTTTTAACTTCATTCCTCTCTCTTTTAACCCAAACACAGCACTAAACTCACAACTACTGGGCTTGTGTTTTTATCCCCCCGTTTTCAGACTGTGACATCACCCATCAATGAGATATTGTCCACATTTTTATATTTCCACTGTATATGATATTAACATTATACCGCCCAACCCTAATTTATATCAGTATCAGAACTATATCATATTGACCGCCATTTTTGAAATATATTGTGATGTAAATATGGTTGTCCATGTCTATGCACATGATATATATTACTGCAAACATCTAAAAATAAACAAACATAGAAACAAAGCTCCAATAATTGACAAATATAGTATTGTAATTAATTTTTCAAATCTTGATCACAGATAATATTGTGAAGGTCCAGACCAAGGTCCGCCAATTGGTGATGCTTGGTATAAATGGTGGTTAATTACCAATTTTATATTATTGTACTTTAGTCAGAGTTGAGAAGTCACTAATAAAGAAGTGCTTTTCAGGCCTGCCCTAAATCTATAGTAATACACATCAATGTAAACACCCTACTTCTACATGTTTAGAGAAGGACTGAAAAGGTGGTGTGTATGATGTAGAGGATAACAGAAACTGACTGCAGCTGCTAGATGCCACTGTGAATGTCTGGTAATTGGAGATAGCATTGCTGTGCTGGGCTATAGCCTTAGGGCCTCACTGACACAGTGAGTTTAACCACACACCTGCACTCGTGTGCATCTTCTCTAATTGGTCCAGGATTTGCAGTGCGGCTTTGTTTATGCATATATGTAGAAGGGAGGTAGAACTGCACTAATAGCCAAGCTATCTTTTGCACCATCATCCCAGAATTATTATCATTATTTATTTATTTTATTCTTTATTGTTCAGCTGCCTCAAGATAGTAGATAATACAGTGCCCCACTGAACCAGCATAGAGGATGCTCAAAATCTCAAAAAGTTTTAGATGATTTATCACAGTTGGTACCTTCCAACTAAGGTTTTACAAATTCACTAGCATAAAGGTAAATGTGAAGTTATGATGTGACTAGTTTAGTAAAGTTTTCAGAGGTGAAAACTGACAACCAACCCAAGTATTTTTCATAGATGGCCTAGACGTTATCTATTATATATTCATTGTCTGGCTGTAAATTTAATACAGTAAGAATAATGCTGAAGGGTTTATAGCTTTGAGCCTCTGAAAGGAGTGGTACTTATTACAATAATGTCCTTGAAAATTTAAGTATCAAATGTGACTATAATGAAAAATCCTTGTTAGTTCTCTCTCACACACACAGCTACACAGTTCCCATCTCTGACTCCACACAAACAAGCATTACCATCTCCTCTAGCCCAACCACTCACCCACGCAGCTCTACCCATCCACCTACACACGTAAAATCACTCACTCAAGCACATACACAGATGTTCATTTGGCTGTCTGAATCATAGCCTAAGGACTGAACAAGTGGATTCATATCCACTACGTTAGCTAGGCAGGACTAAAAAAAACCCACAGTTTGAGATAAAGTGGTTAGCCACAGTCAACAGAAACGAGGCAATGGTACTGTGCAGATGGACAGCAAATCGATTGACCAAGCAGAAATCTGTGTGTGCTAGGGGGCCAAGAATTGAAAACACAAAAATCCAACTTACTTGACAGTCAAAGTCCTGGAAATTTCGGCCATTCTATGAGAAAAGACAAAAGAAAACAGAAATGATAAAATGACAAGGGAACAATCTACAAACATAAAAGTAAAAATGTAAAATTCTCAGTGCCATAACTACCCAACTCCCATATTACATTTATTGAAAATCAAGCAAGCTTTACTCTGCCACTGTGAAGTGGTGCCCCTTATTTGGTTGCTAGATATTCATTTCTACAAGATATGGATAGAAGCTTATGGTCATGGTTTCAAACCATGCCCTGTATAATATTGTACAGATATACTGGGGAAAATATATATGGGGCAGTTATGATTTGGTGGTTAAGGAATTGGGCCTGAAACTTGAAGGTTGCTGGTTTGATCCCCAGAGCCAAAAGGTCATGACTGAAGGGCCCTTGAGCAAGGCACCTAACCCCCACTGCTCCCTGGGCGCTGTGTACTCACTGCCCCCTAGTGTTCACTAGTGTGTGTGTGTGTGTGTGTGTGTGTGTGTGTTTCACTGCACAGATTGGATTACATGCAGAGAAATTCCTCTGTGTGCGAGCACAGTGGCCAATAAACTGATTCTAATTCTAAAATTTTTCTCTTATATTGACTGTTGGTTACGCCCTACACACAGATGTAATTCATAAATATGATTTATGATTAATGATTTGTGGTTTAAATCAGGTAGGAATGTATGTGATTTGATTCTGAAGGCACAGTGTAGCAACTACAGCCAGCAAAGTACAGTGTACTGCCATGAGGTTTCATTTTGACATCAGTGTAACCATGGCAACATAAGGTCACAGCAAGTTTAGAAATGCCCACAGGTAAGTATCCACCAATAATTTGGGCAACAACAGGCAAAATAAAAACTGGTGTCTTGTGAAATGGTACACTTTGGTGTTTTCTTTGGAGTGATCTGATGGTGGTTAAACATTTCTGTTTGCTGAAGACAAGTAATATGAAGCATGCTTTTTTTGATTGGAATGAAAGCCTGAAATTGTCTTCTGTGGAAAATATTGGTGAAATCTAGTTTGTTTATTTTTAATTTTTTAATCTTATTGCCTATTCTTAAGGGTTTACATATTCAATATTAACCAAAATGCGCTACAATCGTATTTAGTGCAATTTAATATGGTTGTAGCTGTGAATAGCAGCTGGATATAACATTCTGCTTTTGAGTGGGTGAAACTAAACCAGTAAAAAAAGTGAACTAAATGTCTTGTGATCATGTCTGATTTTTACAGATGAGGAAAATAAAAAGATTTCAAAACAAGATTTGAAAATTTGTTAATGGTGTCTTTCACACAAAGTCAGTATCTGACAGATAGTGTCAATTTTTTAAAATAGAACCTGTTCTATTTTCTGCTGGGTACGGATATGTTAAAATCAGGCTGACCAATCAGGGCTCATCTGTCATGACTGCAAACCAAACAAATGAGCATCAAGATGGCAGCAGCACAACTCACACTATATAATAGAACAAAAATATTTAAAAATATTTAAGCAACACACTGATTATAAAAATGTGGAGGTTAAAGAAAGGAGCAACACGCAAAACAGAGCCTCAAACACCCTACTGACCTACGGAAATACCTTATACAGCTTTAGCTCCTGAATGAGGTGCTGATCACTCCTCATTCTCATGTCTTATCAGTAGAATGGGGTGAAATCAGTATGTGTGCCATTCAGTGGACTGCTTTAAATAAAACAATAAATTCATCATCGCTCGTACTCAAGGAGTCATTTTTCCTCTTCCAGCATTGCCCTGCGATTTCACAGTGCTAATTAAAATAATAATAATAATAATACTTTGTTTGAATAGGCACAAAACAAGACTTTCTCTGCTCCATGATCTGCAACACCATTAAGCAGGTTTTACAAGATAGCAGCTGATTTGCTCAATTCCTCACCGGCTTATGAAGACAGTTGTTTATCAAATTGTTTTCTGCAGAAGTACACTGAGATAAATGTGGAACTGAGTTCAGATGACATCTGTATAATGGATAGGATTCATCTGAATCCAGCACTGCTCCAAGAGCAGCGTTGTATAAAAGTGTAGCCAGCAGCTCTGCAGCCTGAAGGGGAAAGCTTTGAATCAGACTTATTAGATCATCGGTCTAATGGCGCTTTTCCACTGCAAGGAACCTACACTACTCTACTCGACTCTGCACAGCTCTTTTGCTTTTCCAAATCTGGTACCTGGTCCCTGGAACCGGATAAGGTTTCAGTCCCAGCTCATGCGAGGTTCCAACCATGCCAAGTAGGTACTAAATGGTGACGTGTAAACCCTGCAGAGCGCTGATTGGCCAGAAAGACATGTCAATCTTCACAAAATGCAGAGCTCATTCAAATCCAGCACAAACTCTCCGCTTGTAAAATCTCTTAAGTTACAGTAATTTTCACATTTATTTTAATTGGACTCCCAACGGCAGCTCGTAACTTTACCTTGAAGTGTTTTGAAGAGGTTTATATGCTCCTTGGGCCAATGAAAATGTCCAGTGAAAGCAGAACATACAACAAGTAAAACTGATCTGTGAGAATTGGGGCGTGGAGTCGTGTTCAGTCCAAAAAACTAAAAAAACAAGCGAATACATGATGAGTAAACTGCGCCTAACTTTTTTAAAAGCCAGCGCTTCCTGTTAGAGATGGGGTTTTGCGACATCACTGATTCCATTTCAGGGGGAAGCCCTGCCAGTGGAAAAGTGACAAGCTTTAAGCACATCCAGCCGTGTCGAGTCGTGTAGAGCCGGACACATGCGGTGGAAACGCACCAAAAGATGAAAGGCCAATGCAGTTTAACTGTGGATAATTTTATAAGGCACCAACTACAGATGTGGAAATCTCTAGGCACCTCATGGATTTTTTTTTTATTCCAGGTGCAAAGAGGCAATCAAAAAGAGCTCCACCTGCAACTAGCAGTCAGCATTTCGACAGTTCACGCCAGTGGATCCCAAAGTGGGGGCAAATGAATGAGATACATAATGCATGTCACTTGTAATAATTCGACTGTAAACGGGAACAAAAGAGGGGCACTGTGGAAAAAGTCTGGGGACCACTGGTTTACGCCATCATGGTTTTAAGGTTAATATCTAACACGCTTAAAAGAAAAAAAAAGAAAAAACTACATTTTTATTTTGTCGTTACACTACATGTGGTATGCATGTATCAATAGTCTGCATGAAGTGTTTCAAACACTGTAGAACACAATTTCTGTTTCATATTTCTGTAATGTTACACCAATCTAAAAAAATTATAAACGATATATAAAACTCATTTTCAGCTAGTGCTTTTCTGAAGTTACTCAGTAACTGAATCAACAGAAGTAACTCAATGTGGGGGTGCTAAATGTGCATTGGAAAACCCACCTTGTCTGTAAGAAGGGGCTTAATCTCTGTCAGCTGTACATCCTGTAGCTCATCCATCCTCACGTCCGTCAGCTGTCAATAACTGTGAAATGGGAGAGAGAGTCAGACAGAGAGACAGAGAGAGAGAGAAAGAGAGATTAGCGATGTTAACATCACTAATGACAGCTACTAAATCCCTCACTGTCCCTGTTAACAATATTCAAATAAGTCTATGTTTTATTCATCAAACTGACCCTTCTGAATGTCAATGAAGCCTTGCATGCTCCTCTAAGCTATAATGTAGTCTTACGTTAGTGTGTGACATCATCAAGCCTCTTCTCCTAAATCATGCTTCAGTACAATGTCTGTCTGGGGTTCACACTTAGAGCATATGCTCAATCCCCATTGATACAGTTTTACATTTAATAACGGTTCTTGTTAGAGCTGCCCATCAAATAACGTGCATTTATTTGCCACTGACTTAAAAATGTCATTAGTCTTACGACAAATTGGGTGACAAAATGAACAAAAGACTGATGAAAAAAGAGCAAAAATGGGGGCCTTGGCTGGAGTCTACAAGACAAGAAATGGCTGACAGAAGGTGATAGGGTCACACTGTGTGTGTGCACAAGATAGATGGCTTGGAAAGGCACTTGAATGAATTGAAGTATTAGTGCATGGTAACTGTATGCAGAAAAACGTGAAGCACACTAAGACTCCTCTAGAGAGGGCAAAAAACCTTTTATTAAGAGTGGAATAAAACAAAGGCAACATACACCTGCTAACTGAATGTTTAGCATTTTGTATTGTGTAATGTTAAAACACATTTCACTGTACCTTCTTCACTTCTACAAATAAAACAAGCACTACCTGGTTATAACTGACATCACTTGCTGCCCTGATTTACACGAGAGACACAGACACACAGACTTTCATACACTTCCCAGAGAGGCCAGTGAAAATAGCTTGGCTCATTGCACACCTGGGCACTGCAGAGACATCAGATATTTAAAAAAATAAGGATATATTATTTCAGCTTTGCTGTGAAAAACTAGCTCTTCCCAAATCACACCACAATATAAAAAGAACACAAAAAATTTTTGATGAGTTAAACTTGTATGACCCCATATTTAAACATTGCTCATCTTGCCACGATTGGGCAGATGAATCTGAAATGGGTTAATGTGTCCACTGTGGGGCCAAGTAGAACTAATCAAAAGCAGACAGCCAATTATCAAGCAAAATTAGCTGGTTCTGGAATCAACTGCCCACCCTTAGTACTGGACCGCCGAGCAGTGGGATTGATTTCTCAAGTGATGTTACATCTTTGGTTTGGCATGTATGATCCGGAACTAATCATGCAACTTGACCTCAATAAATTTTATGTGGCTATGGTCCACTACTCTCTATTCCCTACATGTAGTATACAGGGCACTTTTTGGGACACACCCCATTGAAGCACATACAGACGTGCATGTTCACCGCTAGACGCAGCTTGAATATAAGTTGGTGCAGATTATAAACGGATAGGGTATGTCACGCTACAATTTTGCCGATTTTAACACACTACACAACCCCAAACTCCCCAACCAAACACACAATTCATGTTTCCCGAGATTCACAAATGAAAAAAAAAAAATGGATGTGAAGACAGCGCAGTCTGTGCAATATCTACACATTGCAGCGCAGGAGATTAGTATAATAGCACATAGCTGCGGCATCATTCCACTTCAGGAATTTTAGCGGTAGCCGTAGTGCACATCACAGTGTTGCGTCATTTAAGATGGAAAAGAATATTAGAATAAAAGTTGAAATAAAGGCTGTAATGGCCTACAGGTAATACTCGTTATTTTAGGGACATGTGCATCCAACACTATGTAATGTATTGTAGTTTTTCATAGTTTTCCCATTGAACCCATTCTCCACTGTACGTGCTTGTGTTCACTTCCAGTGCTCTGTTCTCATTGGCTGTTGAAGGGATTTGCTCAGCCTTGAGTGGGTGGAGAGTTTACACTACGACTACATCGATACACACGACATACATTGATATGCTGTGGCTGGTCTGAAACAAGGGGCGGCACAGTGGCACAGCAGGTAGTGTCGCAGTCACACAGCTCCAGGGACCTGGAGGTTGTGGGTTTGATTCCCAGTCCGGGTGACTGTCTGTGAGGAGTTGGTGTGTCTGCGTGGGTTTCCTCCGGGTGCTCCGGTTTCCTCACACAGTCCAAAAACACATATTGGTAGGTGGATTGGCGACTCAAAAGTGTCCGTAGATGTGTGTCTGTGTTGCCCTGTAAAGGACTGGCGCCCCCTCCAGGGTGTATTCCCGCCTTGCGCCCAATGATTCCAGGTAGGCTCTGGACCCACTGCGACCCTGAATTGGATAAGCGCTTACAGATAATGGATGAATGGTCTGAAACAGGATTTTAAGGCAAACTTTTTTTAAATTAGGCTACAAATCTAGTGTAGTGTAACCCCATCTTAAGGCATGCCTAAGAACACTGACTTCATTCAAGCAACCACAAAGAAGCACACTAACAGATCACAAGCAGTCCTTAGAAAGTGCATTTCAAAGTTGTGACATATATCCTCATGATAGTGTAGAGTTGGTATCGAGACTCTGTATCGACAGATACTTGAACATGAAATATCAGCATCTGTGCGTCCCTAAAAATGTAGGAATGGGCAATTATTTAAAGATTAATCAAAAATCAAAATTTACAAACTAAAAATTTTTTTTTTTTTTTGGGATCCAAGCACCTTTGGTTCTCAAGCCCAAAGCTTTTGTCGTGTTATTTCTTTCCACTTCTTTTTCTCAGATGAAATGCAATGACCAGCCCAAACTGTAAGGCCTAAATGCTTGATACTTGACCAACAGGAAGTAGTCACTCAAGCGCAGCCCAACCTGCCTGATCATGGATCTATAGTGAAGCAAAAGGTTTCGAGGTTCTCATCTCCTACAAGTCAGTGACAAAACTGGTTTTAAAGAGCAACACCGAATTGGGGGAGGCATTTTAATGAATATTGAAGTCCAGTATATTTCACATATGGCAACCTTTACTAAAAATACCTTTAAGGAATTATACTTCTGTAGTCCTGTATAATATTTCATAATAATCTAAACTAAATCTGTATAATTCTCTTTAATAATCTTTATACCTGTTTAGTGAGAGCTGTAACTACATGTCAGAATGTAATATAACATTCTTAATGTTGAACAGCATTGGCTGTTTTGTCCTGCCTCATCACCCACTCTGACCCATTTTAAATGATTAAATCCTATTGGTCATAGCATAAAACGTAGCCCAAAATACATGTAAATGCCTCTGGAAATTGTAAAAATTTTACACTCAAGTGGTTTCCTGATTACTAAAGAGGAATGCAGGAATTATAAATGAAAAAAGGTATTCTGCTCTCCCTGGGCACTGTGACCGACTCACCGCTTGCGGGTTTATGTGTGTGTGTGTGTGTGTGTGTGTGTCTGTCTGTCTGTCCCTTCATGTTGTGTTAAGCTCTGCCCCAAATACGGTGTCGTCTTTTGTTTTTTAAGAGACATTTCTCACATCAACGGTCATAAACAACAAAAAGAAGTTTAACTTTCAGATAAAGTATTTGTTACATTCAAAATAAAAAAAATGAGAACAATGATTCCAGAAACCCGAATATAAGGATAATAGGGATAATATTCTTGTAGTTAAAAGATGTAAAGCTAATTCTCACAGTGAATTTGGGTGGATAAGAGAGGGTTAAAGAAGCATTGGTATGAGGTTCCATGCTCTTTGACACCTACTCCCTCCAGCTTTGTCCACAATAAAACACAACTATTAGCTGTCTCAGTGTCCTCTAATTTTTTCATCCTCCAATTCACGCTCCTGCCTCCATCTTTTTCCATTTCTCCCTCCCACCCCTAATTAGCTATGAGGGCAAGGATTTGCAGATGAGACCATAATTGCAGTCTTTTGGAAACCTCAGAAAAGAAGAGAGCATCGAGGGCCATTCGTGGGTGGAAGGACAGAGAGAGAAAAAAAGCTTTGTTTAAAAGTGCTAATAAACTGGAAGGCAAACTGAGATGTTTTATGTTGTCAGTATATTTGCACTGTGACTGCAATGTTATGTGCTCTGGAGAGTGAAAGCCATTGTGGATAATTTAAAAAATAAATAACAAACATCATGTCACAAACACTGGCAGAGTTTCTAATGTTTTTGCAAATGTTATGGTTATACATTACTCTGGGAACCAATACAATTGTTTCTTTAGTACTATACTACTTCCACTATGCCCTGCTTAGCACACCTATGGAAAACATCAGCCAAGCAATATAAACAATGTAGTTAGGGGATAAAATATGTACTTTTTAAAGGGTTTGGTTGTTTAAACACATTGCGACTGTGATAAAAAGGCACCAAGTTATATGATCATAACAATGTGCTGCCACCAAGTCCTGAACTTGGCTTCTTTGTAAGTAAACCATGACGCATGATTTTCAAAAGGGCCATTTATTTATTTAGTTTGGTTTGCATAGAGAGAGAGACAGAGAGAGAGAGAGATCCTGAAAAGAGGCACTTCTATTTCAGTGACAGACAGCTCTATTTCTGCCTGGCATTTCCAGCTTGGATTGAGATGATGGGTTACGATTAGTTGTGACAGGTAGGGTGTGATCACAAACACAAGTAGAGGAGCAAACACAAGTTCTGATCTTGCAGCAGGTGGCAAGTGAGGAAAGCCAAATAATGAATAGAGAAGAATAGAATAAGGTGGCACAAAAAAAAATAATAAGTGAAAATAAGAAGAGTCAAAATCAAATACATGAAGCAAGGAGGGTGCAAAGGAGGACTATTCTGATATACTACACAACACAATGCAGTGATAAATCCTTTTTCAATATTGACTTAAGGTATACACTGCAGGGAATCAAGTCTTTTCAATCTACAGAATATAACTCTATTTGGGTCTTTACCTTTAAGTTTGCAAACATTTGAAAAGATTTATTAAAAAAAAAAAAAAAAATCCCAAAAATCCCAAAGCAGGTAACTCATTAAAGGGATGTCTACAATTGTGGGGAAATGCTGTTCCCTCTGGTTTGTTTACCATCAGAAGCTCAGTGTCTTTTAAGGGAGAACGGTGTGTTTTAGAGGGAAAATGACTGTTGTTTTTACGTTACAACTAAACTTTTCTGTAATTTTTATTCACTATTTGAATTACCACAGAAACTCATTTGTAAATGGAGTTGGTTCGTTTTGTAGCACATCCGGTAATGCAGTCAGCCATGTCCCAAATTTGGAGACATTTCCACCCTAAGTGATCAGAAACAGAGCAATATCCTCATCTCAGTTCAACAGACTATGGGTATACACACACTGAGAAATCAAATTACTAAAATCCAGCTGTCTTAAATTGATTTCTTAATCTGTTTTCTAGACATTTCTCCAATCTCAGAAATTGCAGTCTGCTATTTACATGTCCACATGAAAAATCAGATAACTACAGAAATCCAAATGAGAACATATTATTAAGGGAATGTAAATAACAATATGATAAAATACTTATCTAGCACAAAATATTAAACTCAGAAATTTCTACTGCTAGCTATAGGACAAGCAACAAATATGCAATAGTAGAAAAGGTTAGAAATTTGTTATGTTAGAAATAAGGCCTGCTTAGAGTAGTCTATAAATCCATGATTCATTTGCACAATTCTAGTTCTCTTTCAAACATACAGCAAGCAGCAGAGTCTGGTTTAAAGAATGGTAATGTTTGCCCATTTAAATGAATTAATCATTCATGAGAGACCAATTTGAGTTAGGCTACTGATTACAACTTTGAGTACCGTGATTAATGTGTAATGCTATGAGCACGTTGTGAGTCCAGAGTTCAAGCGGTTGGAGGTCATTTTTCAATGATTCTGATTCTTTGCTGAAACCATCCCTTCAAAAACAGCAGCAACAAAAAGCTAGCTTAACCTCAAGGAGAAAAATTGTACTAAACAATTTAACACTCACAGGATAAATTAAGCAACCTGTTATGCGGAAGATTAACAGGTGCGATTACACATTACACAAAATAAGAATCAGAGCTAATAAAAGCAGTAGCAGAAACATGCTCCAAACCGAGAAGGATGTGAACAAACTGTTCCTTTCAAAACAGGCCAGAGCATCTAATTCACTTAGCTTGATTACAGGTAAAATACAGCTCATCGGATGAAGACATGGAGATGAGGCAGAGCTCAGGCAGAAAGCACTGACCCATATCCTTCATAGCATGAACCCGTGAGCTCAGCGGATTTGTGCCAAGATGCAAAGCCTGCGTAATGAAGCCAGAAAAACCCAAGCAAAACAAACAACATGCTTACAACTAGGGCATGTATTAGCTAGGATAAAACAGCCCAAGTTCTAATCAGCTAAAAGAAAGCGGAAAATTTGTCTTCCGAGAGATTTGCCTTAAGGTGACTTTACAGAATAAAGGAAGGGTATAACAAGCCTATTATGCCTTTAGTCCTTATATCAGCACACTGCAAAGGTCTCCAGCTGATGTGTTTAGTAGTAGCCTGTGTCTGAATGAAGAGGCTAACACTTGGACCCAAGTCAGACTTCTGAAAGTAACATCTGATTAGCTTCAACCATCTCTCTTGCTTTCCACATTCATCAGTGCAGCCCATTTGATTACTGGTGAGAGCCAGCCCATCCTCCTCTCCTCATCACCATAACAACCAGGCTGTACTCTGCTGGTGGCGTCAGAGAGCGTGCTCACAGCACTAATTAGTCTTCACAGCTCACTCTTCTCTCAGTATGGCATCTCAGACCATAGGACAAAACACCACTTATCATCATCATCATCACCACTTATCTCAACACCACTGTGACCTAGGTCATAAGGAAGGCCTTGTTTAATTTTGGTTCTCTGTGGATTTAGGGGCAAATACTTTGAGATAGTTGTTTTGCCTCAGAGCCTTTAGTATATTTAGTAAACTAGAGTGAAGTATCATGCCATTTTGTTTTCTGTTTTTGGTGGCTGAGCCAAATTTAATACCTTTGTAATACATCTGAGAAAATGTTCAACATAAACAATACACTAAAATATTTAAAAAGTACTACTTGTTTGAACTGTACATTGTAATTCTGGAAACATGCCAGATGTAAATGTGCATATAAAAGGAATAAATGGCCTAAAACCATACTAAAGATCAACATCCACAGTCCTGCTTCTGCTCTTTGGAGTTCCAGTGACTTCTGCCTGGGCTCTTGATGTAATCATGGACACAACAGTCAAAAATACATCCAATTCCTGCAAGATAAAAGAAGTGTTTTGCATTTTTTTTTATAATACCTTGTGCCTCAGACCGACTAACGTCACAGCATGTTACCTAAACCTTTATAATTAAAAGTCGCAGTCACACAGCTCCAGGGACCTGGAGGTTGTGGGTTCGATTCCCGCTTCGGGTGACTGTCTGTGAGGAGTTGGTGTGTTCTCCCCGTGTCCACATGGGTTTCCTCTGGGTGCTCCGGTTTCCTCCCACAGTCCAAAAACACACGTTGGTAGGTGGATTGGCGACTCAAAAGTGTCCGTTGGTGTGAGTGAATATGTATGTGTCTGTGTTGCCCTGTGAAGGACTGGCGCCCCCTCCAGGGTGTATTCCCGCCTTGCGCCCAATGATTCCAGGTAGGCTCTGGACCCACCGCGACCCTGAATTGGATAAGCATTACAGATAATGAATGAATGAATGAACGTAGACAAAATACCTAAAAACTCACAAAGATTAAACAAATTATATTAGGATAGGAAACTTTCCAATCAAAATATGACATGAACTTCTTACCGCATCCTGGCTGACGGCCTTAACAATCAGAACATTGTTAATCGATGTGACACAGTAATTACTCTTTAAGGGCCAGAAACAGATAGATTATTCTCCCCATTTAAAACCACCAACACATTCTTCGTGTCTCTTTCTATGTCTACATCACTAGAGATGTTCTCATTAACAAGCATTAAGCAAATAATCTTGAATTATTTACATGATCAAGAACCACAGCCTACTCATTTTTTTCTTTCTGCTTGCTCAACACTTCAAACAGGTATTTAATTTCCTTTTTGACTCCTACATGCACAAGACAGAAGAGAGCAGCAAGACAAATGTTAATTTAGTATTAAATATGAAAACAAAACAAAACAAAAAACTCTAAATAAATACGTTTTCCTTTGATGCTCTGTATTGAACAGACACTTGATCCTGTTTCACTGCTTGTCATGCTGAGCACAGGACTGAAAACCATCCAAGAGGCACATTTCAGATGAGCACGCATGTATGTACAATACACACTCTGCAGCAGCACTACCCAAGGTTTCATCCCTCTCTGGGAAACCACCCTGATATTTATCAAGCAACAAAACTACACTTAATTTAATGAGCTAAATCATGGGGCTTAGATTTTCAGCATGTTAACTGGAAGAATTGGACATGTCTAATTAAACAACATGACTTGATCTGCTCCTGTAGATACATATTTCTTCAAGTAGCTTCAGGGATCTACTTCTTATGATCCTTGTTAAAGGATAGTCACTTCAGTGAAGACACAATGTGGAAACACATACTGTTTCCTTATTTTGGATAGTGACAGGCCCTAAGGAGACAATAGGTGGTGATGATGTGTGTGTCAAAGCCTGCTGTGGAGTGAGAAGTAAATGGAAACAGACTTCTCAAACAGCTATTGATTAAAGAGCTATACCAAAGGGCCTGTTCACAGATTTAAATTTGAAAAGAGCACACATTATCTAAATTACATTATAGCAGCCCGTCATCCCCTCAAACAAAAGTACTCACTCATATTAAGCTCTTTACAAAAGCCTTAAGAATAAACACAGAATAAGCACAAATCCCGAGGGTGGGGTGGTGTGGGGATGTCTCTCTCTTCCTGTGAAAGAGTTCTACCCCCAATAATCGTTGTAAACTTAAATATAAATTTAAATAATAAAAGTCAATGCCCAAAAGTCTTTCAATGCCCAATTATAGATGTAAGCAATTTGTTTTTAGGATTGCATTCTCCCCTTCAAATGCCTATCATGTGGGTTGCCAGATCCACATATTTTAAATGATAATGCAATTTATTTCTATGAAGTCGCTATCACACAGGGCCCCGGGGTGGGGTTCAAGCCCTGCCTTGGGTGACTGTGAGGAGTTTGGTGTTCTCTGTGTCTGCATGGGTTTCTTCCCACAGTCCAAATATACAGGCTGATAGGTCGATTGGCTACTCAAAAGTGTCCATAAGTTTGAGTAAATATTTCAGTGTGTGCTGCCCTGCAATGGATTGGCACCCCCTCCAGGGTGTGTTCCCATTTTGTGCCCAGTAATTCCAGGTAAGCTCTGGACCCAGCATGACCCTGAACTGGATAAGGGGTTACAGAAAATGAATGAATAAACAAAGATACCGTTTTATCTTTTATAGGTCTGAATCCGACTTTAAACGAAGATGGCAAAAATGAAAAGCAGGGCACGAACAATATTTAAAAGTTGTGATCGAAACATACATGACTGGATCAGGAATGTGCACTAGGTGGTTACGCATCACTTTTAGATGCACTACATATATATGAGTATATAACTCTGTGATTAAAACACATGTAGACTAGCCTTGTAAACACATATTGGCAACAATACCATACAATAAACATGTTTATGTCTTCATATAATCGTATAATTATACATTCGTAGTAATCTACAGACCTTTGTAACCACGAAGACACTAATTTCAGCCTCTCTATGGCGTTACTTTTGTGGCACATTTCTGCGCGTGTGGATATTTTTTTGGGGAGAAAGAAGGTTTCTGCACATGCGCTCGGGTATTTTGAGTGAGCAAAGGAGGTTTCTGCGTGCGGATGTTTCATGCGAGCATGATTTTTTTTTAAAGCACACTACAAGCTACACAGGTTTGCTCTCCTGTCCTGCGCACTCACTCCACACTTACAGCCATTACAAAGTGCCTCTGTTTCAGCCAGTCAGAAACGACAATTGACAATGGTAATTTCTGATTGGATGGCTTGACTGCCAAGTGGGAGGGACATATAGCCCTGAGAGCAGTAAATAGACCAGCGAGAGGGAGTTTATGGTTAGGGTGGAATCTGACAATACCCTCTGAACGGCAACAGACCAGTAAATAACTTTCTAAAGGAAGCTTAATACTGCAGTTCAAAAACTGATCATGTAGCGAGAGGAAGGCAGGCTTAAATCAACCCATCTGAGCAAGGTTTTGCACACACACACACACAGACAGACACAGACACAAAAAAAGAATTAAAAAATAAAACAAAAACAAACAAATAAAAAACACTGAACAAATAGGTTTTAACTCTGGAAAGGTATATTGAGTTTATCAGAAAAATAATAATAATAATAATTGAAAAAAATAAAAATAATTCACAGACCAGGGGGGTTCACTTCACCCTCCTTTCATTCCCGGGATGTTATTAAGGCAAAATGCATTGCAACATTACATTACATAGTTATAGCCGACAGAATTCTGAATAGCTAACCGCAAGCTAACTTTACTGCAGTATTAAGCTTCCTTTAGAAAGTTATTTACTGGTCTGGTGCCGTTCAGGGGGAATTGTCAGATTCCCCCTAACCATAACCTACCACTCACTGACCTATTTACACAATCAGCACAGTCCTGTATGTTGATAACTACCTAAAACCATATTAAATAACATTTACAGTACTTCTATTACTAATGAAGTAGTTGTAGTACCATTTACTTTCATTACTAGCACTAATTTAATGTATGTAGATTTTTTTTAGCACATCAGCTATGTTGCTTTTAAATACAAGGCCAAAAAGAACAGAAAAAACAACAACTCTACAATGTTGCCATTTCAATTAATAAAAATTACTGGCTGTGGTGTATTGGTCTGTTGCCATTCGGAGGGTATTGTCAGATTTCCCCCTAACCATAACCTCCCACTCGCTGGTATCCACCTATTTACTGGTCTCCAGCCTGTATCTCCCTCCCACTTGGCGGTAAAGCCATCCAATCAGAAATTACCTTTGTCATTTGTCATTTCTGATTGATTGAAACTGATGCACTTTGTAATGGCTGAAAGTGTGGAGCTGGCGCACAGGTCAGAGACATCGCGCGCGCAGAAACCTCCTTCCTCACTTAAGAATATCAGTGCTCATGCGGCAATATCTCCGTGCATGCGCAGAAACCTTGCTCAGTCAAAATATCTGAGCATGCGTGCATGCAGAATTGTGGCACAAAAGTAACGACACATCTCCCATTCTCAGCTTAACTAACCTTGTGATTCCTTGCTGTCAAATGCATGCTTAAGCAGACTCTGCTTCACCAAGAGTTATGGGCGCTGAACATTTGTCATTCCGCAGTACACAGCTATAAGCAGAGCTGACAGTGTGAAAACACTCCACTAGCTTCAATTAGATTTAGAACTAAAGCTGAATCTGTTAGTGGTAAGAATACCAACTTAACATACAGCCTAATAAGTAATCTGGCTAATGACATATCTAGTGGTGAATTAAATTAAAAAAGTGAATTTAAAAAATAATAATAATATTTGCTGCAGATGTGTTCCTGCCAGAAGAAGAACCCATTATCCATTAATTGAAAACTGAGACCAACTGATTAAACATGTTGAATTGGGTGTTCTGATTGTAATCAAATCCTGCAGATACACCATCTCTTTGTGGTCAGGATATGGTGGATATCTTTGGATACCCCCCTCAAAGTAAGAGGTACCATGGAATTGTGGGTATTCTGTATTCAGACCATGAGAGAAAGACAGACTAGAACCCAAGTAAATAAAGATTTGCCCATATATAAAAAAGTAATAGTCCTTTAGCAGATGATATTTCAAATGTTCATTCTGTCCAGTATGTCCAAATACTAAGATTCAATGAGATGTGAGATACATATTTGAGTTCAATTAAATTTTAATGATCATTTTAAATTCCTAACTGATAATATCTCCCAGGCCTAACCACTGACTACAACTAGACCTGAAATAGTGATAATAGGAGAATCTAACTTGCAAAAGTCAAAAGAAGGATCCATGTAGGAGAAGCTAAAACCTACTAGAGCAAAGCAATACTTATTCCACTTTTTTTTTGTTAGTACTACTGACCTATAACTGTTTTTCAAACATTCTCTTTCTAACTCCTGGCACTCAAAACTACAAAGTGCTGTGGTTGAGCAAACATTCTGCTTGGTGGGAGTGCAGCAGGGAGAAGACGATGCTCTGAAACAACATGTAATATTCAACAGCCCCTACAGAGCTGAGCTCAGTATCACTTTACTAGCACATGGCCCACATTACATAGATGCTTTTTACACAAGAGCAAAACCACAGCAACAGATAGGCACTGTTCTGTGCATTTCTAACTGTGGCCTGTCTTGGAGAAAGCCAAGACACCCCCCACCCCACACACACACAGTCCCTCTCCCACACAGTCATTCTCTACAGGGTTATTTGATTTCATCTGAAGGATAGAATGTCAGGGGCACCCTGCTTTCTCAGGTCAAGACAATCCCCCCAAGCCACCTGAGCGCAATGTCAACTGCCACAAAGTGGAGAAAGATGCCTTATAGCAAAGACATGAAAAAATAAAGCCCTTTATAATGGAGGTGATTCAATGTCAAATTTAGTCATCAAATTAATGTTTAATTGTAACTCTCCTTTGCAGTTAGGAGACAGTTAAACAGACAAATTAATACTATAAAAAATATGAATATATTAAAATCAATTCAGGTAGAACATTGATTTAGCTTGCATAATTTTTTAGAAATCTGACAAGCTATCAAAAATGCCATAGTAGTAATAATAATAATAATAATAACAAAAGCAATAATTAACTTTGAAATTAAGTATTATCATTCTAAATTACATCAGCATATGCAAACTTACTGAAATCTGGAACAATGCCTTGTTTCGGGTAAATAAGTTTTGGGCAATATGTTAACATTTCCTTCAACTGTAAAAACTGGAGTCTGGGGAATGCAAATATATGCAAATCAGAAAGAATATTAATTACATCTGCTTGGCAAGTAAATGCCTGATGTTTGCTTTTCCTTCTTACATTCAGTTCACATCTGTTTCTTAGCCTATTTTACTGTTCATGGCTTTACTTACTGCTATATCACTGGGAGACGGTTTCAAACCTTCAGCAGTTTTGTGGCAAAAATGGCTGCAACTAACCCTATGCACGCATTTTTAATTTTTATTAAAACATCCATTACTGGGCTGAGAAGAACTAAATTAGTTTTCAGTGATGTTGAACAAAAGTGTGTTTTTGGAAGCTATTAAATCCAGCACTTAAAAATGACATCAATGACAAAGTACACAGCTTCATGTTGTATTTCTCCTTTATGTAATAGTTTTCAAATTCACCAACATTATTACTTAAAAGCTTATAGGAAAATTCAGTAATAGCTTTTCTAGCAGGAAAAACCAAATTAAAAACTGAAATGTTCTTATAAATGTATCAAAGCCAAACTAAAGGACCTCAAAGCAGACTGCAACAGTGCTTTGATTCTCCTGACTCTTACTGCCATTAATTGTCCCACTGGGTATATTTCACACATTAGCTTAGCAGGGAGTGGATCACCAGCAGGGCTGTAACTACACCGCTCATGGTTGGATTTTGTTAATCATATTTTAAACAAAGTTGAAAAAAGCAAATAGGGTTGGGCGATATAACGATAATACCATATACTAGGATATTTAAAAATGGGTACCATATCTCAAAATGAGTATGGCATGTGTGGTGTGTCAAATTTCTGTCCTGTGTCTTTAAGAACATGGCTAAAACATTAATTTATGTGCATTTAAGAGAGCCACAGGGGCGCTCACTGACTGCTGATGACACACTCTGAAAACAGTAGCCTACCGCAGTTCTGAGTTTAGTGCTAAGTTTGGGTTAAATGAGAGAGGAATGAACCTGAAAAGACACAAGACCCTTCAGTCGACTTTGTGCTCACAGGTATGAAAAATGTGTGTTTTGAGCCTCATTTTGCTGGAAAATTACCTGCTGTTGTGTGCTAAAGCACAAGTGCATGTTAGCTGTCCAGGTGTGCTTCTAAACAGTGTAGAGTCTTATTTCACTTATTTTCTAACTTCTGTTCCTCCAGCACCAGTTGCTGATATGTGCCATCTCAGAAATAGCCTTGTATCGTCAACGCACATGTCTGTGCTGAGCTAAATTCAATCAACTTTGTGCTCAAAGATACAAGGCTCAGCACAGCCCGATAGGCCCTGTTTAAGACAATGATATGCGCTTAAAATAGACTGCCCTCAACATTCATTCAGTTTTAAACATTTACAGTTCAGCAAGGCTCTAGATATTAAGCACAGTGAGTGCTCGTCATAATAGGATACTAACACAGCAGCACTGCACTTTTAATCCATTACAACAATGGTCAAATAAAACACAAATTTAAGAGCACTATATATTGGATTGACAGAGGCATTTTAAGAACCAAATTAGAATATTTCTGCATTGCAGGTTCACACACTGGAAATATACAATAAATAAAATAATTTTACAACAACATCCATCACAGCAGAGTCAGAATGGTGAGCTTTACAAAGTGAGCCCAAAAGGAGAATGTGTCCTAGGAAATATTTCACTCTGCTTTTCACTTTGAAAAAGTTCCAAATTTTGTTTTTAGCCTTGTGAAATCTAGTGAAGAAAGGCTTGAATAGTCAAACAGACAGTAAAAAGACTCGGTGTAATAAACTGCATCGCTGCCAATAGCACTGAAGCCTTACAGAACAAAATATAACAAATGGATTTAGCAGGAATAACAACAAAAGAAGTTATGTGGAAAATTGACTACATTGTAACAAACCTCATTTTCACTTTTCCCAGTGTTCCGATTGCGGCATGTCTCCTTGAGTGCAGATTACTTAAAACATAATCCGATTTTAACAGACAGATCACAAAAAGGGTCATGGTGATGTCCACCATTCCCTGAACTTTCTTCCTTCCCAGTGGAGAGTGTGAACACCGCTGTCCCCTTGAGGAACTCCGCTAGAAATAGAATCTGCCATAGAATGACAGAGGGCTACGGGGAATTAAGTCAATGGAAAGAAAGCCGTGTGAGAAAACACATAACAGCTGTCGCCCAGGGAAGCTGTTGGCATGGAGAAGGGGAGAAGACAGGAAGAGATGAGTAGCAACATGCAACTGGAGATTTGAATCCCAGGACATGGTTTAAAGACCACTTTGGGACCAATGACTGAACGGCTAGCATAGTGTCTCTCAGATCCTGAACTCTTTTGGGAGACTGTAAAATGCCGGGATGTTCAAACACCACAAAGAGCATTAACATAGGTTACAGCATCCAAATTGTGTAGGTGGTTTTGGCCAGCTCCTTGGTCTTGGCAAAAGAGTAAGGAAAAAAAAGCTGTGGGAGACAGCCCTTAATAAAAGCAAGGCTTTCGGACATATTTAAACATGAACTGTACTGAAGGGGTTTACTCTCAAAATCAAATGAGAAATGAACAACATACTACTTCACTTTTTCCTACTTTGTATGCTGAATGGGTTCTTTTGAATCTGTTAACAGAGTACAAACGCAGTGGACATTTAGTCTGCTGTTCTCCAGTGGATGGATGGACGGATAGATAAACACACACATACATCCCCACACACACACCAGTTCTGTTCAAGCTCTCTGGTTGAGAAGCATTCTAACCGTGCTGTTATTTCACGATAACAGCATGGTTGTTTCACAACCACTGTATCACTCCGCTGAGCTGTTACAAACAACATTGTAGTGAGGTGTTAGTGAGCTGAGGCTGATCTAGTCTGGCCGTGAGTACAGGGCAGTAGAGTTCATTATCGTGACATATCAACAAGCTACTTGTTGATGAACTATAATTTGGCGGAAGGATTTGCCAATTTCATAAACATATTTGCCGCCATTTTCACTGCTTCATTTATTTCATACTTTATTTATTACTCGAAATGTTGAATAAAAGCAAAAGAACCCTCAAGATTGTGTTGAAAATGAAATAACGGCACAGCTGAGATGGACCACAGCACTTGACGCATCACACAAACACACTCTCTCTTGGGTTCTATTGCTTAAATAAATATTAAAGCAATGTTCTTGAGTGTACTATTGCTTTTATAGAGCTGTTCGGGTTATAAATAAAGTATGAGACAAGAAAGTGGCGTCAAAAACATATATTTTTTTATATATTTATTTATTATGATTTTTCTTTAAATATCTGTAGATGTGAGCAAAGTTTTACATTATGAAGGCCTGCTGAATAAACCTACACAAAGTTTACTCTAAGCTTATGATATTTTCCATTATTAAGTTAGAACAGTCTATGTGCAAGCACTCTCATCTCCATAAAAATAGACAGGGAATATTATAATATACAGATTTTGCAGAATGATACAGGTTTTCCCAGTGATTACACATTTGGAAATAAAGTTAAAACACATTAAAGGCTATCTACATTATTTATTTAGTACAACAGTGGAATGTCATATTTTTGGGGGCTTTTCCTTGACTCAGGAACAGTTTACAGAAGGCATGCAACGTAATGCACCCTGCTTTCAGTATAGTCATTTTTTTCAGTACAAAGTCCTGAGAAACAAACTCTGATCCAGTTTTTCAGTTTGAGACTCCTTTAAATAATGCATAAGCCAACACTAATGCGTCCATACTGCTCATCCTGTCACATTTTTTGCTGCGTGGTTGAGGCATGTATAAAATACTTATCAGAACATTCCGGCTTCAACGTGATGCACCAACATTACTTTTGTGCCAACAGATCAATTATAGCTATATATATACACACTTAAGACAAGTACATGCAATTCATAGTTCATAATTTCCTCAAGACAGTTGTATTGGAAACTACAGCCCATTTCAAGAAGAAATTCACACTGAATTGTGACTGGATTTGTGTTTAGGCATATGGAAGAAAACTGATAATACAACCTGAAGAATATTATTTCAGAGGAAATTCAGACTATCATTCAATTTGTAAAAGGTAAGTAGAGAAAGATGGACAGACAGAGAGAGGCAGACTGTGACACTTCATTAAGAATATGTTGAAAGGTTAGGAGAAACAAGTGACTTCTCCACTCTCCTGAAAATGCTTAGGAAATATCTGGATTTCTGTTTCATAATAAAATATGATTTTACATTCATTGAAGTCTTAAAAGTCACTTATTGGCATATATTTGATAAGCTTTTATTCATTCATTCATTATCTGTAACCACTTATCCAGTTCAGGGTTGCGGTGGGTCCAGAGCCTACCTGGAATCAAGGTGGGAATACACCCTGGAGGGGGTGCCAGTCCTTCACAGGGCAACACACTTGAGTCTGCAATCCACCTACCAACGTGTGTTTTTGGACTGTGGGAGGAAGCCGGAGCACGCGGAGGAAACCCATGCGGACATGGGGAGAACACACCCAAGTAGTATGCACAGAATAGCTAAAACATTTGCATGACGTCCTTGTTCCACTCCAATGACACCTGCACTATTGCGGTCCCAAATCAGTTCACATCTGTGTTTGACACTATAAAACACTTCATTGAGTTCAGCAACTTTTATTATTGCTGAGTGACATGGACAAAAAAATCATGCCATTTTGGGCTGGTATACAACATACATTATTCATTCATTCATTCATTATCTGTAACCCTTATCCAGTTCAGGGTCGCGGTGGGTCCAGAGCCTACCTGGAATCATTGGGCGCAAGGCAGGAATACACCCTGGAGGGGGTGCCAGTCCTTCACAGGGCAACACACACACACTCACACCTACAGACACTTTTGAGTCACCAATCCACCTACCAACGTGTGTTTTTGGACCGTGGGAGGAAACTAGAGAACCCGGAGGTAACCCACACGGACACGGGGAGAACACACCAACTCCTCACAGACAGTCACCCGGAGCGGGAATCAAACCCACAACCTCCAGGCCCCTGGAGCTGTGTGACTGCGACACTACCTGCTGCGCCACCGTGCCGCGCAACATACATTATAAAACTTATTTTATGGAGTGTTCAGTTCATGCCCTATGTTAGATGTCACAAGCACTTTTTTTTTTTTTTACAACAAACTGACACGGTGACCGGAAGTAATTTATTTTCAATGAGAGCCAGCAACACTCGGCAGCACTGAGCGATGCGAAGTGGGAGAATTCGGCAATGCAATATACTTCAGCTCAGCTCAACTCAATGCAAATGAGCAGTGAGGCATAGCAGTGTCTATCAATCAGAAAACAGGCCCTCACATTCTCTCAGGACCGCTACTCTGACTTTGGTTCCTGCCAAAGATTTGTTCCTTTCGCAAACTGTGGAGAGACTCAATTACTGTCAGGACATTTGAAGTTTAAGAATACAGGATGTATGTTTTTTTGTTCATTGAAAATAATTAGTTGTTGTTTATTTCAACTGAATGTGTAAATAATATTTGCTTTAAATGTTTAGGTGAAGCCACTTTTCTAATTACAAAAAATTTTAAGTTTTAACTATAAAACCAAATAATGACTCAAATTAACCCCTTATTTTGTAACCAGACTCCAGGTTTGTTGTTTCGACCTTCATTTAACCTTCATTTCACCTCCAGTGTTTGACTCAAGTCAAAAAGCAAGACTGAAACAGTCTGTAGTGCAATATTCAACTCTCTATGCGCTGATTTACAATGTGCTACCACCAATAACATCCACCAATAAAGCTTGGGCTTCCTGGAATTTTTACATTTCTTGTGTAATACTTGAAAATCAGTGTTTATAATCTGATGTCTGGTGCCACAAAATTACCAGTTCCCCCTCCTTACCACACAGTCATACTTTTATGAGCTCTTTTATATAACCAGCAACTTGATCTCTTGTTAGAAGTAACATGCTTAGTGTTAGGAACAATTATTATAGATTTTAACCTGCGTTTAAGACATTGAGACACAGAAAGACAGAGGGCACTGCGACCCTGAACTGGATAAGCGGTTACAGACATTGTTGTGTGTGTATATATATGAACAAACTTATAACTTATCCATTTAAACGAATGAACATCACTATCACACCAAGACAACGCATTGTGCGTCACTCGACCCATCGATCCCTATATTAATAATTGGCACATCATCATGTCATACAGCCTGAGATAAAGTATTCATAAGGAATCTTATTTATATACCAATTAAAATAATACCTCAGAATGAAGAAACTTGTTTTGTGGATTACACAAAGTGCATCCATTTGTGTATAAAGTGCCCTTGAATTTCAGTGAGGGCAATAAGTAAAACTTAAAGTATTATTTTCTAACCTATCCTATTCTGAGAGTTAAGGGCCTTCTTTAAAAAGAGTGAGTGAGGCAAGCTCTATGTGCTCTGAGAGTCACGGGTCTCAGAAATCAATGAGCAAAGACTCCTTACACTCATCCCTGTTCTGCATCAAGAGCTTTATCCAGCTATTAATCTGCACTACATCCATTGCAAAGAAGCTTTGAAACATAACCATGCTAGAAGTGATGAAGTGTAACATGTGGTTTATTTGAGCCAATATGGCAATACAGGACCACACAGTGAAGCTGTTGTTGCTTCGGACAAGGAACTAGGCCGTCTGAACAAAGAAAAACAAAGTAGAGGCTTCAATAACCATTTGTTTTCCTAATCCTATACCCTCTGCCCAGGCATCACAGCTGACTTTACATGGGACTAAAGTGTGTCCTGCTAGGGATTTTATAGAGGTTAGCTTACGTATTAGACCATCTGGACTCCAAAACCGCTGTCACTAATCAGACGGCTTTGCTGGTGCTTTGTTGATTCCCTCACTTAGTATTTTGGGAAACTGGGTTAGCATCGCTGTTATTAAACGCACTCAAGGATAATGCATTTGGACGTGCATGGTGTCTGTTGACAAAGCCCTAAATCTTCTGTGAAATATTATTCTAAAAACACTTGGATGACAAACGCTATAAAACAAACCAAGCGAACACTAACATAACCATGCAAACTGAGTATGGCTTGATGTTCTAAAGACCATTGGAGTAATAATGCGCAATGCGTTTACTACATATTCATTATGACTCTTTAATGAAACATTAAATCACACTGGAAATTAACAACAGCGAGTGTGGACACAGGCAGATTTACTGATTGTAGGGATTTATTTTGTCTGTTTTAATTTGGCCACATAAAATGACACCAGCTATAATACCAAACCTCCACAGTTTTGATACACCTATTGTTTTCATTTTAAGAAACACCTATCAAACCCAACCTTTTAATGTGAAAATACAATTCAGCACATGGATCAAAGAAGCTGTTATATGGGGGGAAAGAATATTCCAGTGAGAAAAAGAGCATATTTTCAAAACAAACAAAAAAAAAGCAGGTGGTGTCCTCAGGACCAACGGACACATCGGAAGTCAGCCCCCACCTCAACATTGAAAGGGTTAAAGGTTACCTGTATCGTTAAGAGAAATCATCGTAAATGCAACCAGCTTCTGAGACTGAACTTTCAAGGTGTGCTGAAATGTCCCTGCAGACATCTTTAAGGTAGGTGTAAGATGTAACAAGTGCATAAAGGAGACCACATTAAATAATGGAATACAGGTATTAAATATTAATAATGCACATGAGTTTCGATAATTATTGTGGTGCCTTTGTATGATAGCTTCGTATTTCCCAATAAATCTGAGTAAACAGAAACTCAATTGAGCTTCTGACTGATAATGAAATAAATGGATGGTCTCTGATTTTAAACACATTACAGTACCCAGGTCTACAGCCTGAAATGAACAAATCCTTTGAAAGGTACAACTAAGGTCAGTGTCTAGCTGCTGGTCAGTGGACTGATCTACCAGTTCTGACCAGAGTACCTTGGCTAGTGCGCTAACGGTAGTCAGAGGACGTATATACGTAACGTTACTGTACCACATGTATATCTTCACTGCAGCAGAGATTATAACCGTACACGCTAGGAGCATAACTCAGTTTACGGTCTGTATTTAAGGTGTATTTTCATCGTGATAGTCGATCATTTAACGTCTATGGCGCTAGTCTGACATAGAGCTGTTATCTATAGAGACAGTTGGCTAACGGTTAGCTAGCTGAACGATTAGCTGACTGCCTGGAGCTTCAGCTCGGCAACGTCCCACTCTCCGGAGAAATAATGTCAACAGAAAGGCAAACGAACATTTAAAATATAGGCTATCATTAAAAATAAAGACAAAACGAATACTCACAGTTAGCGAAAACAGAAGCTGGACAGAGCGGTGAATAGGGAGGGAGCGAGTGTATGTATGTGTCTGAAGGTGAGTGTGTGCAGTCGAGTACAGATTCTTCTGCTCCCCCAGCTCCGTTCAGTTCGCCCTCAGTGGGAAGGGGTGGAGTCTTACTCACACAACTAACCAATCAGCGACCAGGACAATGAATCATATCAGAGAACCAACTCTCTCCAACTTTCCGTTTTAATGAATCGAACACGAGATTCAACAAACGATTGACATGTCAGAGCAAATTGGTTAATCCATTAAACATTAGTCTACTATGTAACAAACTAACCGATGGCGTCCAGTGTAGGAGGAGTTCACAGAGATAAATTACAGAGAAATTAATGAATCAGAACTTTGTGGACGGCAGGGGAATTTTACCCTCTGCGTAAAAACCAACTGCTATTGTTTAAAGTCGAAGCATTTGTAATCTCTCATTGTTTACAGTACACAGTGGAGACGCCCTTAAACTGACCTCCAGAAGAGTTCATGTATAGACTGCTTCTGAATATTCTATTTTAAAAAAAAAACTATTAAATCTATTTTAGAAAACCTTCTATACTACTTCTTTAATAATCTATATTCTCCGGCTGCGTAACAGCAATTCATTTTTATCTTGTAGTACAGGAAAATTAAAAAGACGTATTACTATTATTATATGTATTATTGTGTGACGTCGTATATTACATTATGAAAAAAAATATGAATAATCTATACATGCTACAAGTATACAATATTATTTTATTAGAGGTTTTTTATTTTATGTGCCCCCAACGACTGTACAAAGCAGTACAAAACACACATTACAATCCCCCCAAAGGATTCGATTCAGTTGAATTTACATTGGCTCAAATGCGATAGAAAAAAAGAGTCGACTCAGTCGTCGCTGTTAAAGTAATTCACTGAGCCACAGCAGAGGGGAATTCAACACTTAGTCCGGCAGGTCAAGGCCAAGACGAATTTGTTTAAGCAACATGTTCTACCTTTTTACAAAGGCTTTACCCTTAATGCTGGATTAGATTTAAGAGAACTTAATGGCATTTAACATAAACATCAGACACGTATTGAAATATCACCACAAAAGCAATTTAAACTCATACAAAATGTAGGGAATGGAGCTCCTTTACTCCAGAGAAAACTGTTCCACTGCTTCCCAGCCTGGTGGCATGTGACCTTAGACTCATGTGAAGCTGCACCCAAGCATGCCATTTCATGCTTAGTATGAGTATTATTCAAGCATTGTGTTACTGTAGAAGGTGAGGACGGACTACCCATTTCAGATGGAAAACTGGGTGAGCTGTGGTATATCATTTTTTTGGTTAGCTTGTACACGTTGTATTAAATATGGCCAACTCTAGGACAATCTAGCCACATTAAAGGGAAAACATTATAATGCTTTCAAGGGGCTTGGGTGTCTATGCTTTGGTTAAAATACCACAAGGACCAAACAATACATCATTTTCATCTTGTATAAACAGCCTTATTTAGAACATCCAGTTTCAGAACTCGTTCCTTTAAACATTAATGAGCTACAGCTCAGTTCAGTGAGAGAGTCCAGGAGCAGTACCCTGTTCATTTTCATTTTGTATTTTCTTCTTAGTTCTTGCTTCTCCATAGAAAATCACTACACTAATTACTCTGCATTTGTTGTGTACTGTTAACCAAGTCTTTGAGCAAGAAGAGGAGAGTCTCAGACAAAGAGGCTGGACAATTGTGAAGCAGCACAAAATCAGGATGACTCATTTTATCCAAGCACCAGATATAAAAAAAAATAAAAAAAAATTAATGTCCCTCTTAAGGACTCTATTGTTTTTACTACATTTCAAGGTAACAGCATTATTCAGCAATACAACTATCATTCTGTCAAAATTTACATGGTGGGATATCTTCCTGTTACTGCCAACACAGTTTGCAATCTTTACACTTTCATTCTAAATGGAATACAGACTGAATAACCCACATACATACAGCATTGAGAGAAGTGGAAGTATGAGGAAAGTAAAGACAACACCTCAGCAAAAAAAAGCTGAACACAAATTTGGAAGTAGAATGTACAGTTGGTACATATTTATTTTCTGGTTATGTATAATATGCTTAACATTTTCCTCTCATTTCCCAGGAGATGAAGGGATATCCACTAAAGAATTCAAAATGAATTTATCTTTAGGTTTGAACATTTCAGGGGCCTGGTTCTATGTTGATGGATTACTGTAATGGAATAGTAATGCAGAAGGGCAGACACGCCACACACAAAGTGAAAATACAAAGTGAAAAAAAAAAGAAAACAATGCATAAAAGTCACATCTGCCTGTCCGTATGATTCATGAAGCTGTATGTGTATTTGGAAACGTAGAGTTTAAAAGGGGTGGTTCATGTTTGTTTAGGTTGAGCTGAAAGAGAACAAGGATATCAGGCACAAGCTATGAATCTCAAATGAAATGAAAAAAAAAACACAGACAGAGAGAGAGAGCGAGAGAGAAAGAGAAAGAGAGAGAGAGAGAGAGCCCCTCTCCACATCTCTGGCTACACACTGTGGTGCCATCTGCTCCCGAAACAGGCACAATCTTTCATAATGACCACCACACTGGCCAACAACTTGACCCACATACACACATGATAGATGTACACACCGAGCACTAACTACCGCGCTACAAAAAAAAAGTAGAGCAAATGTAATTAACAGAAAGAGAAGATCAATGAAAAACAAAAAAGACAGCAGAATCAATAACTTAAATTCTCAATTACAATAAATTAAAAAAAGCAACTAGTGCCTCAGATAAGTCTGGAACTTATCCATTTAGAGGAGAGGAAAAAAACAAAACAAAAAAAAAAACACAGAAATGACAGTCTAAAATTCTAAAATAAAATTGAAGGGAAAGAATAAACATTGAACATTTTTAATATGCAATATGAAAGTTTGAAAACTTTGTGCTTGTTAAATACAACAGTAAAAACATCTGCATTCACAGAGAACACAAGCAACATCAATCATGTCAAAACTGAGGCCGACATGAAAGGAAAAAGACAGTACTACAGTATTCACAAGAGATTAAGGATAGATTTCCTATTACTAATAATACAAATGCAGAGTCAAACTCACCAGTTAATAACATTGCAGTTTGAAACAAATGTAATAGCAAAAAGAAAGAAAAAAAAAACAAAGCCCGCCCAAGCCAAAATTGTCTGGAACATGGATTAAAGATTACACATTAGGCAATTTACATTGTCTATTTAGTACAAATATAGAAGTAAGATGCAAATACCTTTCAGAATAAAATATATTTTCATATGAACATTTCCATATGTACTTTTTTTTTTCTTAACAGCTACAAAACCCTTCATCGCTGCCTCATTCTCTGAGTCTGGAGACCCATTAAGCTCAGGATTTCAAAAACCATTCTGAGAAGTTAAACATCAACAAGGTCATTTTGCATAATGTCAGCAGAGTAGATGGAAAAATTCAACCAAAAATGAAAATACAAACAGAATTGTAATGTGCTGATACCCAACAAGTGTAAGTGCTGGAAAAAAAACAAAACACTTTCATGTCTTAGATAACAAAAACTATGTTCCTTGCATTAAATGCCATAGCCCCATTTTAAGATGCTTCCTTCTCCAATAAGCAAGACAATTTTAAACAAAGAGCAACTGGTGCCAGAACATGGACCACAAACACAATACATTCAGATTTCCAACCTGTTAAGCTTTCAAGTAAACTTTCTCTCTGCCTTTCTGTCATGGCTTGATTCATTTGGCCTGAAGTTTCCTCCAGAGGACTGGTGCATGGGACATGCCATCATGTTGGCCACCTGTGCCTCACCAATACCAGTACAGTATCTGTTCAAGTCTCTGTATATTCAGCTATACTGCATGTTTGGGCAGAGAGCTCTGTGCTCCGGTGCCCTCATGTGGACGAGGAGCAGAGCGCAATCTGCTGGACAGTGCCCAGGTCCGTCAGTAGCTGTTTGATGCGGTGTTTCAGCTGGGGCAGACGGGCCAAAGGATCTGGAGGCTCTAGCTCACCCGTGTAGTCCAGCCAGCTTTCCAGAACTGAAAAAAACAGAAAGGGAATAGACTTCAGTATTCTGAATCCAACAATACAATTCTTTTAACAAACAAATCAGATGTCTTAGCTTTGAGGCGTTGGTCCACATTATACCTCCTGCCCCATTGTACTATACAAAGCAGACTGTGCTAAAGGCAGAGTTGGAAAATGTTAATGGGTGGAGACAAGGATTTTGTTCCTCATATCATAGTCGCAGACACTATGGCTTGATGGTTCATGCAACTTTTTGGTGACTTTCCAATTCCTCTTCTCTCCCAAAGCTAAGAAACAACTCATGCATCATGTGTGTGTGTGTGTGTGTGTGTGTGTGTGTGTGTGTGTGTGTGGAGGGGGGGGGGGGCAACTTGTGTTTTCTGTTATTTGACAGTGTGAGACAGCAGACTATAAAGTAGCTATGCTTCACACCACCTGACCACCAGAAAGGTGTGCTCTATACACCTTTAATTCACTTAGGGAGAATGAGAATATATGCTCACTTAACCACATGCAGTGTAACATCTTGATACTTTCCGTATATTTCAGAGTGATAGCTCATGCTTGATGTCGTTGGGGGCATGCTTGACGGACCCATGAAAAACGAGTTCATGTTGATGCTACTCACCATCCAGTTCCCTCTCTATTAGGTCCATCCTGTGACTGACTTCGTCCTGTACAGCCTCTATGTGCTCCAGCAGGTTGAGCTGCCACTGTTGGTGCAGCAGGAGATCAGGATCAGGCTTGGAATCACAGGTTACAGGGTCAGGCTCCTCCTCCTCCTCCTTCACCTCCACCAGGCAGTTCTCTCTCCCGGCAGCTGCCAGCAGCTTCATACGACACTCTAGTTCCTGACACACAAACATCAGTAATATATATCTGATTTCAGACAAGCTCTTGGGGCAAGCTGTCTACAACCTACAACACTGTAATAAATGATCAAAGAGGATGGAACGTCTGATAAATGCAGCTATATGTGTGCACTGGAATACATTTTTGACTATACCATCCACTAAAATGTCTGAAGACACTTATAATGTGTTTTGTGAATTAAGGATAGAGTTAATTTAATGGTAAAAAGAACAGAAGGTAAGATTGGGATAAATGCCAAAAGCTACTCCAGTGTTTTAGATTTTAACTGGAAGTCCTAAATGAGTCAGATCACATACTTGTAAAACACACTGACCTTAGCATTGGCAGTGGTGCGGTCAGAAAGCTGCAGTTTGCATTGCTCGTACTCCAGGGGGGCGCCATAGCGGTGCTCCGCCAGCTCCAGGAGGTCCTCGCTGCTGCGAAGGCTGTGCTCCAGTTCTGACCCACGCGTCTCCACCACCAGCCGTCTCTCCAGCACTGGGTAGTAAGTACGTGGTTTCTGGTAGCAGTGTTCACTGCTGATGTAGGAGGTGTAGAAAGAGCATGATGTCCCCACTGGTGCTGGGGCTTCAGGCTCATCGTCCTTCAGCTCTGCAGTATGAGGAGATGGGGGTGAGGGTGTGGCCAGGCCAGAGTCACTCGCCCACTTCCTACGCACAGCATTGTTTGACCTCCATGGCTGCCGCCAAAACTTTAAGTCTGGGTGGGCTTGTGTCCTGTCACAGAAGGAGAGCATGCATATTACCCAGGGGTTGATGCTTCAGAGACGGGGTCCCCCTGCATTTGAATGTACTTCTCATTTTCAATGGACCATTAAAAAAAGACTATGATTATTCAACCATGCACACCTTAATTTATAAAATTAGGTTTCTACAATCTAGATCTAGAACTGTTTCTTCCTGTGTGGAGTTCACAAAATATAGCTAACAGCTAATGTAAATATTTCAAATTAAAGCACTTGTTTTCTTTCAAGAAATGCTTGTCAGTAAAATAAATGTAACTGCAGTAACCATTACCTTAGGTCTAGCCATAACTTTGTTTACCTGGTTCAATTTGTTCTGTATTTTAGTAAAACATACAAAATAAATAAATTCCTTGCAGGATTAGGCTTGATCAGAGTCAAGAAATGTTGAAAAAATATGCTTTTAATGGACAGAATTGTGAACCTACTGTAGGATGCTCATCTTGAGCTGGAGGCCATTGAGCACCTCAAACACACGGTGGACATCACCCAGGAGTTGGTGGGTGGTGGCCATTTTCTTACTGTTCTGATGAGAGTAGTTCTCTTGAAGGAAGGACAGTCCGTACATGTGGCCACTGCTCAGCCAGTCCTTATCATACCAGTAACGCTGACTCTGTCTCTGGGCTAAAAAACGCACAGGTCCGCACAAAAACAAGAGTTTCAGCAAGAGTTCTTCAAAATGCCCTCCCATTTCTAGACTATACATTTAGTGGAAACTGGGAGTGAGTGGAGGTTCACCTGGTGGGTCTCTGCAGATGTAGCAGCTGTAGGAGTCTGGCACAGAGTCCTCATATAGACCCATGCATGTTCCATGCTGCCAGCACAGACACTCTTCACACTAGAGGGGAAAAAAGGGTGAGAGAATCCTGAAGAACATTAAGTGAAACAGATACAACTTGCTTATAAAAACAACCAAGACTTAGTTAAGATTAATGCTACGTTTAGAAATGATAACTGTAAAGCTTTGTAAATACACAGTGTGTAAAATACTTTGTGCTTCACTGGCCACTGTCTATTTCAGCACCTGTCAAAGCTGTGAGAATTCCAACCAAGCACAAGTTAAAGAGAGTGGTTACATCACTGCTCTCCCCCCCCAACGGCACAGTTTATGTTCCTGCACAGAGAATCATCATGCATTCTACTCCGGGTCTGTTATTTATTTATTCATTCATTCATTCTCATATTCACCATGAGTGATTTGGCATACCATGGTCAGATGGTGAAATAGACAAATAGAAATGCTCCAAAATTACTTGGAATAAAATCTTTATACATTCACTTAAATTAAAGGTTAAGAAGGTTTTTTCCTTCTCCTATAAAAGGTAATATTTTGGAAGATACACGTTTTTAATTGGACAGTGACAATATGAAGCTTGCCACAGCATCATCTTTAGAAAGCTGCATTATCAGGGTAACTGACTGAAGCCTTATATTTATGTTTTGCAATGAGAAGACATGCTGTTTACGGAAAATTGTAGCTTGGACAATTATATAAATATTGATCAGGAATGAAAAGAAGCTGTGTAGAAAAATGAGTGAAAAAGAAAGAAGTCAGGAAACAAACTTACCTGGATCATAAAGTCATTCTCCTCTTGCACTTCACAAACACAACGGACTATCTCTGAATCATGAGTCATTGACTCTGCCCCTGTCTCAGAAATGGTCGCGTTCAGGTCAAGCCCGGTCTCTGACTCCTCCTCACTCCAAAGAGGGCTGTCTGTGGACCAATCACTGCCACTGTCTTCACCTGTGGCACAGAAAAGCAGAGAGAGAAAAAGAAAGAAAGAAAAAAAAAAAAACAACATTAACTGACAGTGTTTGTGACTATGCCTTCTAGAGTACTAATAATACATACATGCACACAAAGTAAAAGCAGCAATGAGAGCACATGTATCAGACATAAAAAAAGGCCACGAGTGATCACAAGACAAGGAGTGAGCCAAGACTGGGAAAAGTTAGAACTTAAAAGCAGAGGCAGAGTGGAGTGATAATCTGGTTGGAGGAGGAGCTGTGTGTTTGGTACCCACCGTCATCCAGCTCCTGTTCTGGGCAGTGTGCGGCGTAGGAGCAGTGTTTGTGGGAAAGGGGCAATTTGAGCGACAGTTTCAGATTGCAGGGGGAGGAGCTAAAGCCAGTGCTCTTCTCACTGCTGTGAGAGTCTGTCAGAGGAAGGGAGAGCGGACGCCAGACAGCATTAGGACACGGACACGGACATACACACACACACAAGCTTCCTAGCGATTTGAAAATCCACAGGTAGGAATTTGGAAAATTTAAAATTTAGCAGGAATTAGAGCTGTCACAATGATTTGACTAAAAGTGATTGGTCAACTAAAAAACAGAAAAAATTATGCAGCATTCAGCAGTTCAGCATTCTCCAGAACGAGGAGGTTTTAACACTCATGCCACTGTTGCCTTTCACATGTGGAGACAGATGCATTTGACAGAATAGTAATATGTCGAAATAATTTAAAACCTCTCTTTTAATTTGATTCTTTCTTTAGGCCTTAGAAATTATGATGATTATTGAAATAACACTGGTATGACTGACGCCTGATAGATCAACACATTACTCACTAGGAGATAATGTATAACCTCATTAATTATTAGTTTAGTTAAAATAAAAAATATTTTTTCCAGTACAGCCAGAAACATTGGCTCCTGTATGTCTTTGTATGTCCTTCCTGTTTGAGAACAATAAACGCTATCCCTCAAGATCATCTACCTGTGCAATACAGAATCCCAATCGATGATCCTGACACGCTACTCAGAATCTCAACAATCAAGAGCAATGGTGACTGTACCACAAGAGAAAATATGTTAGAACACAATGTATTCTCCCATGTGCACTCCAACTCAGACAGCCTTCTAACACAAAAGCAGCACTGACGTTAATAACATGATTCATACTACACCTGATTAAAACACTAAATGAACATATCTGAATAATCATTGTAACAGAAATGATTATGACAGTCACAACAGATAAAAGCACAATATAAATGCATTTTATGCGTTTGCCAAGACTGTAAGTACATCAGAAAAACACACGAGGGGGCCAGAGAGCCTAAGCAATGTCCACATGTTTCTCGTGGCTCAGTGTCTTTACCTGACTTGGACTTCTTTTTCTTCTTCTTCTTTTTCCTTGACTTGATGCAGAAGAAATCCCTTTGTCTCTTATCTCGCCGTTTCTCTCTTTCTGCACACCATAAACAGACAGAAAAATAAAGGAAGGAAAGAAAAAAGAAAATGATGAATATCTAAGCCCTTTCAATTACAACACAATCAGTTAGCTTGTGGAAGCTTCACCCGGCACTAGACATGACGAGGGAAATGCTCTCCTCTACCTGTTTCCATGGCAACCCAGTCTCTGTCGTCATGGAGTGAGCGGTTGGCGTGCAGGTTCTCTTTGCTTCTCTCGCAGTGGGAGGAACTGCGCTGACGATGCACACCATTGGCAGTAGGGGGCGATGGAGTGTGGCCAGACTTACTGTCACTCAGCGGAGATGGAGTGTCTGAGAGAGAGAGAGAGAGACTGTTAAATTAACAGGGAAGGTTTAGAAAAACAGCAGACCCTTGTTATGGTTTTAATAAAATGTTATGCCTGGGAAATAAGGAGATATCCGATCTGAAATTAATCTCAAATTTATTGTGCAGCTGAAAGTGTAGATAGGGATCTTATTTTCCAAGAAGCTTAGCTTCAGAATGATTTACTTAACTTTTCAGAAAAATGCAACATATTTTCTTCTTTTTTAGGAAAACCATGTAATATTTTTGCCTTACAATTACAGCTTCAAAATGATTGTGATGCTCCACTAGCCTATGCTATAAAGAATAGATCTGTCATTGATACTGTAGGCTCAGCACTGCAGAAGCAACACTATGTAGCTTTTGGAGGAGGGTGGGAAACCACATCCCCTCCCCATTGATTGCAGCACAGTGTTGTAAAATTAGATTAAACTAGGGGGAGCCCCAAGGAGCAAATATCCTAAATCTTACCTAGTGTTCTTTTAAGATCACAGCCCTTAATGTTGTTTGAGAAACTCACGTTTATATTTATATAACACATTTATGACTCTTGGTCTACACAAGTCAGGATGTGAATCCCAATCTGTTGCATAAACAATTCTGACACTAACTGCAGTGCTTGTACAAAATCTACTTTACGACACTTCCATCCTCGTACTGTGTCCGTCTGGTAACTTTCCAAACTGAAGATCCTATCCATGGAGCCTACTGACCTAGCGATGCAGAAAGGGTGCGTCGCCTGCGAGGAGTCTCCTGGCTCTGGGGCGGTCTGTCAGAGGCTCGTGTTTGCTGGCTGCTGCGTGTGGGGCTTAGGTCGCTCTGTGAGTGGTAGTATTTCATGTGGTAGTGCAAGAGAGAGGCTTTGCGGAAGGACTTTGTGCAGCCAGGGACCTGGCACTTAAATGGGTTGTGGTCCAGCTCAATGGAGAGGATGGGTGGCGGCTGGTTTTTGATGACCCTGTACACTGTTAGGAAAAGACAGATGAGAGGAGACAGTGTTAAGGACCGAGGCCATTATGTCATTTCTAAACACTAGGTACATGTGTTACTCTATTCTGTATCTGACTGGAAGCCAGTGTAAAGATATGAGAACAGGATTGAGGACCTGCTTGCTTCTTTGTTCTGATTTAAACTTTAAAGCAGTTTTTTTTAATGAGAGGAAGCTGTTAAATGTTACATTTTTAGGGAAGACCATTAAGATAAGTGATAGTGATGCTCCCTGCCTCAAATAAAGGCTTCAAAGAGATTTTAATGTTTTATTTCATATCTGAAAAACACAAAGACAAATCTAAGAAGGCACTCACATGGCTCCCTGCTGTACTTATTGGTGGTTGGAAGGTGGACTTGCCGCTGGAGCAGTGCTGCTAAGAAAATGTGTAAGAATGCATCATTAATGAATTAATTTATTTAAATATGTTCGTTTTTATATATTTTGATGACTAGTAGATACATCACAGCCACAGCCACACACACCAAGGTCTGCAGTAGGTCCTGACTGCCCTGTAGGTTTTGGGTTCTCTGAATGATTTGGCTGGCTCTGGCAGTCCCTTTCTTCTGAGCCGTTTTGGACGGGATCTGATTTTGCTGGCAGGATCTGGGATTGACTGGTTCTGTCTGAATGGGTGACATGCAATTTTTTTTTTAAGATTGAGAGGACCTGTAACTTTTGTTCATTTTTCTTCTTGATTGAAAGTATACGGAGGAATAACCAGATGCAGTAAGAAAAAAAACAAAAAGCAGAGGTACTGCATGTTTTGACCTGTGCTCGAGTTGGCCCTGCTTCTCTTGGACGGAGGCGTTTGTCCTGTGGACGCGCGTCTCTTCCTCAGTTCTGGCACACTGACTCTTTCTGCGTCTTTGCCTGTTAAAAGGTACACAAGCCAACACTCGGCATGAGTCAGCAGAAGGGGAGAGAAGCAGATCAGCTCCAATCATCATCATCATAATATTCAAACTGCAGCCAAGCTTGGCCTAGCTGCTCAGTGGAAATACAAGTAAATTTTCCTGAATGTTACACACTGTTTTTTATTGTTGGATATAAAATAATCCTGATCCTGGGACTATTTTCAATAAAAGGTTTTGAAGCTGAACAGTGTCCTGATAAAGGCTATAAAATACAGGCATAAATCTTAATTTCAAATGTTTTTTGCTTTTTTGAATTAGTTGAAATATTTCTTGGCCCAGCACTTGGTTGCGAACACCAGTGGCATATTTAACCTCACTGTTCCCTTTTAAATCTGACTCGGCACACTTTCAAACACACAAAAAAGGCAGTGCAGCTTGTAATTCAAGCTTACTCTCAGCGGACTTGCCCCTCGTCTTCCTTGCCAGGCTGGATGTAGTCTCAGATGTTTCATCTTTCTCCTGTCTTTCCTCACTGTCATCATGAGTGCCATTCTGTAGTTCTCCAGCTTTCTCCTCCTCTGCTGCTGCTTTTGCTTCGCTCATTTTCTCTTCTCCATTCTCCAGTACTCCAGACTTTTCATCTCCACTGGACAGCTGCTCCTCCGGCTCTGTGGGCCCGTTCAGTCTCTCTGTGGCTTTGTTCTCCTCCTCCGTGCCGTTCTTCAGGTTGTTGGGCTCTTTTTCCAGAGTTTCCTCTGTCACTCTGTGGCTATTTTCATCCTCAGAGTCGCTGTCTCTGTCCTGGTCAGAGGTGCTATGCCGGGTGCCGTTGCTTCTTTCAGTGCCGTTCTCTTTAGCTTTCCAGTCCTTTCCAGAAGACCTGCCCCGCTTTCGACATTGCGGTGCAGACTTGCGCTAAACATTAAAAACAAGGCCTTGTTATTTGTAGGATGTGGAAATTTAACACACAGAACTTCACAAAAATGTACAAGAAAAAATAATTCATGGTGATGTCCAATGTTTATTTCTAACAGTCTTATTCACAGTGTGTTACTTCTCACCTCCTTTCTGATGGGTTTAATCTTTATTCCTTTGACAGTCTTGACAACACCATCAAAAAACTTCACAGTGTAGGAATCTGAGACAAAACAAAACAAAAGAATCCATGAGATTTACAGCAACAGCTGACCAGAGTAGCTCAGAAAACTAAACCTGATGTTACGAGGTCAACAACTAACCATCTTTATCACGGGCAAGGATCTTAGCAGGGTAGTAGCGGCAGTCTGACCAGCTGGCCAGAACTCTCTGGTTAATATGAAACACCTGAAAATAAACACATACATTTTATTGTGATGGTCCACACATTAATAACCGATTTTTATGCATTATCTAAATTAATGTAAAGCAATCATGCCATAAAGTGAGTCACCGGGACAGCGTTTTGTTCATGTAGGCCTTGGCGTCGCAGTTGGATGCGTTCAACTGGCCTCAGATAGGGACTGCTCCAGTCAAACCACTCATCATAGCGATGACTCCACTGCTTGTAGTGGATTAAGACCTTCTCATCCTCATAGTCAATCTTCACTATGTTGGCAGAATACCTAAAATATATGTATAGAAAGTTATAATTTAAAAAAAGCACTACTCTGTGCAAGATAAGAAAAGATAACCAAAATAAACAGCTACTTGCATCAGAAACCAAAACATTTTTCTCTGTAACAGCCTTTTCTATGTCTCACACCGTCTCTTCACCGCAATTCTGGTTATAAATATACTATAAAACATTCTTTATGGTGATGGTATGTTGTGACAATAATAGCAATAGTCACGAATAAAGCATTTTATCTGTTAATTAGTAGTACAGTCATTTTTTAATGTTTAATTGGCAAATCAATTAGTATTTAATAATTTAACAGTAACACCAACCATACTACTATCACTACTACTAATAATAATAACAATAATGCATGCTTCTTATTTTTGCATCTGAAAGAGGGCAGGATCAGAGGAAAGTAGACGGCTGTGATGGTGGTTTGGAATGCTGAACAGGGTGAAGGACTCTGGCAGCTGTGTTTGGGCCAGGGCCTCAGAGCAGGAGGGAGGGAGGGAAAGAGGGAGAGAAGAGACAGAAAGGAGAGAGAGAGAGAGGAAAAATCCTCACCAGTTTCTCAGGCTGTCCCGAGCCTCTACTGGTGCCCCCACCTCAAACGTGATCCCTCGTCGGTCAGGGGGGGTCTTGGTCATGCTGGATGCCTCACACCAACCTAGAGGACAACGAAACCATTGATTGGCAGTGCATTCTCCCACTTTTATCATTTAGAATTCAAACAGTGCCAATGCCCGTTTATTCACAGACCTGTATATAAATAAGCCATGATTATATTATTGACTTATCGTACAATATATGGACATTTCCTCAATAATTTGTACTGACCTCAATATTGGCCATTGTGTTTACTTGCATTTTTGTTTAAATAAACATATGGATGGGTGTCACCATTATTTTAGCTAAAAAAAAATCTATATATTCATTGCCTGAATATTCTTAACAAGACTATGATTTTGCTAAATATTTGCAACTATTGATGTAATATGTAACTATTACATCAACATTCCATTAGTCTTAATATGACAATAATACTGTTTATCACATTTACTTCTGGCACAATATATCTATATATAACATAAGTAAGGTGACAGACTAGAGCTGGATGATATGGCTTTTCTATATTAATCAATCTCAAAATTTATATTTTGTCTGTGACAAAAGGACATTTTTTTTCAACCGAGCACAAGTATGTGTATTTTTGTACTTGCCAATTACTTAAGTACTTTTCCCTCTGGAGTAACGATCTATCTATAAATTAGTAACATGAGATACAACAAGCTCTGGATATGCATTTGCACCAGGGTTTCTCGCAGTGCTTTACAGTTAGGGTGGCCACCTTGACAACAAAGGGCAGCCGCCTTGACAACGTCGTACACCCCACTCCACCATAATTTGTTTTGTGCATTTTGTTCAGTTTCTTATCAAGGCTTCGTTTAATGCATTACTCCTCGGTTTTCAGTCACAAACAAATTCTGGTATATAATCCAGTGTTCAAGGTGAGCTGTGTGTCGTCTCTGAGTTTCCCCGAGACTGTCTGTACACAAGGTCATAGCATGTGCAGCCCACGCTTGTAAACAATGTTTTGTATCATTCATTTGAATTTGAATTAGATTCGTGAACCGATTCCCTCAATGAGTCTACTCTACTACCCCACCCCCTACCGTCTGAAACCGTTTAGTTCAGGGTTGCGGTGGGTCCAGAGCCTACCCAGAATCACTGAGTGCAACGCAGAAACAGTTCTGCATGTGGGAGTGTTTATTTATTGGCCATGATTATTTAAGATAAGCAACCTGATCTATGGCATCGAATCCAGACAGTCCTCACAGACAGTCACCCAGAGCGGGAATCGAACCCACAACCTCCAGATCCCTGGAACTGTGTGACTGCGACACTACGTGCTGCGCCACCGTGCTGCCTGGCATTAGTTTAAATATATATAATTATCTTAGGTGCCTAAGGCTCCTGCACAGTACTGTACATGTGTAACACATTTCATTTTCAACTTTCAAGGAAAGTTTGAAAATTGCTATTCTCCCTCTAATTGTGCTGAGGCCAAGATATACATAAAATCATAGCAAAAAATGTAAAAGAACCAGTTAAAGAGAAGTTTTGCCAAATTTACTGAAGGTGCTTGGTCAACTGGAATGCCGAAGAACAACAGATCTCCCTCTTCTAGTCACCAAAACTGCTCTGACCCATCAAAGAATGAACTACACAAAACCTTTAAAAAGGTGTTATGTGGTATTTGCTGCTAATATATCTGGATTGCCTTCTTCCTATTGTGCATACTGGTGGCATATCTTCCCCAGGAAAGTAAAGCACACACACACACTCAGCTGTTCATAATAAAAAAAAAAAGATAATAATAAAAAGATTAATTTGATCAGGCAACCTTGTATTGTTCCATGATCCTCCTCGGGTTCCTATGACCCAATTAGTCATTCACTTCACCGTTTACTAATTTTAATGTTGTGGCTGATCAGTGAAAGGTAAGCCAATAGCTTCCAGAAATTAAGTATCCTTAATAAATGTGATTGAAACAGCAGTATTTAATTTCTGACAGTTGACTTAGTTCATTCATTTAAATTAGTAAAATCTTAATTACACTTAATAAAAAATAAATAAATAAAAATTATAATACAACCTTAAGGTACAATCTCCTTAAATTTATTAAACCCTAACCCTACGCATGATTATAGGTCAAAGGGAATTTAAAAAAAAAAAAAAAACAAAAAAAAAAAAACAGATGTTTGATTGAAACCTCTGCATATAAACCGTGGCTGGCGAACAACTAAAAAATTAAACACCAAGGCTTGTGCAAAAACAGTGCCACATTTTTGTCCAATCATCGTGATTAAATGATCACGGCAAATCACTAAGAAAAATCAATACTGAATAAGCCTACCATTCGTTTATTGAAAATTTCAACATTATAATCCAATTAAAAAAGTAAAAAATTAAAATAAATATTATTATACAGTAATACATTTTATCTGTTACATTTAAAAATAAAAAAATAGCCCTAAGGTTGTAATTACTCTAAGTGTGATGTTTGGAAATAGCAACTAAAGCAGTGCAGAGGAGGAACATTTAGTCATCATGACCGAGCAAAACACGGCACACAAAATGGAGTGCACTCCATATGCTCCATCTAGTGACTACACTATAATTCAATGTTTCCTAATAAACCACTTATAAATTAAGGGCCAATATTCATACATTTTCTCCAAGTAAAATCTGTTTATTTATGATCTGTTTCATTCACTACATTCTACATTTAGAGGCTTTATTTATACATGTCTGAGCCTCAAATCTCATAATCAGGGGCTGCAGAACACCTCCCTGAAAGCAGCAATTAGACAGGTGGTAAAGAAGGGACTGAGAGTGAAGACAAAATCCTGAAACCATACCAACACTCGAAAGGAGAACGAAAGAAAAAAATGGGGGCAAGATAGCAACAAAGGTTGAATAATGGAAAATGGCCTAAATTTAGTCAGCTGAGAGTGCTGTCTCATTACAGAAGTGAAGATATCTAGAATGTGTTCTAACTATTTTAGTGTCAAAGGCCATACCAACTTTCTATATCTATTCTTTTTGTATAGTGACACTTTAAAAACATCTACTGAAGCCTATAGCCAGATATAATAATAAAAAGGAAGAGAAATTGTTTGCATTTTTTTCCTGATACGACTATAAATTAATATAACTTAGATATAGTTAAGGCATACATTAATAATCTAATAATTATATTATTAAATTACTAAACAAATGCATAACTGACCACAGATGAGAAAAACTAGTTTAAGTGACAATCTGTAAAAGTTCTGGTTAAACAACCAACTATTACGGAAACCCATGCAGAGAAAGTGATAACACACCAAACTATTCTCAGACCAAGGCAGGTCTGACAACCCTAGGACCTTGGAGCTTTGCGACAGCAACACTACCTGCAGTGCCTTTCACCCAAATTAAATGTAAAGAAATGAGGATTGTTTCTATTGGTGCACTCTTCCGATTCAATGTCAAATATATTAAATAAAAGATTTTATTTCGGTTTTCAGAAGTGCAATATTGCGTAATGTTCATCAACATTCAAAGGGGAAGTCTACGACAGTGGGGAAAGGCCATTCTCTTTGGTTTGTTTACGTTCAGAAGCTCAGAATATTTTAAGGTGGAATGTGTGATTGAAGAAAAACTGTTTGTTTTTAGATGGCTGAAGTTTATCTTGTCTGTATGTTTTTATTCACTGTTTGAATTACCACAGAAACTCATCTGAGAGTTGTTTGGTTCTGTAGCACTTTCGGTAATGCAGTTAAACATCTCTCGAATTCAGAAACATTTCACCTTAACTAATCCGAACAGCAAAAATAAGTTAAAACGATCCCCATATGTAGCAGAAACCGAGCAACATCCTCACCCCTGTTCATGTTTTTCAACGTTAGGAGTCATCTTTGTTGTCTAATAAGACTCCAGATGCCATGAGCAGAGAAAGAGGAAGTCTAGCATACTGAACTGAGACTTTTTTTTTTTTAAACCGAGACACTGAGGCTTTGTGACACATTACACTGGTTTTGAGCAGACTGCGGAGCTAGAACATGGTAATCTTCAGAATATTATAAACACTGATTTATTTTTTAAATCTTCAAGGTCCCTTTTAAAGACATATGTACTACTGAAATAGAGAGATATGTAAAAGAGACTTAAAAGAGGAGAGTTTCACAGAGAAAAAAATACAGAATTTCAGTTTAGAAGTCAAAAGATCAGATAGATGAAGAGAGGATAGTGTAGATACCAGTGTAGAGTGTAGTCCAAAAAATGTAAATAAAAAAAAAAAAGTGACGAACAGGAACCCTGCGTTAAACGTAGTGCAAATCTAAGATGTAGTCTCAATTTCTACATCTAATAAAGTTTATTAGCAGCTAAAGATATGTTATAAATACTGTTTCATAATTTTCCATATAGGAGTCATTCTCCATATAACTGCTCATTGTGGACAGCAAATACAACGTCTACAACTGTGACCTCTGGTTCCCATCGTTACCGAGGTGAAGTCATCAGTGAAGGAGGTCACCGCAGACCTCTCTGACAGACTTTCATCACGTCTCTGCGCGACTCGGAACGATTTTTGAAAAACCGTGCGTTTGTCCTCTTAAAACTGGGGGTTCGGTGATATTTTCCTAACTGTTTGTACTGAAACGTCTCATATACACAGAGATTCGTTTCATAACTGGCTCCGCGGATTTCAACCAATCAGTTCCGCTCCTCCCGATGACGCGACGGCCGTCTCGTGTACTGTCACGTTCTGAGGGGGTCCGGAGAGTTTATGTGGGTCTGCACGGAACCGAGCTTAAGAGACGAACGTCTCTACAGGGAGAGTGAGAACGGAGTCGCTACCAAGTCTCTCACCGTTAAAGCTCCCTCTGAGCGAGAGGCCGAAACAGCGCTCTGACGCAAATGGCGCGCAATATGTTTCCTCCTCGTTGTTTACCTTCTCCACACGGCGCCTCCGCACCGAGTTTTTCACATTTCTTTAAGATTTAACGGTGAACCGCATTTTCCTGCGCGGAGAGTCGGAATTACTCGCCAGAAAATGCGACAAATGTCAACGGAAGCTTTAAACTTTCCCTCCACTTGCACACGCTAAAGCTGGTTCCTCATTTGTCAGCTTCTTATTCGAATTTCCCGTTCCACCTTAACAGTGCATGAACGTAATGCATAATTTAAGGTCGAACGGGGAATTCGAAAAAGACCCTGGCGCATAAAAAGCGAACTTCAGCTCGTGTAAAAACGTGGGTGCAACGTCGTCAGCGAGCAGCACAACAGCCACCAGGGGGGAAAAAAAATCAGAGATACTGCAAAAACGGAGCTGTGTAAGGCCCTAAAGTAATATCCTGATTAAGCCTACGCCAACATTTATGCACATTTACACCCTGGGTCTGAAAGGTTGCTTGTTTAGACGTTTCACATTGTTCACTTGCTCACCACGATCCGCTCGGTTATCGAAGCCACTGATTGGCTGAGACACCTGACAGACGCCTCTTTCAGGAATCTGATTGGTCCACGGCGCTGTCAATTAAAGGAAAGAATCCTTAGCGGCCTCCTTTCGGCCTACACTACTCCACTCCTCGCTGCATGGCACCAGTCACATTAATGACTCGGCAAGACCAAATGCCAACTTCACTGCATCTAAACTCGTTCTGAGACCACGATTAGCGTTTAACGATGTTTTAGCGAAAAAACAATAGCAAACGTGCGTTAAAAAGACCCGCTGGACACGTTTATATCCACGACGACGACTTCACGTCACTTAGTGTCCGTTAGCATCCGAAGAACACATGGAGAGGCAAGTTTCCTTTAATCACAGCAGCATCCCCTACAAACACCCTGCATTCACAAACGGCCTCACATTTTCCCGAGAATCGCGCATAAAACAGCTCACGGCCATTTACCTGCCTGTGTTGAGCGCTCTATCCCCGGGCTCCTGGGAGCTGTGTTATTGTGAGTGAAAGAGTGCGCGCCGCTGCTCTCATGCTGCTCCAGCGCCTTCACGCAGTTTGTTTTCTCCGGCTCAACGAGGCCGGCGCTTACGAGGCGAGAACACTTCTGCGCATGCGCCGCTTTCCGGGCTGTTGATTGGTTTAGGGGCTTTGAGCGCTCGCTCACAGAACATGCTAGAGCAGGAGCAGGGGTGCGCAAACTTTAGACTCCAGCTTCACTGGCTCCTGCAGGGACGGGGCGACGATGCTTCACGGTGCACCGATACCTTTCAGCCAGATGTACTGCAAATGAACTAATTTCTCAAACATTAAAGCGCACATTACCTGCCCCTGGTGGACAAATAAAGGCTTGTGTAAACTGATTCACAGCGCCCACTGTACAATTTAGGTCAGTAAATATTATCATATATATCATTATCCTATAGTAAAGCCGTACTGCAGGTGTAGAATTCTAACGATAGTAAGATATTATTTTTATGTCAAATTATGTGACACTGACGACTAAATATTCTAAAAACTATATGATGGAAAAAGTGACGCTGAATTAAACTGGTTTGTTAAAGAGGAAATGAACTCAATATTTTATTATTTGATCTTTAAGCACAGTGAGGAAATCATAACACTTTTACGCAGAAGGCTCGTTATTCAGCCAGTAATTTTAAACTGTTTTAAAATAGGTTAAAAAAAAAAAGCCCCAGTCCAGCACTTACACTACACAACAATGCAGGTGGCAGGAAAACAAAAAGAGAATAACTTTTACAGAGGAAGTAGCACATTCCTCAGTCTGGTCCACAGTTAAAGAAACGCTGTTATACATGAGTTACACAAGAGGGCAGTGTCCGATAATATTCATTCATTCATTGTTTATAAGCTCATATCCAGCTCAGGGTCGCGGTGGGTCCACAGCCCACCTGGAGTCACTGGGCACAAGGCGGGAAAACACCCTGGAGGGGGCACCAGTGCTTCACCGGGGTGTCCGATAATACAATATACAATAACATAAGATAATTTAATATATCCACTGCAACCCTGAACTGCATAAGTGGTTAAAAACAATCAATAAATGAATGAATAATATATCCGGCCTGTAGGGCAGCACGGTCAACTTGTAGTGTCGCTGTCACACAGCTCCAGGGTCCTGGGACTGTGGGTTCACACCCTGCTTCAGGTTCTCCCTGTGTCCATGTGGGTCTCCTCAGGGTTTGCTCTGGTTTCCTCCCAGAGTCCAAAGCTGGATTGGCCACTCAACAAAAAATGTCCATAGGTGTTTGTGTGTGAGTGAATGTGTGGGTGTGTGTTGCCCTGCGATGGACTGGTGCCCTCTCCGGGGTGTGTTTCCGGAGGCTTTGGACCCACCGCAACCCTGAAATGAATTAGTGGTTACAGACAATGAATAAATGAATATCCAACCTGTGGACATGAAATATGAAGCTACTATTTGCTTGCATTCATAACGCAGTGAAGCATATAATGCAGATGTCAGTTTGTTTTGGAAATTTGCTTTGTATTTCAAAGCAACTTTTCTACACAGTAAGGTGTGTTGGCCTTAGGATTAGATCGTACACACTGCACTGCTTGCTGAATAACGCCTCTTCGGGAGCATGTTGTCAAAGGTGAGTGAATCAGTTGAGTGAGTCGGTTCTATGAGTTACTGGCTTCTAAAGTGTGGACTTTGTAGCGAGTCACTGTAGAAGATTCTGGATGATTTTCACCTTCTTCAGTGTGTTAAACTCTCCTCTCTGCACTGAAAACACGTGGATCTCTCAGACTCAGCTAAGATAACAAAGAGAATGAGCTTTATTAGCTCCGTGAATTCATTAATTCAACGGATAGATAGATAGATAGATAGATAGATAGATAGATAGATGTTTATATGTAAAGTGTTGTCTGATTACGATGATGTTTAAATACAAAAATTGACAGAGATATTTCCACGGTTTGGCAGAGTCTGTTTTAAACGCTTGGTGTCAGTATTATGTGTGTCATGGCTAAACCAGGAAGCTCATATGATGTATTTTTTATTTTTGGTCACAAGAGGTCGGTAGAGACCTGTTAGGACAAAGTTTTTTATTTTATTTATTTTTTTTTACTCTTTTTTTAAAGAAGCCTGTTGCCTGCGTTTTTTTTTTTTTTTTTGCCGTTTGTTATTTTGTTGTTTGGCCGATCTTACAGTAATAATGTAAAGGAAATATTCGGTAACATTTAAATGCTTATTTTATTTTAGAGACTTCCTTACCTTCATACCTTGTGTTTTAACTTACATCCAACTAAACACAACGGGGTGGTTTCCCAGAGAGCGATTAAAGCTTAGTCCTGTACTATATCCTGTTTTCAATGGGAAATTTTAATAAAACGCTGAGAAACCAGCCCAATATTCACCTCAGCTTCAGCAGAAAATGTGAGACATGATCCTAATCAAGGGGGGTGTGGACGACTACTGACGTGCAGACTGACCAATTAAATCAATTAAATGTTTACAGAGAAGGTTATCGACCAATAACGGTAGCGCTACAGTCAGACCGTCCAATCCGAAGATTTAAGGCTACTTCACCCCCCCCCCTCCCTTCTCACTCAAGCGAACCAATCGGAGTAGGGGAGGGCGGGACTAGTTTGTGAACGAAACTTCTCGAAGTTCTGTGTAAGCTCTAGAAAAACAAAATCCCGGACGTTTGTGAAATTCCGCCCGGACATTTTTTTAAGTCTAAAAAAGAGGACATGTCCGGGTAAAAGAGGACGTCTGGTCACCCTACATAAAACCTATAAAACCCAAATAGTGGTCTTAAACTTAACTCTCAGTGTTTGATTATCTGTATGATTTGGATCATACAGTCATTTATACTTTTGCAAGGACAGATTCTAGGCATTTTTCTGAATACACGTGGCACGTTAAATTAATGTTTTGAGCTTCTCTTCCATTCAGCACGCTTAGGGCTGGTTTCCCAGACAGGGGTTAGGTTTAGTCCTGTACTGTCAATGGAAAATTACAATTCAATATTCTGTGTAGTCTAGGACTAAACCTTATCCTTGTCTAGGAAACCAGCCCTATTTCATAATTAAAATGCTTAATGTAAAACAGCTGAGGCAAAAATCAAGGTATTTTTAAGTGACCAATATTTTCACCTTTGTCAATGCATACATGCACGTATGGCGTGGAACTAGCTCAGCTGTCGACCTGAATGTACACCCTGAAATACGCCAGTACACAATCAAATATATCATTTGGTTTTAATGATGATTCAGCATTGTGGATGACTCACTAATTTACAGAAACCCCTTCATCCACATCACTTACTTTCCAACTGAATACACACCTTGGCTTTCCTTTTGGCCTGGGTGCGTGTATGTGCTGAACTCAACAGCAGATAGGGGCTCCCCATCTTTAAATCCTGTTATATGCATGAAGAAGCACAGTGTGAGACACATCAAGCTCATCCTGGGTGCTTATTCAGTGTTACACAAGTGTGGTTTTTGTTTCCATGCTAGAGGACATAATGTATACAGGCACTAGTTACTTTAAAGTGCATCCAGTGCTGATACAAGTGCTCGATTTGTATAAACTCTATAGAAAACCTTGCCTGTAGAATGGGTAACTATGTTCTGTGCCAATAGTTGTGTTGCTTGTGACCCAAATCTAATCATCCAACATCAGTTACTGGCCTCACTCTTGCTTTTGTGGCTAACACCAAACAGATCTCGGTTTTAAATGAAAGGCTGGATGAGTTGGATGTCCACAAATAATTGGACACTGAATGCATTAGACCTGTTTGCTATATGCAGGCCTACCACCTACCTTTTATTTCAAAGCTTTTCAATTGGAGACTTTACCAGGCTCTATATGATATAACAAAAAATGTAAAAGGTTTAGAATAATGCAGTATTTAATTCTGACACTGCTTTATAATACTATAGCGGTATATATGCAGTATAATTAATTTGATAATTGCCACAAATCCTGAGTATTGTCTGTCAGAGTGTGGTGTAAATAATCATGGTTATTATAACAAGGGACATGAACTAAATGCATGTTTATGTTGTAGTAATTGTCATGATAATGCTGACTCAAACACCAGTGTATTGATTGATACATTGTGGTCTTCAAGTATGTAAATGCTCCACAGTGGCTAATACTGTTATTTTTAAATAAATAAATAATAATAAAAAAGAACTGTGGTATCTGGCATATGTCTTCGCTAAAACACACGACTAAAAGCACTACTGTAGGACAAACTACTAAAAGCTCATTTCTGCTGAAGACAGACAAAACAAATAAAGATAATCTGGGGATAACTGTGGGATGCGGTCGGCACGGTGGTGCAGCAGGTAGTGTTGCAATGTCACAGCTCCAGGGACCTGGAGGTTGTGGGTTCAAATCGCTCCGAGTGAATGTCTGAGGAGTTTGGTGTGTTCTCCCTGTATCCACATGGGTTTCCCGGTTTCCTCCCATGGTCCAAAAAACACATTCGTAGGTGGATTGGCGACTCAAAGTGTCCGTACATGTGAATGTGTGTTGCCCTGTGAAGGACTGGCGCCCCCTCCAGGGTGTATTCCCGCCTTGCGCCCAATGATTCCAGGTAGGCTCTGGACCCACCGCGACCCTGAACTGGATAAGCGCTTACAGATAATGGATGGATGAACTGTGTGATGCAAAAAAAAAAAAAAAAAAAAGTGTCTTGTTTTAACATGGAAATATAGTCCATTCTGTCATTTATTTTTCACATGAAAAACACAGAGTGTAAACACATACAAGTTGGGAGTTAACTGAAAGCTAATGTGAGCTGCTTTAAAACTGTGAAGGGGGAAGAAAAAAGAGAAAAAAAGCTGGAGGCATTTTGTATAATATTGCAAATGTACAAACTTTATTTTATTTCTTTTTTTTACTAAAGGTTGCTATCTGAAATGAACAGCATCCATGATTCCCATGATCAGCGCTGGCTGCTCCGAGATTTTACGCTGAACCAAAAACCAAACGAAAGGAAGAAAAACCTTTAAGAACCATTTACTGTCATCAGTTTCTGTAAGAACACCCACAGATAAAGTAAGTGCAATACAGCAGGGGGATGGGAGGCAGTCAACAAAGCACACTGTTGTTGTGTAACTGTATTCTGCTACAGTTTCTTTCACCATTCAACACAACTGTCAAAAGAAATGAAGGATTATATTTAGATCAAAAAGACAAGAGCACCTGAACCAAGCCGGTAAATCAATGCACGAAATGATTTTCATTGTAACACAAGTGATTCGTGTGATAAACTGAATTTATAATGAGACATGGAGAGCACAATGATATTCACTGTCATCATATATACAGCACAAGAGGAAAAACTCCTGGGGTGGACCTGCTGTTCTTTCCAGTAGGAAGATGGAACATTTCTTGATAAACATAAAAGCCATTTGTCGTTAATTAAACATGATTAAATCTGAATCTGAAGTTCTCAGTGAATTAGTCAGGAGGATTAGATGGTAGCTTGCTTGACAAATGCATGTTTTAAATTCTGACGGACACACCTGTAATTACATTTGGCACACCCTGTCTACATTTATTGCGAATCTTTTTTCCAGTTAAGTACTCTGGAATTTTAAAAAGCTGTGGACAACTTCGGTTATTGCTCACCATTTTGATTGTTCAAAACAAATGATTTAAAAACACAATTCATTTTCAAAATAATCGGAACATCAGTTAACTGGCTAATACCCTCTCGCCTCGTGTGATGACCGTGTCGTATCTTCTAACCAGGCTGTTGGTTATGTTTTGCAAGCAATGCTCTGAAATACTTCTGCCAAGTCTGCATTTCTTTCAGAGGCCACAGGCCAATGCAGCGAAGCCTGCTCACCCTCTGTCCTAGCCCAGAAATAAAGATGACTGGGACTGAAGTAAAGTGCAGCAGCAGTCCCCAGACGAACGGCTGTGGAAATGATGGAAAAGGGGCTTAAACGAGCAGCTAATCTTGTTGGACCTTTTTTGGCTGGTGGAAACCTCTCATTTGGGGCCTACAGCTTAAAAATAGAATTGTGTGTGTGTGTGTGTGTATGGGAGGGGGGTGTTGGGGAATGAATGTGCTATGGGTGTATGTGTGTACACTCAAAGCACAATCTCTTGTCTTGCCAAAACCAAGAGGCATTCCAGTCCCATGCCGGGCGCTAAACCCCAAATCTCTGACCACAGCACTAAGCATACTACAGCCTGTCCCCTTAACCACACATTTCAGATATGAAATCACCCTCATCTTCTGTTTACTGCATTCGGGGAACAGTGGAGTAAATATACACTCCCCAAACAACACTTTGAGACAGGCTGGTAAATGGCTTCTACAGAGCCAGAAATTACAAACTGGACTTGATTCCCTTGCTGTAGAGAACAGTCAGGAGTAATGGGTCCTCATTGACTCTGTGCCTTTCCGCTGTCCTGGTAATGGCTAAAAATAACCAGCTGAGTGTGCTCCAAAGGTCAAACTGTATCCCTCTTTAACAGAGAGGAGTCAGGAGGAGGTTGCTTGTTTCGAATCACTGTCCAGGCCTTGAATCTGATGACCTTACAGCCGACCACATACACACAAAGTCACGGACTTTTGCAGGCCATCAACTGTAATTCCATTGAGCTTCTCTCTTGCCTTAAAAAGAACAACGGAGCATCACATTCTTCCATTATATGCTCCACAGCATACACATAACATTCATTAAATACTCAACACAGTCATACCAAATTAAATTAGAGAAATACACTGAGAATCCGAGGATCACTGCTTGCATAATCTGTTAGCATTAGAGAAAAAAAAAGACCACGATTGTCCAAAAAAGCTTGTCCAAACCCTGCTTTTCAAAAAAAAAAAAGGACAGAATTAGTAGTAATATCACAAAGAGCAAATGCTCTTGTTCCAAGTCTTGGTGTCATTAATATCCCTGCACATTTGGTCTCATGTGCTCAGCAGTCTGGTTGCCGTGAACATGCTGAATCATATACTACTATCATCAGCACATCGTGCGCAATGAGAACGATTTGCTCCGGAATAGATCCATGCGGTACAGTGCTGTGGAGACTCCTCGAGGGGCCTCTGTCTTGGCTGCGGATTCACTCAAAATGATTCAGAGCAGATACAGATCAAATGTTTGAGGGGGAACCTCAGTGGAAGCTGGTATTCAGTGAGTCGCTGAGTCATGTGCTTGAGGCTTCACTGGTGAATCCACAAGGGATTGAACGCTTGTGGCCACCGCAAAGAAATTCAACAAAAGATTCCAAAGGTTCCTTTAAGACATCAGACAGGATCTTGTAATGTACTCTTATTTCCAAGCTAACAAAAGGATGGAGATGAAGTGTTGCTCACGGTCAACAACGCCATCGTTCTAGGTCGCAAAATGAGAGAGACTGGGGAATCTTTTGGCTGAGCAGAAGGGTGGAAAGTCAGGCTGAATGTTCAGATGAGACCCTTGACAAAACTGGTGTCCAGGTGCACAATAAGGATACGGAGAAAGGACATCTCTTTGCGTGTGTTCTCGAAGATGATGCGAGGGTCGTCAGACTCGCAGCGGAGACAGTTGGGAGCCATGACCATGGCCAGATTATTCACGTCCATCTTTGTCTTACTTACATTCACCGGCTGAGCAAAGACCTGAAGGAGAAGAAGAAAGATGTGAGATTAAAGGCTAAGCACAGCTCTATGAAAGTGTCAAACAAATAAATACAGTGGAATTTGAGTTCCTAACGTGTTTATTGATAGTCAGAAAACATGTTATTTCTTACTAATTCAAGGAATAAGGTTTAAAAGACCTTTTCCAACAATATGGGCATGTAAGGAAACCAACGAAAGGTGTTCAAGAGCCTCTGTAACATGGAGGTAAACAGGGTAAGTACACTTACTTCACCTGTTTTAGTTGGTGCTAGTTAACGTTAGCTTGACTTGCTAAACGTGGTGGTAAACTTAATCTGTGCTCATTTTAACGGATGTACTTTGACACAGCTCCTTTTAAAGCTTAGAAATCTACAAAATAAAAACTGCTATACGTTTCGGTGCTGTATGGGAAACCAAAAAAAAAGGAGTGTTGTTTATCTTTAGCATGTTTACGTGTCTAATTCATATCTGAGATTGCAGGAAACCAGTTCAACAAGCTTTAGCTGAGTACACACTGCATTAGTGGTTGTTTGCTTCACGTCAAAGTGGATTATGTGCGAAAGTTTTGTCGTCCAGAGAAAAATGTATTTGCTTCCACTCAATCAACTTTTTAAAATATATTTAAATGTATAGATCAACTTTATCCGGAGTTTGACTCAGAGTATGTTTAGGTTTAGTGAAAACAGGTAAATACTGTCACTGTCCAAAGAAAAGCGCTTATCAAATGCATGTCAGAGAATGTTTTTTTTTTTTTTTTTTTTACATTGAATTCCATTGAAAGTTAAGAAGGGTTTTTCCTTCTGCTGTTTTCCTTTGGACAGCATCAACACACTTCCTTTCAATATAAACCAAATGCAACAATTATACACATCATACACAGGGTATTATGTAATAATATATATATATATATACCTGTAAGAAGTGGATGAAGTAGCAGAGCACCAATCTGTTTAACTCTGGTAATGACTGTACTACACTGATGGCTGCTTCAGGATCCTCATAGTTACTGATGCACTGTGTGTAGAAAGTCTGTGGAATCACTGGCTCCTCCAGCTCCCTGTACCACAGTTTCAACAGCGATGCTGAGAAACAAAGAGATTGTGATCAAAGGCATGTCCATCAATGTTTAATCCCATTGTACAGTCTTCACCATATGACATCAGTCAACTGAAAAATAAAAACAATTACTGAAGAAGTGTTTTTCAAAGAGGGGACAGTTTTCTTACCAGGAACATTAGGGTCAGAGAGATTTTCTGGAAGATTCCACTGATCCACCTGGAGTTTGAGGGCATTCACCTCATCAATATCTCCAGGAACCCTGCAGCACAGAAATCAACTCATGTAGACACTGTTTTTCTTAAAGTTAATCACACGTGGAAAAACTAAGAACCACTTTTTCCCAGATCAAGATTAATCCTTAATAAAGACCAAAACATTCACGTTTACATTTACTCAATGACAGACTTAACCCAGGTCTAGAAACCCATCACCAGAGGTCTGTTGTTAGTATTTATGCCACTTTGTAATAATACGTAAGACTTTACACGTGAGTGTGTGTTCATGTGCAGCTGCTTCCAAGCATCTCACGCATATTGTTATTATTCTAAAAATTAACTATTATTCTTGCTGTCATTACAGAAAAAGGCCTTTCATGTCGGTTTAGGTCAGTTATCATGAAAGCCATGTGTAGGTGTCAAGCAGACTTTTAAACGCAGCCATTTCAGTGTTAAGAAAAATTTCACCTGCTTGAAGTCTACTTCTAGAAGGAGCTGGCCACTAGTTCACATTACATCGGCCTGGCAGGTAAACAAAAGCATGCCTTATCATAAACATGTTTTTTTGGCATCTCGCTGAAGTGGTATTACCAGACTTAATGAAAGCAGATGGTCCCGGTGTGTTTGTGTGTGTGTCACATTTCACACAGGGTCTGATTGAGCAGAAGAAGAATGAGGATGACACTGGTATAGAAGTGTGCTGAAGCGAATACCGTATTTAAAAACAAACCCTCAATGTGGAGCGATAATAAAAACAGGAGGTTTCAACTCCCCCCCCGAGTTTATGAAAAACAAACAGCCAGGGACGGATTTCCTGACACAACCCACATTGGTCACAGGCGTCATAAAGAGAGATAATTAGGAAAAGGATAGGGAGAGATGGAAAAATGCGTTTGCCATTTTAAATGTCTGAACATGCACACGAGGGAAAAGTGCCGACCTGTTCAGCCACTGGACTACATTTAGAAACCTGCTGCAGTAACAACACTGGCAAAGCCTCTGATAAATTTGATCCATTGTATTTATGTTTCAGCCATGGCCCAGAACAAAGTCAGCTCTGTAATCTGGGCCTGTGTGGCTCTCTAGAGTATCATTCGCCTTTTGAACATACATCAGCCATCTTATAAATGGACGTGCTGTTCTGTTTAAACAATTAATGCGTTCGATTTTTATTTCTCCTTTCGCCAAATGTCAAACAGACGGGGGTCTGTTTGGACAAACAGCTCCTGTTGGGACCACCCAGCTGTGGGGCCACTGTGGGAGTGTGAAGCAGCAGTCTGTGTGGAGACACTCACTTAAAGGACACATGTAAGGATGTGCATGTTTGCATAGGGCTGTTTTGACATGCAGAGGAGCAATGATTATTTTTTTTTCCTCCCTCAGGCCTACATTGAAAAGCTGTACCTCTCTCATTTGCATATGTTTTGTAATATTTCACAGTTAGAAGGAAAATATGGCTGCAATTCAGGTTGTAATAATTCCCTTCTGTTACTTTCATCTTGAAGTGGCTGCATTAATCAATCAGTCGTAGATCTGCTCATAGTTATTACATTTTAAGTTGTAGTAACTGCTAATGTGTAGTATGTGTCCAAAGGGTCAGAGAAACACCTTATATCTAGTGAATTCTGGTACTAGATGTACACATCTTGAACAATATGGTTTATGGTTGCCACACTAAATGCCAAGAATGGGCTAAAGGGGTATAAAGTCATCAATCAATCAATCAAAATGTATTTATATAAAACACCTTTTACAACTAACGTCACAAAGCAGCGTTACATAAAGACTCCTGGCACTGGGCTGTGGAGCAGTGGTTCTGTTATCTCTGAAGTGACTAATCTCCATTCAAATCTATGTTGAAGTAGTGTGTGATACAAAAATAATCACCCAAATGTACCCAACCCCACTAATGCCCTCATGGCTAAGTCCCATCATATCCTCAGAAAAAAGAAATGGTCCCAATGTAGAGCTTTCCCAGAAGAGTACAAGCTATTATTACTTCTACAAAACGGTACACACCACACATTAATACCCACCAAATCTTTGGTGTTGGATCATAGCTGTTAAATGGCAGCTGTATGTGTGTGGCCACAGCTTTTATGAGTCGGATACAGATGTTGGTCCCCCCTCGTGTCCACTTAAGGTAAATAGACGAGAAGTTTGTGTACAGCTTCAAACAGCAGTGATTTGTCAAATTAGTTTGAACTCTCACCTGAAGATGCCCTCAGTTTGAGCTCCGCCAAGGGCCAGCACACACTGAGAGAGCTGCACCTGCACCCAGGGCAGCCTCCGATCAGCAAACATCTCACTCTGCCTCTCCATGATTTCCTCCAGGGCACTGCCGAACAGAGACGGTGTCACAATGGCATTGCGCCCATGATCAATTTCATCCAGAGTTGGCTTCCTGAGACCCTGCAAAAGGAGAAATAGAGGAGATGAGTTTACTGAATCCAAGAGCCATTCTGATCTACACAGAGCTGCAATGAATAAACTATGATTAGCAGAATAACCATAAAAAACATCACCATATTTAGGCGTACACACTACCATCAAGTTAAAGCTAGTACACTTCCTGCCCATTTAATTATTACGTATTATTGTTCATTTGTTGAATAAACATTACAAATAAACAAAATAAAGATTGATCAAAAAATTGTTAATAGTTTTATCAGTAAAAATAATCAGTATTTCAGCCACATGGCATGACTGTCAGTACCTTATTCTTCAGCATGACCAGCAATTTGCACCCGAGACACCATTTTGGCAGTTTACAATGTAACGCATGGCTGTTTTAGTGTGGCCTTAAAAATAGAGGCCTAGTAAAAATAGAGGAGGCAGTGGTGGGACAGTTGATTACAGGGTGAGGACTGGAGAAAGGACAGAGAAGGAGGGGAATGCAGCTAATTCAACTTTTACTGTGATGCCTCTGAGTGTGTGTACTTGTGCGAGGTGGTGGTGTTTGAGGGGGGGGTTGAGTAAGTCTGAGTGGTTCTCATGGAGCTTTCCTAAGGGCTTAGTGCTCTGATTGCTAACACATGTAGGCACTTGCACACTGTTATACTTCAGCAGTCAAAGGCCAGTTTGAACACATTACAGGCTGCTTTGTTTTGCTACCATAAACCTGCAGCGCAGCCATCTCCACATACTTCTCTCCAGGAACTATTTAAAACCATTGCCCTTTGAGATAACCTGCTGATATACCACACTTCTGTTTACCCCGAGTGTGCTGATGACTTGTAATCAATTGTCCAGTGTGCCTGCTGGCCACAATTCCAAGGCTAGTCAGCCTAAAACTATGAATAAGAGAAAAGGCATAAACAGATCAGTAACTAGGGTTACACTTACCTTCTTGCCCCCGGTCACGGCAACCTTCTGCAGCTTGCGGTAGCAGTACTTGGCGTAAGTGCTGATTGGCAGACCTGTAGAGAACATGCATAATCAACAACGTAACTCAACAATGAGCAATGAATGAATCAAAGCTGTGCCGTTAGAACAAACCAAATTCCTGGAGTCAATGAGATTAAAATCCCAAGAGAACGTCAAAGGGAAATGATTGAAAATAAGTGAACAATGTGAAGAAATGGAATTTTCCAAAGGTAGAGCTGCATTGTTTAAGTTATATATAAAATAAAAACTGATATTATATATAACTAGAGACGGTACTTATGTCAGCAATGATATGAAAACAGAATTACATGAAGCAGAGTTTGTGTATGTAGTGTGTGTGTATTTTAGGCTAAACAGACGTATGTTCTTAGTTTAGATTACCACCAGCCCTGAGTTTTTTCTTGCTGAAGATATTTTATTATGCTTTAACTGAAGCTAAGAAAAATACACAGTGGAGTGTAAATCAGTACGGCAGATTTCGTTACCAGCACAAGATCAAACACACCACTGGATGCTAGCCTTGGTTTCCAGAAAGTTCTTTCATCCTTAATACAGTATAGCATTTCTGGAAAGTGGAGTACCTTATAGCAGTAGAAGTGACAAAATTTCAAACTCTTTAGCAACTTGGACGCTTCGCCTGAAACACTGGCTACAGATGAAAGGCCCAAGCTTAATGATCCATAGTTCTGATATCAGTGTCACAAATATTGTGAGCTGCAGATCTCTGCTTGTCTTCTCAGCTCTCTTACTCTATGCAGGTCCAAACACTAATCCTGCCGTCTTCCAGGCTACTGAAACTACTCCACATTTCTCCACTCTGACTCTGAAAACCAAACACAGCAGACTATAATGCTGGGGGTGTTTTTGATGCAAGACAGAGAGTGGGCTGAGAGGACTAGTGTTGTGGGAAGGTGAGTCATTCTTGGCTGTGTGTGTGTGTGTGTGTGTGTGTGTGTGTGTGTGTGTGTGTGAGAGAGAGAGAGAGACAGTCTAAGATCTGAGGTCAGTGGTTGTCAGGTGGTGATTTACAGCTAACAGGTGATAGCAGCTTTACTGGACTGACCCCAGGCCTGACACTCAGCATCACCAACAGAGGCAGTTATTACTGCTCCCTGTGGTTATTCATCATACTTACAGAAACAAACAAAGAAAAAGACCTCCAAGTGAAATCCCTTTTATGTAAAATAAAGAGGAACTGTGCAAAGAACCTGAGAAGCTGTCCGTGTTTCGTTGGTACATTGTTTGATAATAATTAATATTTCACACTCTCTTACTGGTCTCTCTTAACGAGACAGACACAGGCCTTTGCACCTTTTTTTTTAATTATAAATCAATGATTATTTTGTTACTAATGAGATCAATAGTGACCAGTGCTGGACAGATACACAATATTCATAAAATGCTACCAATTAAGGATTTCTTAATTGATATGATTCATAAAGCTTCCAGTGACCAGGGATACGAGTTAACACGGTAAAAAGATTTAGATTTCAATTGAATACAGTGATGTGTCATCCTTTGGGAAAGAGAACAGAGACCAAAAGTCTCTTGGGAAAACTGCTGGAAGTTGTGTGCTACCTCAAGCTGAACAACCACTTTCTGAAAACAAACAATACGCTGCTTGTTAAAGTTAACAGCTGCAAAAATGTCATGAGAAGCATTGTGGCTTCTAAGAGAAAAATAAAATACTGTGCATGAGTTGAGGGGTGAAATGGTTAGTGAGAGAGAGAGAGAAAGGCTTGTTCATTACTTGTAAGAAAAAAGCATGGCGAACAGAAGGGTCAGTTATGCAAGCAGAGAGGATGATAGCTCAACAGCTGCGTAAATGACCGGAGAGAGGGCGCGTCAAAAACAGTGAAGCACAGTTGAATGAGGAGGAGTGACTGCAGAAGAAAACAGGGACTTATGCAGAAACACCTGTTTTCTACACAGAACAGACAGAATGAAAGTTTGAAGAGAGCTGTTAATCCAGGCACCAGTAACCACCACGCCTCTGACCAGTACATCTCCCTGCTCATTTGAACAGGCAAATGGCCAACGTTTTTGTAGATAAGAACACACCTGTAGCAGACACAGGATGAGTCAAAGCCACCTAAGATCTGTCGTGGCCTGCAAAGGAAGTTTGTAATCCGAGACTTGAAAGCTGCTTTCTAACTGACGCTTCTCTCTAGTTTCCCTCGGCCAAAAAGCCAAGAAGACAAAAAGGCTGAGGTGGAGAAAAAAAATTAAATAAAAAAAGATGGCAGGTTTTACAGCTGCTGTTTTACATGGATGACTCTGCTTTATCAGGCTGTGAAAACATGTTCAACATACAGGTCAGAGTTTTCACAAGAGCCTGCTTTTCTTTGATCCCCCTCTCACACCCTGCCTCTTATCTTCTAGTTCCTCCTCAGTTATTCTCACCCCTCTCTGCACAGAATCCAACGCTCTCCCTTGTTCAACAGTAGTGCTGCAAAACATCCAAACCTGTGATAATCTAAAAACTTCATTAAGTTACAGTATTTATTTAAAACACAAGTTTGGCCACAACTTCCTCCTGGAATTCATTAAAAAAAATTTAAAAAATCAAGAAAAATAATCAATAAATGAATAAATAATCAAATCTACACCGGCATATTAAAATAAAATTCCTCTAGTCAAATTGCCACGCATAGCACACTACACACTGATTTAACCCTTAATACAAGAAGTCCTGGCTTTTTAACTTGTGGTTGATCGTGATTAATCATTGAACATTAATGCGATTGGCATGCTTATTTTTTTTAAACAAATAAAAATAAAACAGAACATACAGCAATATTAGGGAACAAACTGTTCTTGTCACTGCCCCCTTCTGTTCTGCTATTCTTTTTCTCTTATTTCCTGTTTTGTAGCTCTCAGTCCTCTTCTGCTTGTATTAACAGCCTCTTGAAAACAAAGCAAGCCAATTGACACCAGCACTTCAGGTCAGACAGAGGGGAAGGAGAGACAGAGGTGTAGAGAGAGGTAGGGAGGGGGAGAGAGAGAGAGAGAGCACAAAATAGAATAGGTCTGTTTTGCATACGAATAGCCATTGATTTAAAAGCTTCTATTTAATCCTATAGACTAGAAGAATCTCCTCTTTTCAAAGGAGTGCTTAACATATCAACGCTTGTTTTCTTTCCCACAATGCTCCTCTGGCTCCACCCAGTCCACCCGCCGCTAGACCATGCCTCTCTTCTGCTCTAGGTTGGCACATGGAGAGAAAGTGAATGGGCCCCAGCACACACACTGTATAATAAACTCTGCTCAATGCATTATGCTTGTTTCAAACAGAAGAGAAACGGGGCCCCTGAAATCTGCTTCTCCTGCACAATGCCATGTCTAACCGGCTACAGAGCTGGCAGACAGCTGGTGAGGCCTGACATTATTCATCCCACAGTCTTCCTGCCACCCTTATCATCAAACCCATCCTGGCTAACCAACCACTGAGGTCACATCCAATCAGCAGAGCCAAGAGAATGTCTCAAAATCAACTTGTGCCAAGAGAGAGATGGTAATAATAAGTGGAAAAAATGGCAGTGGGCTCTAATTCAGTTGCAAACGGCTGCAGACCAGCATGTCATAGTGAAATTCCTCTTCAAACACACCTGGTTCAACTCAAGGAAAACTCCAAATCGTAGTCTAATTCTGATCTTTCAAGGGCCTCCTTCACAAAACATTCACATACATATATCTGAGCATTAATTGGCCACAGAACACCACCAAAAAAAAGTTGTGATCCATAAAATCTGAAGACGTGAGGGAACACGATTCATAACCCATGTGCTCTTATAATATTTAATGCATTGCGTTATCATTTATACAAGCAAATAATAATTATTGTCTTTAATATTAATACTACAAGGCATCTTGACCACAGGATTACCATCAATGAAGAGGATTCAATATAGGATACTTTCCCGAACTGATAAGATTCTATAATTATAGTGTATTTCTATCTATCATATGGGGATACAGGGCTGCATAGTGGCGCAGCAGGTCGTGTTGCAGTCACACAGCTCCAGGGACCTGGAGGATGTGGGTTCAAGTCACTACAGGTGACTGTCTGTGAGGAGTTTGTGTTCTCCCTGTGTCTGCGTGGGTTTCCTCCAGGTGTTTCTGTTTCCTCCCAAGGTCCAAAAACACACGTAGGTGTGAGTGTGTAAGTGAATTTGTGTGCGTCACCCTGTGTATTCCTGCCTTGCGCCCATTGATTCCGGGTAGGCTCCAGACCCACCGCGACCCTGAACTGGATAAGCGCTTATGGATAATGAATGAATAGTGTACTTTATCTATATAATCCATTTCTAATTAATATGCTTCAGAATACCTTCACTCAATGAAAGCTGAACCGAAATTAAACAAATACCACTGCTCACTCTAATGCAACAAAACATCCTGAAAATTTGACCCCAAAACAACTAATCCTAGACCACGTCCAAACAATTGGGACTGTGTTTCTAGAGAATATCACATGATCTTAATAATGAGGCCAGAAGCACCAAGACAATAGGCCGGAGTCAGCCTCCACCCACACACTCAACACTCTTCCTCTGTATTTTAATGGAATAGAATTCCACAATCACAAACTCCATTGCTCTGAATGCTTTGAGGGTTTAATATACAAGCTGTTTCAACATACAAGTGTGTATATGTTGTGTGTGTGTGACTTTTCTGTGTGCATGTTGTGGTATGGGAAAAATCTCAATGAATCCTGGGATGCAGCTGGATGCAGCTTCACCATTGGACACAGCAGGTGGTGATGTCAGTAAAACAGAAACACACCAATAAATTCAATGCGTAACTGTGTTTTATAACTTCTGCAAAGATGACTGAGCCACACACACACACACACACTGACTGACTCAGCTGATTATACCCAGGGGAGCCTTAGGCCATGTCTAGAAGTGGTGAGTAACCACAGGGCTCTGCTTTGATGTTATCTGTCATTTGCACAATATCAACACCAACATCTCTCAGACATCGCCCACATGGGGAGGACACAGCTGACCACCAACAATGTTAAAAAAACACACAAATGTATCAGGTTCTTATACTTCCACATAATTTGTCATAAAACTTCTTCATAATTACATTCTTGAAAACATTTGGTACAGAACAGAAGTCTAGACCTTGAATCCAGTTTCAAACTAGATGTGTCACTACGATCCTGTTTACTCTCAGCTTAAACATGCAGTTGCATCAACGGGATCATCATCTAATCACAGAGTGTTTACCTTTAATCTTTTCAAATGCAGCTTTTATATTCAGGTGTTGAAGGGATTTTAAATTAACCAATGCTCCATGATTTATTGTCCTCCATGTTCTCAGCAACACTGAGAGGTGGTAAAGAAGACATAGGATAGGAAGACAATAGTGGAGCTACATGATATCAGGTGTGTACACACACACACACACACACACACACACACACACACACACACACACACACACACACACACACACACGTGTGTGCCCTGGTGTCAGGAGCTAGATCTGAACACCATATGAACAGAAATTCTTGTCTTTCAAAAATGTAAAAAGACAACATCCAGATACACTGGATATGTGCTGTATTTTCACATCAACTATGGCTCCATATACAACAAATACACACACTAGTATTTATGTGCTGAAGATGAAATTTAAAGAAAAGGGAGAGTGAAGTGGAAAAAGACAAATGGAGGGAAGCATTGAGGCCACAGACTGATAAAAATGTTCCTGACAGTACTCTGTTGGCTTGTTTAATGCATGCAACCTTCCTAAAAGATAATCACTCCCTCTTATGGACTCACCCATGGTCTCTCTTTTCTCTCAGAAGTTTGGCAGTGCACCAAAAATGTGGGACATGAAGAATATCATGCTGCTCTATGCTCTAATCTCATTTGTGTGTGTGTGTGTGTGTGTGTGTGTGTGTGTGTCTGTCTGTGTGTCTTTGTTTTAAATCAGAGAGACTGACACACAATGAGGAAGATTTTCCAGTTGGTTTCAGTTGGCTGGATGTAAGAAACTAAAGAATCTGGATGTAAGAAACTAAAGAATCTGGATGTTAGAAACTAAAAATCATGTGCATTTGTTTAGTTATTTTAAAGGAGAAAAATGACTTTTTACAGTGCATCAGCACATTTTTCGGAGGATCTTGTGTCTACCAACAGATAAACCGTTAAATAAGACAACCCAGTCATATTTTTGGGCTGCCTAAGTAATAATTTTGCTCAGGTTCTGATGTCAAGTTCAGAGAACAGGATTGGAATGACCCCTCATCTAACTGCCTCAAATCACAGAGCCACTAATTTTAAGTGAGAGTGCAGAGACAACTAAGTAACTAAAGAAAAAAAACCAGAAAGTAACTAAAGATAAGTAAAAATACTGGGCAAAAATGATAATGGAGAAGAAAGAGAACCAAGCAAAATTTGCTAAAGATAAGCGTGACTGCATCGTTTCTCACTGCTGTGCCATCATGCTGGATGAACTGTGACTCGTTATCATTTAAAGGTGTATGTCCGCAAAACAGCCATTCGAAACATGGCTGTTAAGACAGGTGGGAGAACGATGCTATGTTGTTTGTTCCTTTTGGGATTTTGATCAAAGCATGTTGCCAACATTTCCTTAAGACATCACAGAACTGTTAACTTGTGGAAAATTGTAAACATGTCCTTTTTTAGACAAAGAGAAAGCAACTTGGAAATATTCTATACAATAAAAATTATAGTCTGTTATAGGAGAATTTCTCCAATCCTATACTTTTCTGCATAAATAAGATGTAAACACAGTCAGAGTGGTTTCATTAGGAGAGCTGCACCAGAAGCAGTTAACGTCGGAATTGTTCAAAATGCAGTTTGATGTGAGAATGTAAGAATCTAGAGGAACTTTAGTGTTAGTTATTGCTCACTTGTGAACATTCTGTTTACTGCAATGGCACAGAGACTGATTATAAAATTATTATTAATTAATGGCTACCTCCATGAAGTTTTTAAATCCCCCGCCCACCATAAATGCATTGTAAATACTAATAAACAGGTGCACATGGTGCACTATAATGTGAAATAATTCAGATCTACCACTATTTTACAATTAACATACATACAAACTCGGAAGATTTTGGTATTTTCATAGTACTTAAAATAGTTATATTGGTAACACTTGGTTCCATTCTCCACCAGAGTAAAGAACTCAGACGGAAAGTGTCACAACAATTTACCATTTCATTTAAAAACACTCTGAATGACTTTGTTTACATCAATGATGCTTGTTTACATCAAACTGAATTCTGCAAAAATGCAGAAAAAAAAGGTAGACTGCCCTTTAAGTGGCTATAGCAACATATCACTTTGGGGGAGAGAGAGAATAAAAAAACTACCCCTCCCTAAACACAAAGAAATCCCACTCAAATACCACAGGAAAACCATTATCTCATAGGACCATATTGCTCATATCTCCTTGTGTAATTGTTTGTGAGTTATACTGTGTGTGTGTGTGTGTGTGTGTGCCATGCCGAATCTTACCCTGGTCTTCCTCCTCTTCATTGTCCTGTTTCCTCTTCTTCCTGGACTTTGAGTTCTTCTTATTTTTTATGTCCTGTTCCATTATTCTCTGTAATACTGATAAACCAAAGAAAGAAACACTGTTTAAATCAAATATATATATATTTTTTTGGTTAAAATATATACACATTCTTCACCATTCCATCTGAAAAACACACTGTCATGCTTTGTTCTATGGCCTTTGAACTATGACATTGAGTAACACTGCCTTTTATTTTTCTCCCGTCCCCAGCCTTACATCCTGTTTAAATTGGCACTGGGTCATCTTAAATTTAGCATTGAAACTAATATTGACTTGTAATGTAAGTGGAAGTGTATGTTTGGAGGCACATGGGCATACCTGAATCAAACATTCACTATCAGTGTGAGAAAAAAGAAAAGAAAAATAAAGAGAAAAACCTAAGAAACCAACATCAAGTCAATTTTTATTTCTAAAGCACATTAAAAAGACCACAGAAAGCAGACAAAGTGCTGTACAGTAAAAAACATGACAATATAAATAGTTTCTCAAGTATGACTAAAAACATGAAGTGTGAGAGAGTTGGCAGAGTGGCAGGCCGTTCCACAGTTTTGGGGCAGATACAGAGAAAGCCCTGTCATCTTTATATTTCAGTCAAGAATGAGGAGTGTCCAACAGCAACTGATTTAAGGATCTTCCAACTTGTGAAGTTGAATACGGACTCAAAAGTTTGGACAATTTATTATAGCTATATGAGCGGAGTTCATGAACCTGAACGTGTTTGTGGGGTTTAGATTAAATGTACAGATAATTCAATGTGTCAAGCTGGAAAAATGTGTTAACAATGTTTAAGGTGATCATTAATCAGTGGCATTAATAATTTGATATTTATGCCTTAATTGTGACATCACTATATACAGCCGTGTGCAAAATTTCACTACAGGTAAAATGTTGATTTTTTTTAGACAGTAGTCATCAAAATTAGTGAACAAATTACATAATTCTAAATGTCAAATTAAATGCTCGTCCCAGTATAAAATTATTGTAAGATGAATAGAAGGGAGGCAGGTGACCTGTGCGACCTGATTAGAAAATAACTTACTTTACAGTTATTGGTGCTAATCTGGAACCTGGTGCTAGTTTCCATTATCTGACAGCACCTATTTATGTGGCAATATGGAGTCATTTTGGAAGCTGCTCCAAGGTGAAGGAAACTCTGCCAAAACTGGTTAATTAGGTAAAGGCTGATATTAACCTTTCAGACACTATAAGAGAAGCTGGTCATTCCAAGAGCATGATTTTTTAACTACTAAAGCTTTACAATGACCCTAATTCATTCAAGTCCTTCATGTAAGAACGCACAATGGAACAAGACGATACTGGGATTGACACTACAGCTGCAACTGCTCACCAATTCTGTGCTGAACAGGGCAAGGTTCTGTCTTGCCATGTTTGAGAATTTGGCTTGAAAGCTAACTCATCAGAATCCAAACCTCTCATCAGCAGAAAGAATCAAAACACAGAAGAATTCAGTTAAGTTTGGCAGAAGTATGAAGACGTTTTCTTTAGCAAATGTTATTCCTTATTCACTAGAAACAAAAAACTCACTACAGTTACCAACTGTGGAAAAAAAAGTGTGGACCAATATCAAACCAGAGCAATGTGAGAAATTAGCGAGGCCTTGTGGGTAAAAATGTATTAAATCATTAAAAGAAATAGCCTCTTGCTAATGTTTGAAAGCAGTAATCATCATAACTGTTACTGTTCTGTAATTCTGGTGGCTGTATTTTCAACCATATAAAGGTTTTTGTTGAAACACCTTGTTTATTTTGAAATGACCAAAAACCAAATTCCTTCCATTTTTGACAGATATATTTCAGCAACATTTGAGGAAACAATGAAGTGTTTAAGAAGAGTTCTCCAATTTGAATCTCCACTGTAAATGCATTATGTGTAATGCAGCATTTGCTCATTTATACTCACTCTTCTTGTCATTACTGGGCTCCAAATGTCTCTGGATGTAGCCCTCCAGGTAGCGTCTGAATTTGGGTGAGGGAGAGAAGAAGGCCAGGCTGATGGCCATCAGCTCCCAGCCAGCCTGAAGACTGCTCAAACTCAGGTTGTCTGTGGTTTGCCTGACTAGCTGCACATACAGCTCGTCCCGCAGGCTTTGAGTGCCCCAGCACTTGGTGATCACCAGCAGGGCAGCATGTTGGCGGTCCGCACGGGTGGGCCGGTCGCCCATGTAAACCTGCACCAATTTAAACATCTCACAAGCGTCCTTCTTGACGGCACGCTCACTGGTGATCAGCATTGGTTTCTTGATGGAGCCACCGTTCCAGGACAGCATGTTGGCGATGGAGACGCGGCGGCGGAACAGTCCCTGGGTGTGCAGGTTGAAGTTTTTGCTTGCCCAGTCCTCCATGTCCACTTTGGCTGAGGGCTTGCACAGGGTCGAGTACGGATACTGGTAGCTGGAGCTGGTCGAAGGGTGGCGAGTTTGTGAAGCGTGGCTATGACCAGAGAGGACGGAACCGGTGCCATGACTTGCTCTGCCATCGTCATCATTGCTGTGGTTCTCGCCGTGCTGGGGGCGGTGCTCCGGCTGACCTTTGGATTCCAGTGTTCCTGTCTGGACATAGGAAGACAGAGAGGGGACCAAATAAGAAGTTTATCTGGGCATGAACACAACTGGAATACAGCACTAGAACATTCTGCCATAGTCTAACTCTAATCCACAGCATCAAGCTTAAAATCTGAACCGTGCCTGTTGAAGATGAACACTAACAGTAACTAACTTAAAACCACTTTCAAATGCCAAAAACATTCCGCAGACCAAATTTTATATGTGTTATCCAAAATCAAGTCTTAGTTACATTTTTTTATTAAACCAGAAGGAAATGCAGAGAAAATATCTTTTAAAAATGGGAGGCTGACTGCACAAAAATGAAACCATATCTCATCTGGACAAATATTTGAGAAATCTAACTGAATTCCGAGCTGAGCTGCTCTGTCTCATCAGTTTAAGATGAGATTCAAGGTTTAAAAAGAAACTAAGGTTAAAGTTACATTTACAACTCGACAAATATTTTTGCTTTTACTGTTTGCAACCTTTACCTTTGGTATGATTTTTTTATTAAAAAACAAACAAACAAACAAACAAAAAAACCACCTCTACTGTAAAATGAACACACATTTATTATGAAATTGTTCGATATAATTTTCTCATGTATCACGTGTCTCATCTCGGACAGCACATGATCAGATGTAATGTTCCCACAGCCTATCAGATCTATCACAATTAAATGAAAAATCTGATTTGTGGCCTCATGGCATCATAACATTAACATAGCAATAATAACAGAAAGGGAAAGGACAGGAAAGGGAAGGAGAGAGGTCTACCTCAGTACAGAATGAATAGTTCAAAGCCCCAATATGGAGAGCGCATATTTGAACGTGTACATGTGTGAGAGATGAAGAAAGCATGCAGGAGTGTGTGTGTGTGGGGTGCTCTGTGCGTAGGCAGCAGGCGATCAGCTTACTCATTCCCCCTGTAACCAGAACAGGCTCAGAAACCTGGAAACATTCACGCGAATTGCGCTCACTCCCAAAATAGGTGACCCAATATGGAAATCACATCTGAACATCAAACAATGCTGCCTCCCCTTTCTCTTCCCCTCAATCTGTCTCCACCCCCTCCTCTTCTCTTAATTCTTTTAATTCCATCACCACCCGATTACACTTCACCAAAGCTAATGACTTACATATTCTATTTCATTCTACTGACTTAGGTATGCTTCAGCTTATAAAGAGTAATTTATTACATCGTTATGTTGTGACCATAATCCCATAATTGTGAATTTTCATTTATTTTATTTAACAAAAATGTATTATATGCCCATAGCTCAAAAACAAGACCTCTTTGCCTTTTCCTACAAAACAAGGGAGGCTTATAACAGCAAGACAGCCATGTTTCTACTGATAGATTGTCACAAGCAGAGGAATCACCCTACATTTATGAAACGTTAAATGAACACAGACATATGTGATACCCGTTTAACAATGGCATTGTATAAAGTGAAGTTGATGAATTCACCATGCCACCAATCTCCATTTTCAAGAGCGGTGCTTGAGGACCGGGATTAAATTTTCCAAAGCCAAGGTATGTGAATTAAGTTTTATTACTGAATGTTAAAGGTGTCCTCAAAAGAAATACAGGGAAAGAGGAGAAAGGGAGGGAGCTGTGTGGTTGATTTGCCAGCTAATGAAGCATATGGAAGCATGGAGAGGGAGCCAAGATAGCAGATCTGTAACTCAAAGATTAAGGCCAAGACCTAGACACTCTGTTCATGTTGCCTCTCTGTCGCCTTCCTGTTACAGTTTAAATGCTGCACTCGAGAGTTTTACACAAGATTATGGAAAGGTCAAAATTCAAGGTTAATCCACTCTGCTTGTGCCCACCATTTGTACCCCTTTCTCTGGCCCATGTGTCGAGTCTATAGTAGAGTAGGAGTGCCTATAGGAGCCTGGCTCATTCCCCTTGGCATCTGCATTCCTCCTTATGGTGTCAGACTGCAAGCAGCGATACCATCTTGGTACATTCTGTCTTTATGTAAACATATAGCTTCTATCAGCATCTAAACACATTCATCTACAGTCAATATTCGGCCAAATGTTTACTTATCCAAACACCTCTGAAATCAAGGATTTTGGCAGATAGTTGTTCATCTTTGCTATAGTAACAACTTCTACTCTTATTGGAAGGCTTCCGACTGTGTGCTGGAGCATTTCTGTGAAGATTGGATGGCATTAAGCCACAAGAACTTTAGCGAGGTCAGGTACTGATGTTGGATGATCAGCTCCAGATCACGGCATGTCAAATCTTCTCAGGAAACTGCTCCATCACCACATGCAGATCTACTGCTCAGGGAGTTTATAGCCTTGAGTTTGGGGCCAATAAGCTCATGAGCAGGTGCCCAGAGCAATCTAACGTGTTTCATAACTTTCTGTGCAGATTTCATTAGTTGTGTGTACACAGCTGAATGTCCGTGTGCACAAAAGTTGCAACTTAAAGTTAAAAACTTTCCCTAATAAAAAACGGCTACTTATTTGATTACTCTGAACACATCAACTTGATTCTCCATAAGCCCATATTCATCCTGCCAGCCTCGTAATACAATGCGCAGGTATTAAATACTGTAAATATGTATTAAAACTCTGGTAAAATCAACTGGTGGAATGACATGTGTTGTGCTTCACGCCAAATGTGAAAAATGCGCAAAAGAAAACAAAACATAAAAAAACTGTAAAAACATTCAAAAATACTGTAGACCAATGTCTCGGGGATCAAGCAAATTGAAGTAATAGCCTTCATCCATCCAAACACTTGCTTTTTACCTTGTTTGCTTCATGCCAATGATTGAATTATGTACGTATGTTTGGAAATCCCCTTAAAATTTAACTGAACTAATTTCTCATTTAGAAAAATGTTCTTTAAATAAAATAGCAGACTAAATAAAAGACTAAATTGGGAAATATTCTGTTTTCTATCATTGCTCTAAACAACTCTCTTGTCTTTTAATGTTCAATCAGGAATCATGTTGAATACCTTTCATGGCCAGAATAAGCAGGAAAAGGGAATTAGTTGATCAGTGTTTATTCTCGAGGATGAGTCTGAGTGTGGCTGAACGTGGCTTCAGTAGCTGGTCACCCAGGCTCTTACAAAAATCTAATTTACCATGCTTAGCACCTAAATTTGGTTCCTTTTGTTTAGCATTGGATTTGGAGCTAATCTAATCCTAACATTATCAGAGACAAAGTCAGTACTCATTCAAATATTTCCCCTAAATGATCTTCAGAAGCACGTGTCTTGCATCTACATCTTCACTGATTTTCGGTGTTGTGTAGGATATGATTATGGCTTGAGGAAAAAATGTAAATAAATAAATAAAATCTACAGAAATCTCAAACACACCTGGAAGCAGGACACAGAGTCAGACTGTGTCCTAAACCACTCTAACAAGTCTGTGCTACTTTAATTAAGACCTGGATACAGTATGAAGTAGGTTATGGAGATGTGTTCACATAAAAACCTTTGGATGAATACTGACGTCCAGCCTAGAAGCTCCAATATGATTTATGCCAAATGTGAATGCATTAGAAGCTCTGCCACTCAAATGTGTTAATTTCTAATGCATCTTGCTATCTCACATTCCATCACCATCACAATGTGGGGCTGCTCTGAGCTCAATTGTTCACAGAAACAAAACAGTTGAGTAGTTGAAGCAGGCACTGTTATAATTCCTTCTGTTCAAGGGGATGTTGTTCTCTCTTTTTGACTTTAGCAAACTGGAACAGAACCAGGATGGAGAGAGGGAGAAAGAGAGGGGGGGGGGGTGCGGTTTATGGAGCGGTCTGGGGAACTTTCAGAGTAGAGGTTAATTTATGTTCCAGTTGTTTATTAATAAAGCCTGGTGGGGGGAAGGAACAACTCAGTGGCCAGTATTAGCGACCCCTGCTAGGCATAAGTGTGGGAACATCGGTTTTACAGTTAGTCAATGCTAGCATGCTAGTACTAACAGCCAGAGGGTAGCATGCTCTAGAAACACCCAGGGGTACAGAGTGAAATCCCCTCTCTCCCACTTTCTCTCTCTCATCAGCAGAAGAAAACTGGAAGCCAAAGATTAGTCTTCCTCTAAGTTATCAGCCCTTGTGAGCTCTTGTTCAGACTCACACAGACACACACACACACACACTATAAAACCATGATCAAGTGCACATATCGAGTGCAGTTCTCCATGACTGAGAGAAACAGCAGGGGTAATCCTAGTGGGATTCTCCTGCTGAACACTGACCTACTTGCTGTACACCAGAGCTACTCCATTTCCACATTTACATCTATTTCACTTACACACACCCACTTCAGACCCCAACTTATAGATATCTGGTCCCCCACACAGCACAAAAAAAATAAATAAATAAATAAAAACATACACACACCAACACTAAACTCACCTGTGCAGTGGAAACCGTAACAAAAGACAGCTTTTTCGTTTCTGCTTTCGTTTCCTAATTTCTCTCTCTTCATCTCAGTCTCCCTCTTTCTCTCTCTCTCTGCCTGAGTGAGAAGGTTTTCCTCTTCTACTTAGTGGAGGTGACTAAGCAGCAGCAAGCCTTTGAAAAGCTGTAAGCCCACGTGTGTTTATGTATGTGTGTGTGTGTGTGTGTGTGGTGCTCATTCCATTATGGCTTCAATTCAGGCAGTTTCTCAACACAACAGTTTACAACACAACCTATCATCAGCCTGCATGCACTGTACGGTGATGCTCTCGCTCTACTGCTCCTTCTCTGGATCCTCCTCGAGGAAAGGGCACTTTGGTAACACTAGTGCCACACAATCACTGAGTTTAAGAGAATCAAGGTTTGAACCTCATGATCCTCACGTATGATTCTTTATGAAGTCACATTTGCAAAAAGTAATGTACATATTTCCTAAGGATGTCAAACAATATACAACAAGGATGCTATTAATCTGAAGAAGCAAATAGCGCACGGCTTTGAACTTTTTGTTGAACGTGAGTGAGTGAATCAATGTTTAAAGCTGACTTTAAAAAGACATTATCCCTTTATCTTGATTTGAGATAACTGCTGTGCATTTGGTTACGTGTCTATGACCGGACAAAAGTTCCAAGCAGAATTTTCTCATTTAACACGAGCCTAATGAAACTGTTCTTGAATTGAAACTGAAGTAATGAAATCCCTATTTACTTTGCTGTAAGCAGTGTAATTCAATAAAAAGCTTGATGGAAAAATAAATCAAAACCCCTTAAAATGAACCTAAGAGTAAATCTATCACTAATCATTTTTCACTACCAAAAAAAAAAAACCTGCCTAAGCACAATCTCCACTATCATACACCTACGCCTACTTACACCCACACAAGCAAATCACTGTTGAACGGAACACTTGCCCCCTTTGAGACAGGAAGCCCTTAGTCAGTCCCTTACTATCGTATTGTTTCCACGGCGACCGGATGGAGGCCGACGTTGTCCTTTTCCACTCAGACAAACCGTATGAGAGGCACTGGGAATCTGACCCACAGGCCAATAAATAGAGTAAAGGAAGAAGGCTTTGAGAGCACGAAGAAAATAAAGAAAATTAAAGATGTAAATATCTAGTGGTTGTCAGAGAATGCAGACGGAACAGTGGGAGAAACTGATGCACAGCTAAAGCTTTGGAAACACTAAACTACAGCATGTACATATGATAGATCACAATATGGAATAAAAAATGCTTGCTACTAAAATAAACGTTTAGTGTGTGCAGTTATTTCACTGCAGAATATTAAAGCATAAAACATGGCAGTTCAGAATGTTACATTATACACATATTTAAATCATTTTATTACTCTTATAACTATCAACCTAGCAAATTGTACCTAAATGATCAAGATCGTTTCTCCCATAATATAAACTGATATATTATTGTATTGAAATTAATTTGAAAGCATTTTTCTCTCAGGAAACCAACACCACACACTATGACCCAGTGACATGGACAAATCAAGCAAAACGAAGAGAGACAAACATAGACCCTGAACCTGTACCTGAGAGGGGGACATGGGTGGTTCTGGAGAGGACAGGCTTGTCTGAGATTCTCCGCATTTCTCTAGGGAGTCCACTTTCTCGTATGTCCTCTTCTGCCTGCTAGCACCGCCCTCCAAGGCTAGTGGTGACATTGGCACATCGCCGTGGTTACACCCACCATTGCGATACAGCGAACGCTCGCTGACTGTCACATCCTCCCTGGACCCATGCATTGTGCCTGTTCGTGCTGCATTCCTTAGTGATCCCGGTGGGGAGCGGGCAGTGACGCTTCCAGAAGCTTCGGAGCCCATTTCTGTGTCGAGGCTGGCCTTGGATGCTGAGCGACTCACTGCTGCCTTCATCTCTGCCATCAACTTCTCGCTGAGCGCACACAGTTCCCCGCTTCCTGTCGATCCGGGACGTCCTGAGCCGAGCCCTACAGCTCCCAGTGCCCTCCTCCGGTTCTTTCTTCGCAAGCTAGGTGAAGGTCCAGTGGAGTAACCTGAGTCTTGGTAGGTAATGGCTGCTGGACCTGGATACTCCTGAGATGCCAAACTGCTCTGCCTACTGTGCCTGGGCTCTGGCAGCCTCCAAGACTGCTTCTTCTCCAAAGAGATCTCTTTTTTGGCCTGGGCTAGAACGCCTGAAGGAACCTGAGGTGGGAGTTCATTGGGATTGGAGGCCAAAGGAAGTTGGGACTGGATCAGACCAGAATTTGTGGCCAAGGCAGATTGAGGTTGGATAAGACCCGGACTGGAAGGCAAAGGATGCTGGATCAGCTTGGAGGACGTTGGGTCTACATTGACCATGTGCTTGATGCACTCACGACCTGCTGGACTATAGTCGCCGGCTGAGGGGTTTCGCCTGTGCTTGCCATGGGGGAACGGAAGCAGTTTTGGGGGTGGAGCTGCTCGCGGCAGGCTGTGTGTGGGAGTGGAGGTGTAATGGCCTCGGGTTAAGGGTTGAACACCTTCAACCTCCATTTCCATTGGTGGTTCATCATAAATTGGGGGATCCATGACCGGTGGCTCATCGTAGATGGGCGGTGCATGTGCAGCGGGGGTGGCTCCATACGGGGGAGAAGAAGGACGTTGTGCGGCTGAGACAGGGCGATGGGGCGTTGAGAACGAGGCAGAGCCCGAGTTGGGCATCACCAGGCAGAAGTTGCCGTTTTCTGTCTTCTTGAGGTGAAAAGCTTGCTTGGGGTCTCCGGGCAGAGCCATACTTCCAAAAGGCCCAGGCTTGCTGGGGTGGGGTGGGGTGTAGGTAGAGCTGCCAGAGGAAGGGCTGAGGTGCAGGAGGTGGTTGGCACTAGTGGAAGTTGTAGACTGATTTCTGCCAGTGCTGTTCACTTTTACCAACATGGCTGCCTTGGAGCCTGGAGCAGGCTGCCATCTTTGAGATGCTTCCCTGAAACATCAACAGAGAAGAAGAAACATTTTTAAATATAAAAAGATATTACCCATTCATTTCCCATACAATTTCCCTAATTACAACATTTTTTGTCCTCAGGTTCATTCGGAGCAGCGGAAACAGGTTAAAATGTATGCGCTATTAGATTTGATGAATTGATGTGAAATCTTTCAAAGGGGAATTGATTTCCCATCCATTAGTCATTTGAGAGCACCATATTCTAGTCATCTTTACCTGCCAATTTACTAAAGACTCACAGCATGTGTGTTTAAGTAAATCAGCACATTCTATTAAACTGTTTTAAATACGTCACAGATTCTGCAGGACTTCGAGTTTGTAATAAGTAGCTTGTTTCTCACTGCTCTGCGGTGTTATATCGGAAAACATCTCGTGTTTATTAAATAAACATGCGCCTTAATCCAAACGTCTCCATATCTAACAGAGAGGAATGCATGGCTGAAATGCCAGTCCTGGCACTGGCTATAAAAACGCATTCCTCTATCCCTCTCTCCCTCTCTTTCACTCTGCCCTGTCTGTTGGGGGGGGGCAAAACCAAAAAAGTAAAATAAAATAATAATAATCTGAAACAAACACAGGTATGTTTCTGACCCGGACATGCTGTGTATCCACAAAACCAAGAGTGGAAATCCAATTACTTTCTTATCAGCATTTAAAGCTGTGCTGGTGCATGTTTTGATTAAAGAGTGGACAACAATATGAACCACAGACAATTGTATGCTCTCTCTCTCTCTTTCTCCCTCTGTTACAGCACACAGGAGAAACACAACAGGAAAGGCTGTGTAGGGAATGTGTTCAAGAGAGAGCCGGAGGCCAAGGAGAAAAACAGGATTTCACACACACCATAGTTCCACACTTGTATTAGAATTATACTGCAGCACATACACACACACACACACGTGGGAGAGTGGGACATTAGTAAATGTGGTGTTACAGTTTTGAATGCAACGTGCCTTGTGTCATACCATAAATACATCTGCGATCAGGACAGCAATCAGGTGGACGTCTCTCAAGATTCTTTCTGTGCCATAAAAGTTCATTTCTAAATGTAAATGTAAATGAATATTAGCCTTTAATTAGTAGACGAGCCACTCACACAACTAGCAGATATGTATAGGCTGCTAAAAAAATCATACTATTTTACACAAAACAAAATGTGTTGTGTTCAAGTACACACACACACACACACACACACACACACACACACACACACACACACACACACACACACACGAATCAGTTTCCACAAAAGAAACCGTTACCCAGCACTGTTTGGTGGGGTGTGGGAGGGTACACCTCTAACAACCTTCAGACCTCACACCACAAATCCAGATTAATGTGTGTGTGCTAATCTCACCTCATCCAGTTCTAACAGTTTCCTTCCTCCAGAGCCAGGCCACCACAAACACACACGCCACACGTCCACAAAACACAACTCAACCACAATAACACACCCCACCCCACACGCTTCACGTTAAACAACCAGAATCACCATATGTCTGCACACGTGTGCACACACACACACAAACACAAACAAATAAAGCTACTACTAACCACTAATAGGTACCTCTGGGAGGATTTACTTGAATACATTCAAGTAGAAATGCAGTAACCGGATCAGCACATCAAAATACCTCAGCGAACTCCACAAATACAGTTACAGACTTAAGGGAGCTAACTCCACTAACACCAACTCGACAACAACTCAGTCAAAGCTGCTTATGTAATGCTAGGCATATTAATTATCATATAAACACAAATCAGTTATATCTGTCTAAGTTAGAGTGACACACACAAAAAACAAATGCCCATGCTCACCTTAGAGGAGTGTTTGTTTGAGCCCGTGTCGGCGTACACACACTCGCCCCTGGTGTTCCCGCAGCACTCAGACAGTGCTGAGTTTGGCTGAGATGCAGTGTGCCCAACACTGGCGTGAGAAAGCCGTAGACCCGTCCAAGTAAGATGTGGGAAAACAGAGGGAAGTATAACAAGAGAGAGAGGAAAAAAAAAAACTAATGGCTAAAGTGGCTGGTCTTTCCGCTAAACACGTCTATTTTTAAGATACACAGCTCCCACTGTGTCAGCTCGCAGTTTAAAACTGTCCAGTGTAATTCCTACTCTCACTGACGTACTCCTCAATTAGAGAGAGAGAGAGAAGGAGGGAGGAAGAGAGGGGGCCAGGCTGTAGTCTTAGCCCTCCTTCTGTTTTACAGTAGCACACACTCATACACACTTTTAATACAATGTAAGAACACAGGGTCAAGCCTCTTCCCACATGTATATATTACTACAGGTGGGCAGTATGAGAATAATAATCATTACTGTTTTGTACTGTTTTCACTCAATCATCTTCTCCCACTTCACCTGACTTTTCAAGAATGCCCATCTTTCTCTCACTCCATTCCCCTCTCTCTCTCTCTTTCACATTTCTAAAAACACCCTCCTTCTCAAACCCCAATTGTTTTCTTTAGGTGTCTCTCCATCTCTGACTACCCCGCTCACTCGTTCTCACACACAATGCTTTTAAAAGTCTCTCTCTCTCTCTCTCTCTTTAAATTGTGGTCAGTCTCCACCCTTTGTGCCTCCTATCACACGGCTCCAAACGTCTACAATCTTTCATAGTGGTGAGTAAATATGGAATCTACAGGATGTAAACAAGCTCAATACAAAAGCTGAAAGACTGGAAAACGCACACAAACACTTGCATTCTCCCTCTGAGAGAGCTTTCTAAGTGTTTCTAAGAGAGAAGAGAAAGAGTGTGAGAAAGTGAGAGAGAGAAAGAGAGAGAGGTGAGAGACAGAAGGAAAGAGAGAGAAAAAGAGTCTCCAGGAGTTTAAAATAGGATTGGAAATTAAATGGAAACGGTGTATCCTGTTTATATCTCATAATATCCCTAGTGTATATGTCTGATATATTAACACTGACGCAACACAAATTGACCTTAATTTTGCTCTGTGTTGTATAATTTTTGTGAATCTCTCTCACACACATACTTACACATTTCAGGCAACGCATGACTGGTTGTAGTTGTTTGTGAAGTTGTGATAATTAAGCTCAATAACCAGTATATTCTCTGTTAAAAATCCCCCCCTCACATCATCTTCTCGTTCTTTTCCCACACGATCTGTGGTCTCTGTCTCTCTAACAGCCCTTTTAAAGCCATTCTATTAATCTGACATGGGACCCCTCAATGTCCTTACGTAGGGAGATGCTGTGAAATTCACACAACGCTACTGTGTCTGTCCAGGTGTTAGGAACCACACCTACACAGACACACACACCCACTCTCTCTCTCACACTCACACACCAACTAAACATGGAAAAAAAGAGCCACTGTTTCCAAAACAGCCAGAGTGGGCAGGCTCAGCTGAGTGTTTGGAGTGTGTTGACTGTATTTGTATGTGGAGCTTGAGGGGCTCAGTGGGATGCTGGGGAAATCAGAGCTCTGGGTCTGAGTGCTGAGTTGGGACATCCAGGGGGAGCGGCTGATGGAAAAGTTCAAAGGGTGCCTTTCTGAGGAATAAACAGGAAATAGCAGCAGAGCAACCCAGCCATCAGCTACTTTATGACTGATGGAGAGTTAATGCACATAACACACACACACACACACACACTTCTGTCACCATTACTTGAGTGTGACATCAAGAAGTAGCCTAAGCAAAATAGTTATATTATAAAATTGTAAAATAATTAAATTATATCAAGGCAACAGTAGCACTTTGTGAAGTAAAAGGATCTGGGTGTTTGGACTGATTCAGCCCCTCCTCCCCTTAAGCACTCGGGTTACTAGAAGTATCTTTAGAGGAGATTGCAATATTCCTAGTCGAAGAAGTGACATTAGTTGGTCAGAATTTTCAGAACAGAGTGTATGGCCAGTTCACATTAGAGAATTCAACAAGTTCCTTTGCTGATCAGCTGAAGCTGTGGCTAGTTAACCAAATACGTGAACATTAGAATATGAATATCTTACAAAAAAAAAATTCAGCTGCCTTTTTTGGTGAAAGTGCTGTTTTTAGTTAATGTTTTGTTGCATTGTCTGTATGGCGATTTTTGAGATAGATATGTATTTTTTTTGTATTGTCTGCATGTAACACCATTTTTAAAAATACTCACTTAAGGTCCTACAGATTGGTGATCAACCGATATATCGGCCGGCCTATTTATCGGGCTGATTTTTGGCATTTTTTATATAATCAGCATCGGCCGATATATTAGCGCAAGAGACCGATATTTACACAATGCACACAGGCAATGCTGTGGGCAGCTCCGTCATTCTGGCTGTTAGAGCGCCCCTTGTGTTCATTTTGCAGACAGACATCATTGAGCACAAGTACAGGAGTACAAGCCTCCGACCTGTAACTGCATGCCGTCTCATCAGAGAAAACGGTATGAATTATTTTCTCTTCTTCAGCTCTCACTCTTTGTTACTGGCTGCTCTTTGTAACATACACTCAATATTCTGCTCTCATAAACGACTGAGTTGATAGTTGTAACCTAGAAACCCAGCGTTATTTAGTCTCTTATTTCGCTCATTGGTCGGCGGCGCCTATAAAAAAAAAATAAAAAAAATAAATAACCACTCACTGTTATATCCGTCAGTATATATCAAGTACTACAGGTCCAAAGTCGACAGTTAATGTAAGAAATTAAAGCTTAAAGTCACTGATTTTCATTGATTTAATCATTTTTTATATAATCTCAGTCGATAAATAAGTATTTTTGCTGTTACTGGAAATTGTTATGAATATTAGTGACAGTACAGATTTACAGATTTTTCACGGCGCCATATATGAGAAATCTCATACATCAATTGAACGGTCAGACTCTCAGGATCATGAGGTTATACACTAAAATGTAGGACTAAGGAATTAAAGCCAACAAAATCAAGATATTCCAAAATTCAGGTTTCTTCTTCATTAATGACAAAAACGCTGCTTCTCGAAGCCTGAAGAACGCACAAGTGGCTCACACACAAAGTTAACACAGCAGCGCTTACCTTAGATAGTCCCCTTCAAAACGAGACTAAATCTGAGTCTCTCCGTCAAACCGTTCGTGAGTAATCTTCATGTTTGTGTCGAGTACTGGCTGAATTTTTTTTTAAACATTTTCAAAAGAATATTAAAATATGATCCCCATGGCTGCTGCGTAGCTTAGGTGCTCAGCTTTCTGAAGACATGTCAATCAAATCTGTAGACCAATCAGGGGAAGAGTTATGGTGATGTGCACCCAAGGAGGGGGGACAAACACGCAGCAGAGTGCATATGTTTTCAGCGCCTAACAGACCCAGACACCGCGAGAGAGACTCAAACGGTTCTGTTTAACAGCCACAAGCTCCACAAACAATAATCAAGTCAATAAACATATTTTAAAGCTTAGATGTCTTTTACTAGTTACATATCCCCATATTAAATTCAGCAGGGCTGTGGGGGAGGTTGCCTTGCTCTACAGCCAATCAGAGGGCAGCTCTCGCCTTTCAACAAATCAGTCATTTAAAGGAACACTGTAGTCGGTGAGAAACAAGTGTAAACATCAGAAATTAACTCAGTATATTAGAATACAACACACCGTAACTAAGGGTTTTTACTGTTTGGTGAGGGGTAAATGGCCACTTGGTGAGGGACAGGAGACGAGTTTCTCATAGAAAGTAAAGATGTTGACATTAGGTCTAGACATGATATATACACTGTATTTTTGCAGTAAAAGTAATCCTTTTCCTTATGGAGAGGACTAAAGAGACACTTGGAAAGGCCATCAGTCCACTGTCTGCTTCAGCTTGAATAACTTCAAATCAGTAGGAGGTATCAACTCCAAATTTTACCTGATGAAAGTAGACCCCTGGAGACACATTTTTAAAAAGAAAAAAAGTAATGGGACTCATGAACTCTTCAGTTTATAGTCACTAACATTTTTTTTCCAAAAGTAAGACAAGCACCTACAATTTTTTGTGGTTTTCTTAAGCTTTTGACCACTTCATATATATTTCAGGAACTTTAAATGGTTTCTTTTACAAATTTGAAGGGTCTTCTGTAAAAATAATTCATGATAATGCCTCTAGTTTATTCACTGCCTGAGGAATATGCACATCGGCTTTACATATCGGCATCGCCTCTACTACATTGATCACTACTACAGATTAACATGAGCCTTTAGGGCCAACTCATTTACAGTAACTTTTCTGATCAATGAGCAGCGTGTGTCCTTGTCAAATAAATTAATAGAATTAAAATCAAATACTTTATTTTTTAAAAGCAGTCGTTGTCACTTTGACACAAAACAAACCCTTATTATGGGCGGGGCTAAATCTCAGAGACTGTCTCTAAATTTGTTTGACGATGTACAGGTGTGAAGTGGATATTTAAAGAGTAATACTAGCCATCAGGAATATTTATGTGGTTTACTGTAAAACCAGTAACTTAGTAGCACACACTGAATTAACCATAATGCGTCTACACTTCAGACATAAAATGAACACAAACACTGTCCACATCTGGACTTAACTGATCTGTAATATTTAAATATGTTTTATAATTATACACATGATATCTGTCTTAGGTGTAAGTCTTCATCTACAAACAAAAACACACCCCCAAACCCTGGGTGTATCTGCCAAACCCTAACCACGTTTCCTAAAACCATATAGTTTCACCACGCAGAGAACTACCACCAAGCTGTACTGCAATTCCTAAAAGGGCTACATTAGACTCCTTTGGGAAAAGGTGGATAAAAAGTTTTTAAAAAGAAAGTGCAGGAATAAAGAAAGACACTATGAACAATTACAGAATGAAACAAATGGCAGAAATTAACCTATGGCTTAATCCCAGAAGAACAAGCTGATATTGCTGCGCAGCTGTGAGGGTCTGCACCGTGACCTCTGGAATGAGCTAAGGAGGCAGCTATGAGGTCTGGGAGGGAAAAGAGATAAAGGTATGAGGAAGGGAAGTAAGTGGGACAAAGGAATGAGATGAAAAAGGCCTCAGACTGAGGCTTGTAAGAAAAATATCGTGGTTCAGTAGAAATGAACAAATGTCTAAAACAAGAGGTGTGTATAATTATCCCCGGTAGATATCACCTACGGCAGGTCTACCACAGCCCTTTGTGGGAGAGACTGGTGAACCCTACTGTGAAAGAATTATATGCGTTTTGAGGGTATTTGTTTTACAATACGGACAATGTATGGCAATTCTATTTGAATTTTCATTTATCAAGATTTTGTTGGAGTTGTGTGTGTTGTCATGTGTTGTGTGTGTTGTTAGGGACACACCAAAGTCCCATGCCTTTTCATTCCTTACTCCTCTCTTCTCTCTGATTGAAATTCTTTTTTATTATTGCCTTTAGACAAAAGCGAGCAGTTCACCACACACAGCTCAATGTCACGAGGGGGCGGACAGTGGAGGTGTTATTGTTGGACTGGACGTTGGATACTGTGAATGAACTGTGGGGAGCAGTGATATTGGCCGCTGATTCCAACCTCACTGAAAACATACACCCAATATGAGCACAGCCCAGCTTTGTACACTACTGTAAACACACCCAAAATGAGCACCACCACACAGAGTATTTGTAACAAAGTGCGTTCCACATACACACCCAAGTTTCTCTATTATAAACTCAAAGAGAAGAGAAAGACAGGAGCTGCAAAAAAGGAGGGAGAGAGAGAAGGAGAAGGCGGGGGCATCCTGGAGGAATTTGTCATGGGAAAGTCCAGCAAAGAATTTGAAATGACTTTGGAGTTCTGAGATCTCCGAATGCTGTTAGCGTGGAAGTGTGGGAGAGTATGAAGAGGCGTGTGCTCTCTGTGTTATGAGATACTGAAAGAAAAGCATGTGTGAGCATGCGTATATCTCCACATGTGGGAATATCAATATCCCTTCCTCTGCTCACTTCACTGGGTCAAAGCTGTTGACCCTTGCACTGCAGACTGACCTTATTGACCTGATGTGTGGAATATGAGCCTGAAAAAGCCAGTGCTCCATATGGCTGATCTCTCTGTGTCTTATCTATCCTGCACCACTTAATGCCATTCACAACAAATGTCAAAGTCATCTTGATCCATCATGTTCAAGCACCGCAGACAGCGGGGAGGGAATTCTATGCTCAAGTGCTGATGAAAAGCTCAGTTTAAATTAGGTTGATCATCAGTGCTGTTCTGGGGATGTAATGTTATAAAGAGCCTTATTAAGCGTTATAAAATATACTTAAATAATAATAATAATAATAATAATAATAATAATGTCCGTAGGTGTGAGTGTGTGAGTTGCCCTGTGAAGGACTGGCGTCCCCTCCAGGGTGTATTCCCGCCTTGCGCCCGATGATTCCAGGTAGGCTCTGGACCCCCCGCGACCCTAAATTGGATAAGCGGTTACAGATAATGGATGGATGGAATAATAATAATATATATAATTATACATAGGGCTGAACAATAGGAATAGAAAAAAAGGGAATAATAATAATACATAGGGCTGAACAATAATTCAATATCAATATAAAATGTTTCGATAACAATGATATGATTTTTATACACATTTTCAATATTTAAATGTACATTATTTACAGCATCTGGGCTGCCATCAGTAAATGGCACTCAATTTTATAGTTAATTTAAAAAAAAGTATACTGAAAAAGCCAAGAGATTTTGTTGGATGGTGATGTCATGTTGCTTTCAATTTTTGCCAGATTTCTAAGGTTGTTTATTGTTCATATCGATATTGGAATTTTATGGAAAATAAGAAATATTGTGATATAAATTTTGGCCACATCATCCAGCTTCTTATATACACTCTCTACCCAGTTATGTTACCTGTGTTACTCATTAAAACACAATCTTTATGTGTTCTAAAAGTAGAACAAAAATGTATTAATATTTGATAATATTTTTATTTATTAATTAAACAATTTTATATCCAATGTTGTTTTTATTCATTCCTTCATTATCTGTAACAGCTTATCCAGTTCAGGGTCGCGGTGGGTCCAGAGCCTACCTGGAATCATTGGGCGCATGGCGGGAATACACCCTGGAGGGGGCGCCAGTCCTTCACAGGGCAACACACACACACACACACCTACACCTATGGACACTTGAGTCACCAATCCACCTACCAACGTGTGATTTTGGACTGTGGGAGGAAACCAGAGCACCCAGAGGAAACCCATGCGGACACGGGGAGAACACACCAACTCCTCACAGACAGTCACCCGGAGCGGGAAACGAACCCACAACCTCCAGGCCCCTGGAGCTGTGTGACTGTGACACTACCTGCTGCGCCACTGTGCCGCCCTTGTTTTTATTTATATACTTTAAAAAAAAAACACATCCAAAACAGTTTAACAGTTAATAAAATACACCAAATTAAAGTGGAGAAAAGCCTAAAATGCAAAAGCCACAATACCTCACATTCCTCTCTTTATGATAATCAGCCTGATTCACACACACGCACACACCCACACACATGTACACAAACAGCGTACCTCGTAATCCTGAGTGGGTGTCTTTTGCAATATTGATGAAAAAGAGGAGGGAATGTTTGAAGCTGTGGAATTCAGAGGATGAGGCAAACGAAGTTAAGAAGCGTATAAAAGCAGAGCTAACTCGATTTGAACGAGCCTGGTCCAACTGGGTTAGCAGTCAGCGAGTTCCAATTAACATGAGACTTGTGCAAGAGGGGCAAAGGAACATGGGGCTTTTCTATCCAGGAAAACACGAAAGACTCAGCTCCTAACTAAAAACAGAGAAGAAAACCATATGTAAATGACTGAAGAAAAAAAGATTAGCTTTATAAAATAGGTTAGCTTTTACACAGCTTTGTTTTGGGGCTGTGGGTTTGAGCCCCACCTCATGTGACTGTCAGTAAGAACTCGCCAAAATCCTCACAATGTCTGTGTGGGTGTTGTCTGGATGCTCAGGTTTCCTTCCACATTTGCGGGATGCAGAAATATCTATTCAAATTTATCCATGTGTGTCTTTAAATGTCATTGTTTAAAACGCACCATGGCGACCAACTGGGATCAAGGAAATGTCCAGTACTTTATGTAATGGAGATTCTACATCATTGCATGATCATTGTGTGCTAAAGGGTGAACAATTGAGCAAGTCAACAACAAACACACAATACACCTGACAGGAAATGAGTTAGTTCCATATGAGTTTCTTTTTTTTTTCTTGCCAGTAAGCAAGAAAAAAAGGTGTGTCCTGAAGTCACAGGTGGCACACTGAATCAAGTGATTAGAGCAGCAGGTGCAGCTTTAGTGGGGTGTAACTGTGGATAAATGTAGCTTTGCTATGGGTCTAAAGTGGTAGTTTGCTACCGTGAATTTAGGATTCATTCTCCGTCTCACTTGGAGCGAGGTCATTTTGCAGTGCTTGGGCCACGGAGGCCAGGGCAGTGCAGAAAAATATGGCAGGAATTCAGGCTGGCATAAACACAGCTGCCTACAGCAGGCTGATATAGTGTCACAAATGCTACTGCACATTTACTACAAACTGAGCAACTTGTGCCAACTCTTATTCGAATAACTTCTGCAACAGCAATGATGCTATGTTCAAAGTCACTATCAGAGTATAAGAATAAATAAATAAATATATGGTTTACCTAGTCTCTCATACTCAGTAATTTCCCCTTCCATTCATTCACCTCTTGCAGCAGTCAGCAATAGCTTTACAGCTCACTGACATTCATGTATTTTTCATAGAACTAGAGATGGCAGTGTGTAGGACCCAGTCCTGTAACGAATGTAGCCTGTAATAGCACGGTAACTTTATTTTTTAAATCGCCAATATCTCAGAACTGTTTCAGCCAGGAAACAGCTCAGCATCAGCTGGGGTGAAGAGAGCCTAAGAGTTGGTTCATGTTTCCTCCCCAGGTTCAGTAGCAAGTGAGTATAGAGGTTTACCTCAGAAAAACTTTTTTTTTTTCATTTTAAAAGTGAAGACTCATGTCAAGTCTAAAGTGACCATGCCCTAAGCCAATCATCATTTAGAGGAGAGAAAAGCTGTCAAGAATTGGAACTGTTCTCCGCAGTGATGGAGCACCATTCAGTAAATACCTTTGGATTGAGTTGCTGTGGCATCAGTAAACCAGAAGTAATCATAAAGCATCTGTATATATATATATATTTATAAAAACACACATACACACGATTTACTAACAGAATGATCTCAATGTCCAGGAGAGTAGAGGCTGTTATAACAGTAAAGAAAGGCCATCTTCCTATGACTTCTCTAAATTTCAGAAAAAACTTAGGATGAACAGGTTTACGAGACTTACGAGTTTAATTCATTGTGACCGAGCTTTTAACTCAATTTGCTCGTATATCAAATTAAATTTACCAATTAAATGAACTGAAATGTTATTAATTCATTCCAACCCTCCCAAAAACACAAAATTTTTTGTTATGTTCTTTTAAATAAGAAATATGTACTTTATAAATACCAAATAATGTAAATAATTATAATAAATATAAAATAACTAATACATAATAAAAGAATGTAAAGAAATAAACTGGTTCCATTACGTGTATTTACCTTGAAGATCAGATGGAAAAGCTGGCAGTTGAGGGAGTTTTTCTTTTCGTGCTCTATTGCTTAACATAACTTACTCACACTTAATGCTACAAAAAAACAGCGATATGACAGAGATGCACGGCAAGATAACCAAGCGAACTAAACGCTTGCTGGGCAAGTGGCGGGTGGAGCCACTTCTACTCTCACTCGCAGCTCAGATCTCGGCTCCCATCATAAAGAAAAAATAAATAAATAATTAAATACTCGACTGGGCACGGCTCGTATCTTGGAAAATTTGTACGTTGATTCACTCGTAAGTCATGGTTTCGCTGCACATAGTACATCAGGAGCTTCAGATAATGGCTGAGAGAGACACTTTGCTTGTTGAAAAATGGTATGATCTAGATAAAAACCAGACACATTGCTGCTTTGTGCATTTATGACGAAACACATAACTTTAATCAAATATATGTTAATAGAGCAGAACAGGTGAGATGACCTGTGACCTGTTAGAGCACCTGTAGCTGTGGCTGATTCTTGACGTGTATTTCAATGGCACATGTTTGCACAGCCCTGCAAAACAAGTCTGCTGTGATCAGAAATGCCTCATTATTTCACTTTCCCCTCTCTCTCTCCTCCTTTCTCATTTGATCAGCCTGGTGGAGAGGATGGGTGGTTCAGTGAAAGCTTTGTTCTCCTCAGGAGAAAGAAGGGATGTTTACATGGGGATTCTAATCCGAGCAGATTTCTAGACATGAAAGGAGATAATACAGGAATCTGCCGAGCAGATTATCAGTGACATCCCAATCCTATTTATGAGAGAATGCCATCAAAGAGAGAGAGAGAGAGAGAGAGAGAGAAGCAGAAGAGAGGTGATTCTAACATGAACCTCTTAAAGTGAATAGCTGAGATGACACGTATGCCTTATTCATCTTCTATTCTACCTTAAGTTACTGAGTAAAGACTATGAAACTGGTAGAAGTCAGTTACTGATTCTGAAGATGAGAAACTGAAGAGTGGCAGGTAGTAAGTAGTGCAGCTAGTACAGTAGGTCAGGCTAAATAAACTTTAAAAAAAATTAAAAAATAAACCCAGCTCAGTGGCAACAATGGCACAGATTCATGTGTACATGAGTGAGTGAATGTGCTTGGTGCCATACTGACTGCCCTTTGTGCTTCACTCGAAAACAAGTGGGCACACACCCTCACACAGAGAGCCAGAGGGATGACCCTTGGCCGGGGGGGGGGAAAGAAAGACTAGAGAAAGAAAAGGTAGATTAACCCCTTTTCTTTTTTACAGTGTACTATCTATCTGAGTGTTTTGGAAGTTCCCCAGTTGAACTACGCATTTTCTTCTTCAAGAAAACGAAGAGGGAAACTGATTTTTTAAGTACTATTAGTAGCTCAACAGAGAACATTTCACATATAAAGAGACAGGTAGTGTCGCAGTCACACAGCTCCAGGGGCCTGGAGGTTGTGCTTTCGATTCCCACTCTGGGTGACTGTCTGTGACGAGTTGGTGTGTTCTCCCTGTGTCCGCGTGGGTTTCCTCCAGGTGCTCTGGTTTCCTCCCACAGTCCAAAAACACACACTGGTAGGTGGATTGGCTACTAAGAAAAAGTGTCCATGAGTGTGTGTCGCCCTGTGAAGGACTGGCGCCCCCTCCAGGGTGTGTTCCTGCCTTGGGTCCAGTGATTCAGGGTAGGACTCTGGACCCACTGTGACCCTGAACTGGATAAGTGGTAACAGATAATGAATGAAAGAATCAACTTCTATTCTGCCAGGAGAACAGCAACAAGCCTTTCAGAATGAGGCTTTTGGATGTGTGATAAAACATCATACATGTACACACATGCACTAATTATTATTAAAAAAAAAGGCCACACAAACACACCCACATAAACAGAAATGCATGTGCACAGGCAAGCAAGCAGACTACTGTGAACTACAAATGAAAGGGCCTGCCTCTGAAAACTAGGGAGTTGGCTTTCTTCATTTACACTATGTACTCAAACACATAGCTGCAGTATTATAATTGAGGGCTTAAGACACCATTAGATTACTACTGAATTACAGCATGTTGACATCACACACAGGCTCACAGTAGACCACTTTAGTGGCTCATGCAGTAAAAATGCGGCCTCAGAGTCCAGAGAAAAGCCCTGCTACTGAGCTACCACTAATGCAATTATGTTACTATATATTTTCATTTAGAAGCAATAAGAGATTGTAGTGACAACAATATTGGGCCTTAAGATTAAATAAAGTGAGTACACTCTGCCACTTGCAAAATCACATTGAATTTGACTGTTCCTTAATATTTTTGGGTACTTTTCCTAATGTTACTATTAGGAAATAAATGTAATAATAGGATATAACAGTAATATTACCTTTTTAAGGAAGGAAAAAACCCAGACTGGGGGGTGGGGGATCTCAAACTGAATGAGGAAATTTCCCTTGCTAAACAAGGAAGTTTTGGTCTTTTGTGTCTGGTAGATGTCCTGTCCCGTGCTGATGGTTTTACCATTCTTAGGTTTGAAAAAAGAATGGAAATAAATCGAATATAAATCATTAATATTACGTTTATATGCTATCCCTTTTCGCCATCTGTACAGCAAAAGTCAATATTATAGTGATGATGCATAAACAATAAAGTGCACAGCCGTAAGGTGTGACTGCTTCCCTGTCTGACATGAGGGGAAACGGTTTGTGTGTCTTACCTGAGCAAATTTATTCAGAAAATGGGCAAAAATGCTCTTCACCAAAAATGGAGTTTTCCAAATGAACTGAACAAGCAGTCAACTATCAATTCAGGATATAAAGGAGATTAGTATAGGAATCCATAGATGGAGGTATAGTCCATGGCAGTTATGGTGAACACAAATGACCAAAATGGCATAACCTGACTGGACTCATTCTGGAGGCAGTCTGCTCTGAATACACACACTTACAGTTGTGTCCTGCCTGGAATGCTTGCCTTACTTTTAGCAGTGCTAGGGCTCCTAGGTTACACAGGGAGAGAGAGGGAGAGGGAGAGAGAGACTTATGACAATTTACAGATGTCCTCAGTTTTCTTCCACAAAGGTTTGGCTAAAACATTCACAAGGCTGCTTTTAAAAATGTGTGTACACTTACTGAAGCACATCCACCAAAACAAGAGTGTGTTGTGTTAACAAACGAGTGTGCGACCATTTAAGGCTGATTCCATTAGCTATTAGAGAAGCCTGCAAAACACACACACACACACACACACACACACACACACACACACACACAGTGTTCTCTCTGACCAATACTGCAATCCTGAGGGAATCCTAGAGCTGCTCAGAATCCAATAAGGTACAAAAAAAATTCTAAAATTAAAAACTGTTGAAAGAGAATACCAGCACATACTTGCTCCCAGGCCAGTACTTCTCATTATTATTATTAGTTTTATGGAGAATGACCTGTAAGCACAGAGAGCAGCAGACTCAGATTGCTCCATGCACGCTGGATAAGCAGCCTTCAGCTTATAATAATACATTGTTTGTTTGTGCACCTCTCCATAAACGCAACTACGCCTCGCATCGACGCAGACCACAATGACTGATACTGGTCAGTAGTTGGGTGAATATTGTTTACGTTCAACTGAAGATGTACAGGAACATGAACTCCGCTTCTCCAAACACAGAGCCTGCAGACATGGTGTGGATGTCAGGGATGAATAAAAAGGCTGAATAAAGGAAAAATACGGAGGTCTCTGTATATTATAGTGATGTGGTTGTATAATTGCAGAAACATAAACGCTCATAATGCTGTATGGCTCTGTGTCAAGTCGAAGCAGAGGTATAAATTGGCCTTTAGGAGTACAGCACTAGAATCAGATTAAATTAAGTAGTTTGGGGCAGTAATACAGCAAATCGCCTCTTACTAACACAGGAGTGTGTGATTTATTCAGAGGTGCTGACAGGGGATTGTAAAAGCCCTATACAAGCAACATTCTACTCTTTCACACCCTCACTCCTGCTCCCTTTCTTCTTAATTTAACACACATAAAAAAAAAAAAAACCAGACAACCTAACTTACTCATGCTAGTGTATGCCATATATAGACATACATACTCCAACTATTGCTATTCCACTGTGTGTGTGTTCTTCAGAGTGAAGTGCTGCAGTGCAAAGGGGCTCAGTCACGTTTTCAGCTCCCTCTGCCAAATCACAGCCATCTTAGCAAACGCCCTGACCCACACACTCTTTGGCCAACAGGTGTGTGTGTGTGTGTGTGCTTGCGTGCGTGCGTGAGAGAGAGAGAGAGAGAGAGAGAGAGAGAGAGAGAATGAGAGAGAGAAACAAAGAAAGAAAGAAATCCGAACGAATAACTTTTAAAGGGGATAAAAAACCAAATTTGTGCAAGTGAAGAAGATTAACTGCCTGATCAGAAAGAGTTTACCCTTCAGGGAGATTGAGTGCGACTCTGAGTGTATAAGTGGTAGCTGTGATAAATTATGATTATGTGTCTGTTTACACGTATGGGTGTCATTGCTCAAAACATTTGGTGTAGGACAGTAACAGCCAATTATTACGAGGCCAGTTACACTTTTTGGACATTCTACCACAGACAGCTGTATTTACCAGGAATCAAATTCTATGTTGAAGGAGTTAAATGGTGTGTAGTGCAATTTTAGAGATGGCACATCATTTACCAATATTTTTTATATGAATATTTGCCTTTACATTTGCACTGAGGACCATTTTGCACTGGGTCATTTCCCCAAAGAAAAACATACTTTCACTAGGCTTAGTCAAAAGCCAACAAGATATATTTGTATGCATATTCAAATTAGATACTTTGCCACACTACACAGTTTGACCTGTCAGACTGGATTTCAATTTCCTTGACATTATACTTTTGAAAAAATTATTTTGCCAGCCCCACCCTGGACAGCACCTGTGATTTCACGATGGCAACTATGGATACGGAAACCTTCAGGGGTAAGAATTGCCAAGAGTTGTTTGAATGCTCAGATTATAGCTGCAGTTGCTCATTAATGCGCTTTGGTCGTCATTAGAGTGTAGAATGAATAGGTATCAGTCCATGAACAGCAGAAAAACAGCAGCTTTAGTGAGAACACTGATTGTTTTGTCTAATATAAAAAAAATGCCTTGTGCTTAATTCTGCTTGTAACTCTCCACCCACGTGGGAATAGATTCAATCAAACAAAAATTCCACTCTTTTAAAATCCCTTTTCATATTCACTCCCCTCCTCCTCTTAATAAAAGGCCTGGGATTATTAAAGAAAACAAAAAAATAACTTTCCCCTCGGAGATTTGCATGAGTTTTACATTTCCATTTACACAGCATAAGGTTTGGGCTATCCCTATTTCCACAGGTGTTCTCTGTAATCATACATACTACCCAACAGAATGGGTCGTAATAAACTACACGCAACATATGACAACATAGCTGGGAAAAGTATATTTTGACATGTATATCAGCTTGGGTACATAGAGTGCAACCTACACCAAAGAGATTCATTTAATTAAAAATATTAATCCAGAGGCTAACACAGCCCACTGTGAACGGAAGCTTTGAATAACCTGAACTGACCTATGCTGGCACATTAGCCTGTGCTAAGGCAAACCATCTACCGCAGCTAACACCGTAATAGGATCAGGAGTTTACATGGCACCCAGCTGAGCCATGATCTGGGGTAGACATCAGCCCACTGAAGCAGATCAGAGACCACCAGGGAAAAATCCCATTTTCCATTGCCATATCCCCACATAGACACAGTCTGAGTCACAGTCTCGCTGTATTCTCCTCTGACAGAAGATGTCAGTTGCAAAGAGTTATGGAAGTAACTGGCTCTAAGATGTCAGAGGAGTCTTTTCAGGATGACTCATAATCTAGTATAGGCTTCCAGGCAGCCAAGAAGAACCATAGGCCAAAATGTGAAAGGAAAAGGGAAAAAGGGTTCATAATAGGCTCACATTATAATACATCTTCTAAACACACAATGATCAGAAAAGACCTTAGCTCACAACGTGTGGGTGTGGTAGGTGTGTGTTTGTTTACAAGCAGCATTTCAAGTGTCGACAACATGTTTACTGTTGACTCACACATGCCACACCTTAATCTAATAAAACTAAGTGTGAACTTACAACTATCCACACATGGAAGTGAGCTTTAAAGTGAACTACACTGACTGTGGACTATGAATAGGTTTGGTACTGTACCTATTGGTCTGTGCTCAAAATACTAAAATGGAAATGTACCGTGAATAAAATGCTCTTTTTAAAGTGGTTTTGAATAGGAACCTCAGCCCAGTGAAGAAGAGGCTAAACCTTTCCCAGGAAATTTTCAAGAAGCTGCATTCAGGTTTTGTCATGTTTTGTTTCAACACGTCACACACCCATTGACACACTCCCTTCCCTCACCTGCTGCCCTGGCTCCTCTTCTCCATACTGTCCCCTCTCCCTGAAATTGATGGTGTCTGCCTCCCACTTTCCAGCTCCTGGGCGGTGGCGGAGGTGGGTGAAACCAATCCAGATATGGGGGAGTTCCTGCCTTCCCCTGACCCTGCTCCAGCTTCGGGCTTCATGGGCTGCCCGCGGCCATTCAACTCAGCCTCAGAGCTCCTCTTGATGGCTTGGAGCTGGGCTAGGGGCACAATGTCACAGCCCTGTGGTCGATGCCACACTGTCTGCTGACTGGTGCAGTTGTAGTAGTAAAAGCGGTTGTTGTTGTTGTCGAACAGCTCCCACCACTGGTTGCCGTCGGACTCGCGGACGGGCACTCCTGGCGGTGGCTCCCAGCCACACTCACCCGTCAGCAGGTTTACGTACATACGCTCTTGTGAGCGCGGCTCTACAATCTCCACCCAGTCAGTCCTGCACAGAGGGGACACATGGGAACAGTGGTCAGGGTGGTTGAATAATGCACTGAACAAGAAGTTTAAACCTCAGAAGAAAATGATCATTCAATAACAATAACATGAAATTTGACAGTCACCTAAAGCACCATGTAGACGGAGGTTACCTCATACGAAACAAAGATGCTAAACATATAAGGGTTAAATCACAGTGAACATGAAAAAAAAAAGAGGTCAGACATGATGTTTACACCTATACTAAATTTGAAGATCCTGTACATAGAGGCTTATCGTTGATGTAAATATGACCAAACAATTTATATAACATTACATTTTAAGAGCCTCTATTGATGTTAGTAGCTGATATAGTTTATGTGATGGCTTATCACCCCTTTAATGATGTATAATGCACATTTATACATTAGAATGGGAGTGTTACTGATGTTTTGAGACCTTTAACTCGGTGACATTTCATCTAAATAAAGCTAAACCTTCACTAAACCTCCAGCTCTATTAGCAGTATGTGTTTCTGTTACACAGCAGAGGACTCCAGCTGGTCCCCATTTAGTACGAGCTTAAACAACAGGTGTACGCAAGTGCGACCTTAAGAAACCCTTCTCCTATTAGAAATGTAGCCCTTAACCACACACACAGCAGGCACACCCCCTCTGAGCATCCACTGTTTGCCAACAGAGTTAAATAAAGCATTATGATTTCTCAGGAAACAACTTGATGCCTGAATGAATCCCAAATTTAGTAGTCTGCCTTAGTATTTAAAAGTGTCATTCAAGGTCAAAAAGGTCTCAAAACTGGACTTGTAACGTGTTTTCAAAGCTCCAGTGTCAGTCAATGGTTTAAAAATGTAATAAATAATAATAATAATAAAGTGCCTTGTTCCAGTAAGCTAGACTTTCTCTTTCCAGGTTGTGGCAGTGAAAAGACATCTGGAGTTAGTTAAACAACATAGACAACTCCAAATGTTTAAAAAACACGAACCAAGATGAGGATATTGCTCCAATTTGGGAGATGGCTTAGTACAAGAAAGTAAACATACAAAGTACTACAAAACTATACAACTCTAGTAACAAATGAGTTTCTGTTTTAGTTAAAACTCACAGACAAGTTAAACTCCAGCCACATACATTGCAACTTTAAGCTTCTGAACGGGAACAAACCAGAGAGAACTACAGTTCCCCACAATCATAGAAGTTCCCTTTACTTCAGTAACAGAATTCTAAACCACAACAGTATTGTTTTGTATCAGTATTAGGCAATAGCACTGGAACAGGGATGCCAACTGGACTTCGATCAGCAAAAGGCTGTAGGTGGTCTACTCATTTGTTCACAGGCCACTCAAAAAACACTTATGTAATATAACTTGATTAAAAAAGCTATTACATATAAGCCCAATAATTGATTTTAATTCTGAATTGCCACATTCAGGTTGTTCCATTTTTTTTTTTACATTTCTAGAAGCCACATTAGTGCAGACAAAAAATGTAAGCAAAACTTAATTTTCCCACAGCCTGTTAAAGAGGGTGCTGTGAAAGCACTCATGCTTGCTAGCCTGAGCTCCAGGAGCCAAAATGGTGCAGGCAGAAGAGACAGGGCACCAGTCCCAGGGAACACAGCCAATAAGTGGCTCCAGAGATTGGCCCTTGGCCCCTGCTCAGAGATCCACACCTCTAATCTCCTCTCACCAAGGGGCACAACAAAGGATCTGCATCTCTTAAGATTAAGAGACCCATCTACCTCTGCTACAGATGGCCAACAGCCTGCTGAGCCATAAGCTCTCACTTACAATGACAAGAGGTGTAAATCTCTGACCTCACTGATTTGATAAGAATGCTTCAGGGCATATTCTACAATGTTTTATCATCTAAGGCAAGGCATTCACACACACACACACACATTAGACTATTATGATCACCCCCTTGTTTTTACACTCTGTCCATTCTCTCAACTCCACTGACCATACGGGAACACTGTGTACTTCTACAATTACAGACTGTAGTTGTACTGGACACTTGTTTGCCCCATTTCACCCTGCTCTTAAGTGGTCATGACCCTCACAAGACCACCAAAGAGCAGGTATATATTGTGTGGTGGATAAATCTCATTGACAGTGACGCGGTGTGTTAGTGTGTGTTGCGCTGGTACGAATGGATCAGACACAGCAGTGCTGCTGGAGGTTTTTAAACAGTGTCCACACACTTTCCACTCTATTAGACACATCTACATTCATGATCCAACTTGCAGATTTACAATTTACAATCTGTAACTGTAGACCTAGAAAGTGCTCCTGTCTGGTCAGTGAAGCTGAGAGAATGGAAAGTGAGTGTAGAATATTTATTTATTTATTTACTTATTTATTAAGGGTGGGCGATACGGCCCTAAAATACATGACCATATTTCAGGGTAATATATATATATATATATATATATTAGTGGGCGGCACGGTGGCACAGCAGGTAGTGTTGCAGTCACACAGCTCCAGGGACTTGGAGGTTGTGGGTTCAAGTTCTGCTCCGGTGTGTTCTCCCTGTGTCTGTTTGGGTTTCCTCTGGGTGCTCCGGTTTCCTCCCAAAAAATACACGTTGGTAGGTGGATTGGCGACTCAAAAGTGTCCATATGCGTGAGTGTGTGCCGCCCTGTGAAGGACTGATGCCCCCTCCAGGTTGTGTTCCCGCCTTGCGCCCAATGATTCCGGGTAGGCTCTGGAACTACTGCGACCCTGAACTGTATAAGTGGTTACAGACTGCAATGAATACATGAATGAATGATTATATATTAGTAATATTAATGGTTTCTATTTAGTCAAGTTTTATTTTACAATAAATGTAACAGTTTCAAACATTCAGAAGTGACATAAAAAGTCACTTTACAAAGTAAAATTTGCTTATTTTGTAAACAACAGTAATTTACGAAGATTCTGATTTTGTATGAAATAAATAATGTAGCATATAAAACTACCACATAACCAAAGTGCAGAAAATATAGTGCGTGCGCATAAACAGCAAACGTAAACAATTATTCAACAAGTAACCACAAAGCTTCATAGTAAAAAAACATAACAAAAACACAGAATAGTTGCTGTGTTGAGTCAGTGGAGTTTATCTGCTGGGGTTAGAGCTCATTGGCTGTTGAATTATTGTCACTGCATTTTTGATTTTCCTCATCCTCACCCAGGTGCTTCTGCTCGAGTTGGTGAAACCAACTTTTTGTTGGGTTTTAGTTGCGTTTCCCCATTCTGTTGTTACAGGCTTCTTTCATTACTTACATATTACTGCTGTTTACTGTACATCTGAGATTTTGTAGCCTAACCACCTCCACACAACTAAGGTCACTTCCCTTTTTATCTTTTGGAACAAATTCCTCAGAGCCACTTTCCACCGTAGCTTGAGTGTTTTCTACAATGGACTGATTAATCACGGATCATTGGACATGGCAGAAAGCCACGCGCAAACTCATCGGTAGCCTTGATAAGAAACTGAACGAATTGCACGAAACGAATTTTGGGGGTGGGTGGGTGATGTTGGATGGTGGACGACGTTGTCAAGGTTCCCACCATAACTGTAAAGCACTGCATCTTATTTAAATATTAGAATACACACAAAAAAACGGGGTTTTATATTTTAGTTTGTCACTGTTTCAGAGTGTTACCCAGCGTGAGTGAACATGATGAATGAAAATAACATGCTTTACCCTTTAATAGCCTCCTAAAGACCTTAATCTGGCATATCTGACCACAGTCTGGCCTGCCGCCTCTGGGGGGTGCCTCTGTGCCCCCTTAGCCATGATTGTTTGGGGTTTCCTGTGCTGTGATGCCTTTAGGAAAGTTAAGACTTAACAGTTCAAAAGTTCAAATGTGCCTGAAAACACGATACACACCTGTTCCAATTTTTACACGAGTCCCTTTCTCTCTCTCTCTCTCTCTCTCAACCCCCTCCCAAAAACACACACACACACACACACAAACACTCAGACCAAATGAACCACAGGAAACCACCTGCTGGAATCCGTCAGGAAACATGAATATGTCTGTTGCTCTTCAAGTTTTATTTCCTTTTCCCTTATAGCACTGGCTATAGCTTTATATCCATTTTTCCCTCCTCTCTCTCTCTCTCTCATATTCCAAATACTTTACTCTTCTGTTCACTCTCAACCTCTGTTTAAGACCTCTCTGTTCTCTCCTTTCTCAAATTTGAATTCATATTTACATCTTTTTCCCCCTTTCCCCAATTTTGAACCTTCTCTGTAAGTGCTCCTGAGGTATGTGAATAAGATACTGTGACATATCAGTGTGATATCCCCAAAAATGACAAATTTGTCCTTTCAGAGCATGAAGGGACCATGTTGACGTTATGCAAACATTTAAACAAAACCACAATTCACTTTAAAAACACAAAGAACTTGCTCGGTGCAGGAGTGATACATTTTTATCATCTATAGTCAAGGATGATTATAGTCATAAACACTAATAACATATCGATATCACACTCTACCTGCAAGGATAGCGTCCGATCACTGCTTTCAAGCTTCTTACTCTACCAGGTTCAGAAGTCAAAACCCACACAGACACCGAGCTCCACAGGTCACTTCCCAAAAGCAGAAGAAAGCAGTGTGTGTGGGTGTGTCCATGTGCTGCCTGTGCGTGTATGTGCAAGTTAGTTAGTGAGCCTTTTGCCACAGATCGAGTTCATCCCTCCCACTAGGAGATAGAGGACCATCTGCTTAGCGAGAGGCTTGTGGTCAACTTGGTCTGAATCACCCTCTGTTGCCCGATTCTGGCCACCAGTCACTGTCCCACAGTCACACCACTGCAGAGCATGACCAGCTTCATGGCCAGAATGACCCCTCTGAGTAAGAGTGCTCAAGTGCTCAAATCGGAATGTGTGAGGTCAGAGCACTACATTAGTATGTGGGGGTTCATCCATCATTAGCGTTTGTGGCAGATAACAGTTTCTTTACCGACAAACAGGACAAAGACTGACTTGGACCTAACATTCTTCAAAGCATCAGGCTATAACGATAATAGCTGTGGTCATTTGCTCTGTTTTGGAAACATGTCTTTTGCACTCTGCTTAAAAATGTATGTATGTAGGTATGTATACACAACATTCTAATGCAGTGATAGTCGGCTTAATTAGCTCATATTATATACATCATACGACATAAGGATGGGCCAAAATAATAAAGACAGATACTGAGAAATATACAAATACATAATGACAATGGGCAAGCATGTCCAGAACTATATATTTGTTTGTTCTCAGACCAAACGAATGTGGAGAACCTCAGAATGCTGACAGTGTTACACCCATCTCTGTTGAATATGGTTTCCACTATAAATTAAGTATAATTAAAACAAGTCTAGATAATAATTATATACAACCAACATGAAAAAGCAAGCTCTCGATTAAAAGGCATAGTTCACAATTGTAATTAGAAACACTTTTTATAAAACTCAGAAGATATTTCCTCACCATTTGCTACTCTCCAGTCTGTGTGCTCTAAACTGGTCTAATGTGTTTACGAAGCCCCGGAGTCTGTAAACGAGTAAAACAACAAACTCAGACACTGTCCGGTATCCTAGGTCTTCCACCTCTATCTTGGCTCATAGTAGAGGCATCTGTAGTAATTGTTTGGACAATGGAGAGAACTCCAAATGTTGAAAAGAAAGAACTGAAATGAGGATATTGCTCTATTCCTGCTCCATAGGTGGGTAAAATGATTCTTGCGGTATCAGATTCAAACTTAGGAGATGCTAAGTGCATTACTGATGCAGATTAGTGGTCCAAAACTAAACTTGAGTTAGAAATGAGTTTCTGTGGTAATTCAAAGGGAATAAAACGTACAGACGAGTCAAACATCAGCCGTGAACAAACAACAGTAGGTTCCGCCCCACAAACACACGTTCCACCTTAAAAGATGCTCAGCTTCTGAATGTAAACAACCAGAGACAACTGTGTTTACTCACAATCGTAGATGTTCCTTTTAAGGCTCTGTAACACACAAGGAACTCCATGACAGCATTTGGATAAAAATAATTTTATTATAATTATAATTGATGGTCTAGATTTGCATTATTGTCCAAGCTTAACAACAACAAGAACACAGAACCCTAAACAAATTAACCAACTGTCAATCAGATGTTAGATGTCCAGTCTGATCCAGATATTGTCCTTATTTTTTGAGAGAGAGAGAAATAGCCTCTGCATCCAGCCTCTCCCTCTGTCTCACCAACACAATAGCGCATCTGGAGGTTCATCACCGGGATGTCAGTTTGTAAACAATGGCAGTGAAAAGGAAACATATTGGGAGAGAGAGAGGAAAAAAAAACAGATGTCCCTGTGTTTATGAGCTCTGCTATGAATCTAATCCTTGTCTCCAAGCCCCAGCTCACCCTAGAACCTCACACAGAAGCAGAGACTGAAGCCAAGATTTACAGGTCAGCCTGAGATTGATCTCAGAACAGAATCTTGCCTTGTAGAGTATTTCCACACAAGCTTGAAAGACCACTATGACCACAGAGCTCCTAAGAAAATCTCTATAATAACTGTCCATATCGAATGCTATGATGCTTTAACATTCAGGAATGTGTGAGTGTGTGTGTGTGTGTGTCCTCTCTGTCCTAGCCAGTAAGCTTTCACTGGAATTAAGAAGCTTCCCACGCTCATACACACTGACACACACAGAGGCTTTGAGGAGCACAATAGCAGTGGGTTTCATTTCAGACAGCAGTGTTATCGACAGTTCCAGTCTCCCACCGACCCCATAACGCTCGCCAAGCCATACACAAAGGAGACGAAAGTCATGATGAGCTCATCATTGGGTGCCATACAGCAAAATCTCTGCTGTTCTTTCCAAAACCAGACCCGCAAACCTACATCTATCAAAGCTTTTAGAGATTATATGTACTTTATGTAATAAGATTAATGATTAAACATAAATAAAAAACATAAAATAGTCAATCATCAACATCGTCTTACTGTATCACTGCCTATGCTAAATAAAATCAAGACCCATAAGGAAATGAGGTAATATGCCTAGCATCAAATGAACAGAGAAGCTTATCATTACAGTAACATTCATTAATTCATTCATTGTCTGTAACCGCTTAACCAGTTCAGGGTCGCGGTGGGTCCGGAGCCTACCCAGAATCACTGGGCGCAGGGCGGGAACACACACCTATGGACACTTTTTGAGTCGCCAATCCATCTACCAACGTGTGTTTTTGGACCATGGGAGGAAACCCATGCGGACACAAGGAGAACACACCAAACTCCTCACAGACAATCACGCTGTCGCCGTAATATATCTTTGTCATTTCACGTTTAGTGAAGTGATATTAGATCATTAGATTATTTGTCAGCAACTCGGGGTGTTGATGGGGGCGGATGTTGGGGTAACAAATGCTCACACTGGCTAATATTGTGTTGAGTTAAGTTCGAGACAGAGGGTGTCTGTGGAGGACCTACCCACTCAATGAGTGAAGCCAATTCCACTACATGGTACCTATCCTATCCTATTTGGTTTTTGGGAATTGGTACCTGGTTTATTTTCCAGTAAAACAGCTGATTTAGCTTTAAAAGGTAATCATTTTTTTGTGCTTGTTTTAAGAGTAATTATGGAACATAAGGTGAATGTTGCTTTCGGATAAAAACGATCAGTGTGCAGAGTGCATCTTTCAGACATGCCCGGACATGTCAGCAATCCGGGAATAAGTGAATAAAGCTCTGCTGTATTTTCTGCTCGGAATCTGCTCTCTGAGCACTGGGGGAGAGGAGTCAGTAATATGTCAGCTCTTGATTAATTCTGCTAGTATTTACTTTTTTTTCAGATTTTGTAAACGTTGAAAATACACTGAAAAGGCTTCTGGAGTCAATCCTCGGCATGCAATATTTGGCTATGGATTGGATCCAGCTTTTGAAAACAAGAAACAAGTCAAAATACCATAAAATACACAATTATGTATTACGCTGCCAGGTTTCTAGATAGTCTACGTATGTCTAAATTTATTCCACACTAAATATACATGTGTCTACCACGTAGAAGCCATAGGTTTTGTCTTGTCACATGAGGAAAAGGGATGCAGTATGCTGTTCCTGCAGAGAGAAAACAAGCAAAACCCCAATGTATGTGTTCATGTGTGTGCACATCCCAATGTGAGTGGGTCTGTGGTGGCCTTTGAACACTGGTACACATGGTAAATCTCTCAGTGGAAAGCGAGGGGACATGGTAAATATGTCAGATCACAACGCATGGAGTGATGCTCTTCAGTAGGAGTAGTCATCATGCGATTTTGTCATGGGTTGTGTTTATGCTGTGATCAGAGCTGGACGCCAAGTCTCACGTTTGTGTTTCTGTGTGTTTACATGGTGTGTCCACAATCTGCATGAATGTTTTGGGCAATGCAATGATTATTCTCTCAAAGGTCTATTGGTTTGAGTTGTTAGTTTACTTCAGCTGAAGGCTATATTACACGTAATAACATTTATAAATATTTTTAATACTGCTACATGTTTACTTAGCTCGTCTCTACCTATAAATCCATTTTGTTTATTTTTTATAGTGTGTTTATTTTGAGTTAAGCCATACACAGAGAGAGATATATACAAGGCAACAGAGTCAGGATAATGTTTAAACCTTTCATACCTAATTCAGATTGAAACAAGTCTGGTTACAAGCTAATGATGTGACTCAAGAGCTGGGGAAAACACATTTACAGCATTAGGTCAATGCTAGAGTTATTATTCCTGGTATTTAGTACTGTCTGATTTATTTAGAAGGGCATTTTATGTTTCCATCCTTAATCCTCAATTTAATCAAAATATTATAAATACTAAATATTCACTAATTAATTTTGTATTTTATTTATTTATTTATTTATTTTTTACATATTAGGGCATTGCCTTAGTCAATACTTACTCATTCTGATACAGCTTCTCTGTGTGCAGTCATTAAACATTGTGCGACAGACATATGGCTTTTAAAACAAGTATATAGCTTTGCTGCTTGTCTCAAAAGGCTTTGCCTTTTGCCAGGCTGCCATTGTAAATAAGAAGTTGTTCTTAATAACATGCCTGGTGAAATAAGGGTTAAATTAAAAAAATTAAAAAAAAAAAAAACACAGACTAACTAGACAAAAGTGTTGATTGTCCTCCAAAGAGATGACTGCACCATTTGGAAGACCAACAATATGATCTTACGAAGATATTAAAAAGACTCTTTAAAGAGAACAGCCAGTGAACGGTGACTGCTTAGTAACAAGTAAAAATGTAGTGCTACATGAAGTTATATCACAGTAAATACAACAAAATAAAAAGGCTGTATGCATAAGAGAAACACTTAAGCAGTGTTACGAACATTATTTGATAGTAGCGATATTACCGTGGTAACATTTCTGTTTTTGAAAAAACTTCTGGGTTTTTTTCCTGTTCTGACCATATCAAATATAAAAAAGAACTGAAAGCAGAATCATGTGGTTTGTAAGGGTATTACAGCCATATTGCCCACATTCACTGCCAACAGAACACAGACCATAGAGGGAAGAGGGCAGTCACACACAAACCCATACACACCAACACACACAGGTAATGCAAATGAGGAAAATATATATATTTGCTCTCTTGTATCTTTTTCAAAGTCATTCTCACACCTGCTCAGTGTTAAAGGTGTCGGGGAAACTAACGATGGAAAATATTTATTTAAAAAAAAAACGCTGTCTTAAAATTGATCAGAAAACACTGGCTTTTTACACTTTGATTAACAGTAAGTCAATATACCCGTAACATTTAGCAGCCTTTTATATTTGTGTTTAAGATAAAGTCCAGTTTTATATGCAGTTTAAAAATAAAATTATTTTTCCATATTTTGGCAAAATGAAACATTTAACAAGATGGCTAATGCTGCTAGAAACAAACTTAGAGACTGTTAATACATGAACTGACTTAGAACTACTTTAAATTACATAGAGGGTATGAAAAATTAAGGGAATTAACTGTGGAAAATTATATTGTTATGAAACATTATTTGAAGAGAGCACATGAGACAAACAAACAAAAACACATTAGCGCTTTCTTTCAAAGAGTATAATGTTATGTGACTATGGCAACAACTAACACCTGTTTGTGTCACATTAGAAAGACAATACGGAAGCAAGTGCTTCTCCTTGGCACAGGCACGCACACACAAATATATTTCACACTTGACCATCTGTTTCAGTTCTCAATGAGAAACACAACACCCATCACCTTTCTGGCTACACAGCAATGTACCACAGCCACTCTCAATGCTTCCCTACAACTGCACTATTAATAATTAAATGCAGTGCCATACAGGGGCCTGTCAGACTCAACAGAGCAGGGCATCTGATTTCCAGTTGTTATGGGTACCTCAATATTCCATGTGCCTGTCCAGAATACATGCACTTTTATTTGCCTATTGTTTGGTGTTCACTGGAAAGCAGAAACTTTAGTATAGGCTTGAATATGGAAGTAAGAAAGGGGACAATAAAAAGAGTAACCTCACACACACATGGAAGAAACCCAGCTTTAGAGGTTAATGTGAAAGCCATATAAAAAGTTCAACACTCCCTGCACCACCAGCTGGACCCGCTCCCACAACAAAAAGGACATACACAAGCAGCCTTTTGGTTGTGTTTCTCTGACGGATAAAAGCCCAAACTGCACACATGGTGTTTACACTGGAAACCATTTGTCATTTAAAAAAAAAAAAAAAAAAAAAGTCACTGATGTGTGTTTAGCCTTTTTTTTGCAGGGGGAAAATATCCTATTATTAAAATGTTCTCCCTCATCATCAAAATAAGTAGTAAAAGTCAGATTTGCAGAATCAGTCAATACAGTTTATTTCAGTTCAAAAATAACTTGCGCCTGTAACATGTGCCTCATGTACAATTCAACACGACAGCTTCGTTTTTTCAGGCCGCCATCACATACAAAGCCCAAGCATATCTGATATTGTGAAGACGACATCAATTTCAATTAACTGAATGCAATTTGTATCCATATAATCTTTAAAATGAAAATGATACTCATCAGAATAAACTCTTTATTTAGAGCACATGTGGATGAACACCAAATGGCTCTTTAATAGATGTAGTGTGCTCTGTTTAGCTGCAAAAGCCAGTGTTATGTGCGATGTAGTGCAGTATGTTGGGAGAAGAGAGCTGAAGGCACATACAGTTCACACCTTGCATCTCCTTGAGTGGCCTGTAAACAAGGATTAATCTTGCATCATTTTATAACACAAACGTAGGTTTTTGTTTGCCATGTTTTGACTTCATTTTAAGGACATGCTGTATGTTGTGGGAGGAAAAATAAGTGATATAACTGATGAATATTATTATTATTTCAGCAGTAAACACCAAAGTCCTCAATCTGACCAGGGATCTGTTCTAAAATGAAGAGGTTAATTAAGTTCATGCTTTATTCCACTTTGAGCTTTAGTTGGTTAATAACAGCAAGGATATTGCTTTCACTGTATTTTGAGAGTTATTTCACAGCCATCATTTATTTGGAGGAATATAAGGTTCAGAATGAATGGCTTGAAACACGCAGGTGTTAAGTATGTTCTACAGATACAACTTTCTGCTGTACTGCCCTCCAGTACCACCCTCTGTGCTTAGCAAGCCAACCGTACAGAGACAAGCTTTAACTACAGGCTACATCATGATCCCTATCAGCACTAAAATAAACAGAACATCTCTCTCAGAGCATGCTCCATCTCTGTACACACACAGTTGCTGTGCCCTGTATGGCCAATCTCTCTACAGCATGGAAGAATATTGCCTTTGCTCATCTCAAAAAAAAAAAAAAAAAAAAAAAAAAAAAAAAAAAAAAAAAAGATTTATTCAAGTTTACTATAACAATCTAAACATAGGAGGTGGCTTGAGGGAAAAATACTTTGTCTTCTTTGTGTGTGTTCCACAGAGGGGCAAGTTGCATCCGTTTTGAAAGGATAACTGCATAACATTTTGCAGTCAAACCCTTTGATCTGAGAGATTTGTGTGTGCACGTTTAAAGAGCCTGTTTAAGAAGCAATAGATCTATTGAGCTAAGTGCCCTAAGGCAAAGTATAAATCCAGCTGAATTTCTCTCTCTCTCTCTCTCTGTGTGTCAATCAATGCATCGATTTGACTGTGACCATCTGCCTAGATTTATTAGTCAGTCATTTAAATATTCGTAACGGGTCATAACCCCCTAATGGCCTTTCCTGATTGGTCTTGACATTGGCATGAAACTCTGTCCCACCCACCCTGACTTGTCTCATTCACACCAGTCAAAAATGGCAATAAATCTCTCAACAGACTCCAACTCTCACACTTGGTGTCATTTGACTTCTGTGTCTGCGGTGAAGGTGGATTCTTCTGCAAGTAACAGCAGGCAGTCTGTAAACCATAAGAGAATAGGAAGAAAAGGCCAGCTTTAAGTGTGACATGACGGCATTCTGACACAGCCATATAGAGACAGCCACCGGTCAACTTCTCTCTTACAAACAAACACACACACGCCCACACACACTCTTAGTTGTCAGGTTGAAGTCCAGCTGCTTGGGCACAGTGTATTGTCATAAAAAACATTGACTGTAGTCCTCTTACATAAACACAGCTTTTATGAGTCACACAGATAACAACAAATTATTCACATTATTTATTATTATTTTCATGTCTTTCAGTTCATTTTAGTCAGCTACTGTTATTTATTTTATAAAGTTATTTTAAGTGGCTATTTTCCCAGTTTTGTTATCCATGAACAGCAGCCTTAAGGATCACACGCCGTCATAGTTGTGCTATGTAGAGTGGCGCCGATGATCGAGGATAGTTTGATGATAGAGGCTCATCTCCCGCAGCCTGTGTTCCTGGGTCCAGAACCATGCTCAGAGTATTTTATAGTCAGATCATTTAAAGTGCTCCCAGAAATTATCTCTGAATCTGTATATAATTATATCATATTAACAACAGGCGATCTGTTCTTATTAAAGGCCTAAGGTGACTACCTCAACTTTGTGTTATAGTGGTGAAACTACATGACATTGGAATATTATTTGGAATAATATTAAGTGTGTAAGAATACAGAAAAGTCATGTTTTGGTTCACACCATGGTTTGGACCTCATGGTTCAATACATGTATGGTAAAATGGGGAGGGAAACCCTAGGTTTATTTATTAAATCTGAATGGACGTTGTGCAAGTTACAGTTTGTTCTACCTATATTATAATTTACATAAAGTTATATTAATATAACATTAATTTTGTACCAATAGTCTGTTCTTGAAAATAATAGTATTTTTCAGTGTGTTGTCATATGACCAAGAATATTGTTATATTATTTTAGGGCCATATCGCCTACCCCTACTGTGCCCACCAAAAAGTGACCCGTACCATGACAAATACACGTAACCATTATACAAAGAACCTAACCCCAACCAAAATTTGACCAAGCAGCTACAGCTCTCTTGATTTAAACCTGTATGTACATGTGGATGTGTGGCTGTATATTCCTCATATTAATAAGCTAATCAGGGAGGAAATCCGACACGTGTTCTCAGTGTGTATGTGACAGATACACCACATACTGCCGACAGCACAGCCGCGGTCCTAAAGCAACACAGCAGATAAAGAGATTAACATGTGTCCCAATATCAGGCCAAAAAGACCCTTAAAACTTTCCAACCTGAATATCTTTTTCCTCTCACACACACGCTCACAACACAGTCTCTCTGAGACCTTCCCAACAGATCCAAATATATCACTGTTTCTCACTGTATCTGGTAAAGTGATTACAAACAGATGCATGTGTTACCTAGAGACGGCCAACACCAACATTAACAGCACATTTCGTTCAAGTAAAATCCAGACCACCATTAAATGGTTAAAGATTGAACCACTGTTTGGATGTTCATTAGTGGGGTAGGTATTTGGTTTTCTGATCCTGAGGTTCGAATATCTTTTTTTTGGCTAGTTTACAAATTCAGAGAGAAACTATGATGACTTAAAGGTATGGTGTACCTTTGAAGTGTAAACAGAGCCACACGTAGCGAGAAGAAACACACTCTTTAAAACTAACAGCTAGTAACACAGGCATCTGCTCTGTCCCAGAAAAAACTCCATTTCACTCGTACAATCAGGCTATTCAACATGAAAGTGCTTACGCAACCGACACCAAGACAGTCTAACAATACATTTCACCTGTTTGAAAACTGAACTACTTACAACGAATCTTGGTGACACCACAGTTCATTCTGACAGCTTTGTACCTCCAGTTAGACAACCTCCACGAAACGCTTGCATACACTGGACCCTTAAGTGAGGTTAGAAAGCAAAGCACTTCCCTGAAATAAAGCTTCCAACATTCACCGAATATCACTTCCGAATCCTACAAATCCAAAAATCCTACAAAAATATATTTATATATTTATTTATAATATTTGAGGCCTGCAGAGGTGCCCTACACCCAGTAACGAGCTCTGAGGACTGGGGCAAAGCAACTGGATCATACAGAAACTCTCTTTTACACTGTAATGACAACCTTATCCTGCTTCAGGCTACAGCTGGGAGATATGTCTTTTAGTTCATACCTTGGGATTTTTAGCCCGAGTGGTGATAAACATTACATATCTGTGCATTTTCTTAAAAATGATCTAAATACATTCCAGAAACCTACACATACTTCAGTCAAAAAAAGTTTGGTCAAAAGCAATGAACGTGTTTTTTTTTTCTTGATCAAATTCAAGTAGCAATTGCAACTGTAAGGCTATTAATATCAATTAAACAAAACATAAACCATGTTCTTCCCCACTACATTTTAAACGCTGAGCAGGCAGGTTTTTAATTTCTCTTTAATTCCAAAGGAAATGAGCCCTGAGGAACGTGCGCAGCCCCCTCACCATATGGCTGAAAACTCATCACTCCTGACCACATTACTACACATCAGTTAAAGCTGGGAGCGGTGAGAGAGTGGAATATCCATTCAGAGTGTAAAAGAGATTCCATTTGGCTTTCTTCGTTGGTACGTCACATTGGTCCAATCCCTAAATCAACACACAAAACATTAACATCCTCTCTGGTAACTGATGAGTGGTAATGAAATCTCAGGTATTTTTTTTTTTTCAGTACATGGGATAACCGCAAGAAGAAGAACCAGTTTATAACATTAACTGTGTGCGAGGGCATGGAAATGAAGGAGCACACTCTGACCTTTGTAAGAGGAATGGTTTCACATTCAAAGATCACCATAATTAAGATAAGTTAAAGTGCAGTATGCATTCTTTTTAGAAGCTGGATAAAATGTAACAGAGCTGCTAATGTACTTTACATTGTAATGACAACTATTAACTATTTAATTCCAAAGCCCTTTTCGGACAGGATTAGTGTCTTGTGGGGAGCTGGGGTAATGTAGTTTTACCATCGGACATCAGTAATGTTTATGGTTGATTTGCACTGGACAAGAAATCTTCTGAGTGTGGTGCGTCATTCAGATGCTGAGCTTAGCCTTGTACTTAAACCTTACAACGTCACTCCTCCAGCTTCTTGAAAAACCTGCGAGAAATTCCTTTAACCTGAGATATGATGGGGTCATTTTTACTGCTCGATGTACAGTAGGTGAATGGCTCCAAAATCTTTCCTGAAACGGGAGCGTGCACTCCATAAAAACACTGACATGAGATACTCCGGTAATAATTACTTTCAACCCCCCCCATGTCAACAGGTAAAAATATAGAGAGAGGCGCAGAGAGAGAGAGAGAGAGAGAGAGAATGAGAGAAAGAGAGAAAGAAAGAGTGACAGCCAAAACATTGAGTCATTCCTGGCCACCTAATTCGTTCTCATACTACATTGTGTATAATTCCAGAAATCATTTTCAGACTCATCACTCTCTAGCCTGACATCACATAACTGACTTACTGCAGGTGTAACCTGAACTCAGAAATAATCCATAATGACTCTGGTTCAAGCAGCAGCCGGAAGACTACAGTCTAGACTAAAGGTGATGTACCCACGCAAACAGAACTCTAGCAGAACATTACGTGAACCTTAAATACTCTCTCCCACATGTAATAACTGACACTGGCTCACATGGTAACTTCATCTGCACTGATACCACTTTTCTTTTCATATTCGTCAGTACATTGTCCAGAGGCTGGAGCTGGACTGTGAGCTAGTCTGTTAGAGACCGAGACTGAACACATCTGCAGTGTTGTGAGTGTAACCACTGGAGTCTGGGAGCAGAAGAGGAGTTTGAACACCAAAGACAATAGCAGTGAAGCACAGCAACCTGGCTTACAGCAGCCTGAGGACACAACTCTGCTCTGTAAACGATTCAGCAGACATTCTCAGAAACTCAGCTTCACCTGTGTGTATCTGTGGTTCTGACGACACAAATGTACACACGCACACAAACACATAAAAGACATGGGATTCACATGATGTGTGTAAGAGATAACAGAGAAAAGAATAATAATAATGATAATAATAAAACGTAGCTTCACAAAAGACAAAGGGGGGTCTCTGCTTATGTTCTGAGGAAAATACAAATATATTTCTTGTCTTTACAATGATTATGGTCATAGTTAGACCTTAGGAACTTATTAGAATCAAAGTTGTTGTATTTTATATATATATATATATATATATATATATATATATATATATATATATATATACACACACACACACACACACACACACACACACACTGAAACACCTGCCATTTTAGTGTGGGAGGTTTCATGGCTAAATTGGACCCGCCTGGTGGCCAATCTTAATTAATTGCACATTGCACCAGTAAGACCATGTGCATCCAATGGTTCAAACATTGTATCCTGAAGGCGGTGCCATGTATCAGGACGACAACGCACCAATACACACAGCAAGACTGATGAAAGATTGGTTTGATGAACATGAAAGTGAAGTTGAACATCTCCCATGGCCTGCACAGTCACCAGATCTAAATATTATTGAGCCACTTTGGGGTGTTTTGGAGGAGCGAGTCAGGAAACGTTTTCCTCCACCAGCATCACGTAGAGACCTGGCCACTATCCTGCAAGAAGAATGGCTTAAAACCCCTCTGACCACTGTGCAGGACTTGTATATGTCATTCCCAAGACAAATTGACGCTGTATTGGCTGCAAAAGGAGGCCCTACACCATACTAATAAATTATTGTGGTCTAAAACCAGGTGTTTCAGTTTCATTGTCCAACCCCTGTATGTGTCTGTATGTATACATATATTAATTAAACCTTCATTCATCCTATTATGATGGAATTTTTCTTCATGGCGTCTCACTGAACTGTCCTCAGAAGTCTTTTCAGAGCTACACTATAGTGAGCTATAGTGTCATACGCAGTGTCTTCTCAAAGACTTCTCCCTAACAAGATTGTCTTCTGTCTATTCCTTCACTCTCAGCTGTTTCCTCACCAATTTGAGCCCATTTATTGGGCAGGATGACACACAAACACTGTCATTCTTTGTCTCTCAGACGCACACATACTGCATTTGAAAAGGATGAACATGAGTTCATGCACAGAGACTGCCCAGTCTCCAGCAGTCTAATATGACTCAGTGTCTGTGATCCTATCAGCACTGGCCCAGTAGAGAGTCCAGTTCATTAGTTGAATGGCTAAAGTTTCCTCTACCTTTGGCAGAATCAGTAATTCCACTGCAAAGACTGACTAAAAGGCTTGAGACCATTTATGAAACGTTACGTAAAGAGATTTATGCTAAGGGATATATTTCAGTTAAGATTTAAGGTGTCAGATGTAGTTAAATAAATGTATATTTAATTAGAATATTTGCTAATCAGCAAAAACTCATGTCTCTTATTTGTGAGTAAATGTTTACTACTAATTTCTAGGACATGCAAAAGTAAAACAAACAAAAAAAATACTAAAACTGGGCGATATGCACACAGATTAATTTGATCTAACGTATTACTAGATTTTATCATGATTACAATTAATGAACGATGATTTTGTTTTTGTATTTTTGACCCTTATAGTTCAGTGACTCCAGCATGCTCCAGTATTAAAGCTGGGATATTTTTTCTAATGATGCTTGGAGCTTGTTCCTCTCTTGTTTTATGAGCACTGTTCATATTTGGTGTGTGATTGTGCTTTGGTCGTTAAACTTTTTTTTTTCCCCTCAGTGTTTACATTTGACTTTTTTTTGTTCAGTGTCGTCTTAATTAAAGTCAAAACAAAACACATCCAAACCACAGAAGCTGTGTTTATCGCTGGTACGGGCTACTTAGGTCGCTCGGTCTGCCTCAGCGTTTAGGTTCTCCTCCGAGTTGCTTCCATGTGGCAGAATCACTTGACAACTGTGTGGTAGTGTGGTTTTAAAAGAACAGTACATGAACACACATTGGGAAAATAACAGAATATATTAAAAGTAAAAAAATTGAGTAGTAGTTCTGAATGTCTATTTAGATTAGTTTTTGATTAATTGCCCAGTCCTACCAAAACCTAACATTAAAAATCCCCCACAATGACGGATTCTAAATTCTATAGCTGTGGAAAATCAGTTATCAGTGGCTTTTTTTTAAAGCTCTGACTCCTTTTCCATAAGAACCTTAGAGGAAATGTAAAAAGACAGATTCCAAAAAAGCAACAGGCTCAATTCAAAATTTGAAAACAGCAGTCTTGTTGAAAATAGTTGTCACTTTGGGACACTAAGACATGCCCTGGGACACTAAGACACAAAAAATACAAAATTATTTCAATTTAAGAAGCTAAGAGTACAGTGGATGTCCTGATGACATACTTGATACACACATACCTTACAACATTTTCTAAACTAGAATTACTGCCTTTTTCCACAAACATACTTAACACTGGTCATTAAAGCCATTTATTTTTCTTCTGTTTCCACACAATTTACTGGGGACGAGGCATTTCCCCACAATTAGCTTTTTGGGCAGCTCTAACCTGGCATCAATTATAATTAAACACATTAGCATACCACAGTTAGTGTCTGCACTAGCCACAGGTCTGACCACAGACAAAGCTTGGATTGTCATCTAGGCTGGCCCAGTAATTAGGGAGAGTACACTGATCTCCTTTGTTGGAGGTTAAAGGGTATACACAAACGGTGAATGGATTCTATACCATAGGCATTTTGTACCTGATTCATTCGCACATTGTGTAAGCTGTGTGGTTACTTAGATTGTGATCAACATCAAGAGGACAGCAAGACTCGACTCATGCACCGTGTGGTTCTTCTCCCCGACTCAAACACTTCTGCTCATAAGTCCTGAGGTCACAGAGACTAAGTAGTATTCGAGTTTTCCTTTTATTAAATTACTCCCCACTGGCCAAATTATTATTATGAAGAAGGAATGCACGTAAACATGTCACTCAGGCTCTGTTTCTTAGGGAAATAACATCAGGATAAATAAATAAAAAGACATTAACCATGTCATTGTGACAGACCTAAAATTACTGTTTGTCCGTGTGAAATAAAATGTCCTATTACCAACACTTTCTTTTAATTGGCACAGACACCCACACCTCTTTGGAAGAGACAGGCAGGAAGGAAGAGGCTCGGACAGAGACTGAACAGTAGGCTCTCTGGTGGTCCGGCCGGATCCATACAAACAGCTGAGGCTTACGGTTCCTTCGCAAGACACAGGATGTCACTGGGGAGTCTTTAAGTTCTGGTAAGCGCTCATAGTCGAACAAAGAACTGGCCAGTGCTTCACCCTGCCCGCTAAGAGGCCGGAAAACAGATAAGAGAAAAGAGAGAGTGCTAGAAAAAGGCCAAGAATGTGCGCGTCGGCACATCGACACAAGACCTTTACCTTCCTAGTAATTTTATGTGCACCATGAGTAAACCGCTGTTTGTTCAATTGAATGGTTCAGAGGGGAAAAAAAGTCTGACTCGTCTAATGTTTCCTAAAATAGAAACACACACAAAAAAGTATAATACACTTTGCGCAAATCAAAGTACAGGAAAATTCAGCCATTAGCCACTGAATGATCCTGTTTCTGTTCTGTATTTAGTAGTCTGTGCATACACAAAAGGAACAGATATAGTCATTTTTATTTTACAATGAATTTAACATGAGTTAAAATGCATGTGTAACTAGGCATTAAAACCACATAAGGAATAAAAACTAACACCCATAAGACGTTCATATCCAGTGTCAGTGTGACATGCCAGTTGTGCTGCAAATGGAACGAACAAAATCTAACCAGCATGCATTTCACCAACTGTACTTCTCTGTAAAGACCAGAGCCCACCGCAACAGCTGCCCATCCACAAGCCAGTTCATCTGGTGTCCGTTAAATATTAGTATGGAGGCGTCCGCTAGTCTCATTCAACCCCAAAAGAGCATTTCGTTGTCGCTGGCCGTGCAGCAAAATCCTGTTAAAATAACTAGAATGAAAACAGAATGAACGAAAACCTCACATGATGACCACCACCTTGTTTCAGTACTCACTGTCCATTCCCCCAGCTCCACTGAAGATAAAGAAGCACTTTGTAGTTTCGCAATTACAGGCTGTAGTCCGTCTGTTGCTCTGCATACTTTGTCAGCCTCTTTCGCAATGTAAATTCAACAATAAAAGAACCAGCATTCAAGTTGTCTAACGTGATTTGCTTACTGAAAGCTCTGGTTTTACATATTCAAATTGATAAAAGGTGTTTTATTGCCATGCTTGGGAACACACACCTTAACTCCTTCTATGCTGACCGTATATTGGCCTTGTCATGTCCATGTAGCTCCTTTAAATCCACAAATTTAGTCTGAGTAATGTGCATATTAAAATAATGTAATAGAACAGTGCATGTGTGTGTGAAGAAAGGTGTTCATTACTTAGAAAATGTGTGTGACTTCTCCAGAGCTGGAGTCAGCCTTAGGTCTTCTTAAATGCAAGTAAGAATGTGTATGGAGACACTGTCCAGTCCTCTAAAGGGATTAACCACTTCTGTTCTATGCAGACTGAGGGGTTTCCTCTGGGTCTTGAAAGTTGTTTGTGTGTGTGTGTGTGTGTGTGTGTGTGTGTGTGTGTGTGTGTGTGTGTGTGTGGAGAGAGAGAGAGAGAGAGAGAGAGAGAGATGGATATTTACTCTTACCCAGTCTCGTTAAATGGAGCTTTTGGAATTAGAGAAACTTAAAATTGCCTGTGAATGGAGGTGGGGGAGTAAAACACAGGGAGTGAAAATGCAAAAAAATAAAGAAAGGAAGAAAAGATCAAAAGGTGAAGGAAAAGGGAAGGAGCTGAAACATAGCGACTGCTCCTGAGTTTACAAGACTGCATCACTCATTGCGTCCTTTCAGATCTCCCCTTACCCACGCCACACACACACACTCTCTCTCTTTATGGTGCGGTCTCCATGCGGTCCCCTGCTTTTCAGATCTTCTGAAGAAGGAAACATGTGGTAGACATCCTAAGAATAAATGAGAAGCATAGGCTAAAGACTGGAATCTGCTTTACTGGAGCAAACATGGCCAATCTCATGCTAGTTACGAGCTCTCTGAGGTGACTGTAGGCCAGGAGGAGTCAAGGGCTGCTTACATTCTGTTGTGAGAACATTAGGATGACTTCAGCTGGTATTAACTGAGTCAAGTTAGTCAAGTCCACTTAGTTTAATGTGTAAAAATGCCCATGCTGATACAAGCGTCAAGGTCTGTGGCATATTTCGTCAATATGCTATAACCGCTGAGCTTAGGGTCAGTCATTTTAGAGCCATTCACATACACAGCTGTGCAGCTTGTGTAACTAGGGATTTCAAGAAATGTTCCTTTCTGATCATTGTTCAGGCTTCAAATGGAGGATGACGGCTGGTAATACGGACTAAATGTGCTCCAGCAAGCCACATCTTGCTGTGGAACCGAAACTTCACCTGACACTCCAGGCTAATAGACCAAGCCAATAAATAATTATATCTCTAGCTTTCAGAGAGAGGGAGTCCATCCTTTCCACAACAGCTCCTCGCTCCCACCAGAGGGGAACCTCCTTAAAGGAAGCCGCCGTAGTCATCCCTCGGAAAACAGAGGCCGGCCTGAAACCCAATGTAGCGCAACCGGCTTAATGACTTTAATGGAGTCCGCGTCTGCCCGTCTTAATGAGGAAAGTTTGAGCAGGCTGCAGCAGTTAGCAAGCAGCCCACTGCTCAGGGATCCAAGCAAAAAAAGGGGAGAAAGAGTGGGGGCTGAGAGAGAGAGGGGAAGAGAGTGGAGGAGGCGCTCCAGGGCCGCCTGGCTCGTTTGCTTTCGTATCAGAGTTGCTTTCAGACAGCCGCAGACATGCTCCTACTGCGCCTCTAATGATTGCCACTGTGGGCAACTGAGCATCTGAGTTAATGTTCAGTGGGCCAGAGGCAGATATGCTCAGCTAGCCCGAGAAGGCCTCTTTAAAGAGAGTGACTCAGGGAGAATATATCAGGCTTTGATAATGCACTGGTTGAAGTTTAATGTGAGGCTGGTGTTATGCAAAACCCACTCATACACACACACAGGCCTACAACAGACACTGAGCATTAGTCACACAGAAAACTGTTCATTTATCACTTGTAGAAACGGTTGTTGCTGCTCAGTAATTTATTCTGTGAATCACTGCTATACATGTGTATACACACACACACACACACACACACACACACACACATACATATATAGATGGGTTGATAGATAGACAACTGGAATACTACAGTCGGTTTTACACAATCTTCTCAACATGGGATTATGGCCAAAACTAGGGATGGCACCGATACGAAACCAGACACCGGGCAGAACAAAGCTGGATACAGTGTCAGAGGGGAAAAAGAATGAACCCAATCCTGTAACAAATCTGTGCTGAAATAACACATGCTCACACTGTGTGAGGTGATGTTAACTGTGGTGTAGCGAAATGTTTCAGTAGTTTGATTATGATAAGTGCAGAGTTTTAATTAAAAATCATTTCAAGCTTGGTTTCTTAAAGGAAAATTATTGGTAGAGGTTAAAAGATGATTGATTGTCATCAATGCAAGTCCAATCAAAGCCAGAGAACCTGCTAAAAACAAAATTACACACAGATTTAAAGGTTTAAGGGACTAATATTGTTTTGTTCTTCATTTCTTCACTAAAATATTGTACGTTTTTTAAAACAGAGGAATATTTGATGTCAAACTGATGTCAGTGTGTTTAATACTGAAAATACTCTTATGAAGTACAAAATAGTGGGATTAAAACGATCTTAGACAGTAACATAGTCACTATATATTAACCCATAACGCACAAAAGCAGCCGTAGATAACAGCAATTGTTCTGGAGTCTGAATCCTAAATCTTGGCTTGCAAATATACATGAACAAACACACACAAATGGCCCATGTATCATTTGCACGTGAACAATGCTTCAGCGGCAGCAGGGACTTGTGCACCTAAGGGCTATGCATCAAACAATAGAGCTTTTCAACGCAACCATACCGTCAGCATAATCTACAGTCTCCATACTGAGCACAACCGCACGACAAACACAACACGTGTAGAGCAGGGTGTGTGTTAACTCCCTCCATGTTCTAAATTATGAAACCATTTTAATAGACACACTTCCCTGATTCTTTAAACTACCTGTAGATGAGTCAGACCAAACAAAAGCAAACAAACACTCATGTGCTGTGTACACAAACAACCTGGTGGCACTCTGGTGTACTGTATTCAGCAGTCAATCTACAAAAGCTAGAAAAATGTTTGTTCCTGGCCAAGAAAGAAAGTAAAACGAGGAATCCGGGCAGATGTCTTCAGCTTAAAGTGGGATGGGGCAAAGATAATACTATTACAATGCCCTCACGCTGAAATCACTGGATTTATTTTTCTAAGTTTATTTTTTGTAGTTTATATTGCTATCAAAATATTAATTATATTCCTAAAACTCGCACCTTTTTTTTTTTTTTTTTTTTAAAAACACACCTGCCATTTAATGCAGTGTCTGCCCACAAAAACATAGATCTAAAGTTATGCAACACACCCTTATTGAAAACTTTGGGTCCAAGCTATTTGTTTCTCTATAGGAAAAATGAATGGCGTTTTCGAAAAACTGCTGCAGTTCCGCCCTGTGGTGAACAAAAATGTTCCACACCCAATACGCTTTGTTCTACTGAATGGAACTATTGTTAAATAGTTTAAATATATATAATATATATCTGGGAAATAGCCAAAGAACAAGCTAACACTTTTCAATTAAAATAAAGATTTGAAAAAGATTTTTCTGGATTATTTTCGTGAGTATTCCAGGTTTACGATGCGAGACCAACGTCCAGAAATGTTATAGGGCATGCAGCAATACTAGAATATACATATTATTTGGAGTGAAAATCCTACACAAAATATTTTGGGTTTTGGAACTTTTTGTAATTACAGGGAATAACCGTGAAATTTTTCTCCCAGAGGAAAAACATTGTAGAGCAAGGGTTAATAATATTTTCATGTTGCAAACTAGAGAACAGGAGAACGATTTTAACATATATCTATACATCTATATAATGTATATACATCTATAAAACACATATTAATACATATAAACAAACAAATCAAGCTCCAAATAAAAGGGAACCACACCAAATAAAACAATGGAATAATGAAAACATTTCCTCACTATTCATTGGTGTTTGCTCAGTTTACTCAGGTACAGAGCAAACAGATAACACAGTCACACCTTCCTCGCTCACCGGGCATTCCACACAGACCCCAGAGGAACAATCTAGAGCGGTCTAGAACAGGACACAACTGGCAGATAGATGGGCTTCTAAACTAAGCCAGCAGGAAAGCGTTGGGGGGAAGAGGCCAGTTTTGTGCAGATGGAAAAATATCTGGATGTAGGTTGGCCTATGACACACCAGAGTCCAAGGCCGATATAAATGCATTGCTATATCATCACACACACACCCTGCACTTACACTGTTACAGTACAGCCAAATTTAGATTGGGGTCACACACACACTGCTCTTTATCCATACAGGGATCAGTGGCCCAAACCTGAGTTCAGAAGATGTCTGTGCAATAAAAATATCATATGAAACAGTAAAGCTTCTTTACGACAACAACTGACTAATGGAAACTTCTTTCTCTTATTCCACAGAGGTTAAACGCCACTGGAACTACAAAGCCTTTCATGTCCTGCACCAGGACAGAGCATTCTGAACTGGCCTGGCCAGTGAACCAGAAGACACACTTCAGTGTTTTCTATTAGAAACAATATATGCTTCAGCATGTCTGGCAGGCTGAACATTTGTTTTTGGGTTCCCCACTTTTTTCCAGCACTGCCAAGACAATTTGTAACTTCATCCACGGAGCTCCAGAAGAGGAAACTAGTAATTAAGGCCCACCGCAGTCCGAAGAAGCAGCTACACCATTTTCCAAGCCACTACAAAAGACGGCATACAGTGCTTGTGCAACATTGGGCTGACACAGGCAATTTGAAAGTAATGCATAGCTTCCAACCACAGGAAAGATCCATCTGCTCTTATGGGCGACTGCAGAAAACATTTCTTTGCTTGTCGTTAGTGAAATATGGGTCAATATGGCATATGTTCACTGGTCAGATGTATGAAGGTTTTCCTATTTAAAGGCAACACAAACGTAAGGCCTTTAGTTAAAATGAATAAAGCAAATGCATATTTCAGACCTCATCTCCACATCGTTCTGTGTCTTTTGTCTTTGACGGACAAGTTGTAACGCTTCTGTGAAGGACCAGATATCAGAACAACAAAGAAATACGTTTAAACTTCAAAAATACATGAAACGTACAATTCAACTGTAAACTATTACAGCATATTATGGAGAGGGTTAGGGGAACATTTTGGAGCCAGTGTTGGCCTGTGAGGACATTTGATGTGGCTCCTCAGAAAGGTACATTACACTCACAGGATGAGAGGAACGAGCATCTTTTATACTGAACGTTGGCCTGTCATGATAGCCGTTTTATTGTGATTTATATATCGTCCCACAGATTATTGCGATAAACTAAATTCATGTCGTTTTATGGCACTGATAAAATAATATAAGAGTTAAGTTGCGGTAGCGCTCCTTTCTTTAGCGTTTGTGAGGAGTCTTAGCTGCATGTTCAGGGTGTGTCTCAAATCACACCCATTTCCCTACATAGTGCACTAACATTACATGTAAGGCATAACTGGGTTTAAAACCGAGGAAAGAATCTTTACAATAAAGCCATGCAGTTGTGGTTCAGTATAGATAGTCTTATATATAATGCACTGTTTGGCTGGTTGAAACTAAGGTACCTGCCTAGTCATAGTGCACTTTATGGAACATACATAAATAAGAGTACTTTGGACCTTTAGACAAATAGAAGTTATGTTCAAGAGATTTGTAACTAATGATTGTATATTTATAATCAATTAATTGTTTGATTATTTCCATTATTATTACATTATTAATATTTTAATAAATATACAATATTTTAAAAATAAAATGTAAAAGTAGAGATGGTCAGATGGAGTTGAGATGTCTGGAATACATAAGTAGGACATTAAGAAAGGCTAGACACATTCTCAGTCAAAGAATCAGCTCTTTGGGAATCGACTCACTGCAGTGTTTATTTGGGAGACAAACAAAACCAGTGGGCAGTATAAAAAAACAGCACTTTATGAGAGAACTCAAACAGCTCTAAAATCTCATTCACGTCAAGGCTGTAAAGGTGAAAAGGGTGCAGGGGTCTAAGACTCTAGCCTAATCCTCAAATTATAAAGAAATATTTTGCTGTGGTATATTTTGCTCCTGTGCTCCCCCTACTGTCACCAAGTGCAATTCACTTTTTCAGCACTGTCCTAATCTCCTCCAAAAGTTACACAGTGCAGGTTCTGTAGTGCTGAACCTGAAGTAGCAACGACAGAGGCTCTATTCTCCATATTACAGCTCAGTGAATCATCACAATGAGTTTGAAACTGTATAAAGCTAAAATACTAAATAGTGTTCAGTTGAAGCAGCTGTTTGTTTAAACGTCGAGAGAGGGAAGTGTCAGGACACACAGTTGATGTTAGCACAACTCGAATGTTCCGATAGCAGGAAGACAGAAATTGAATATTTAGCATTTGGGGTGGGGGCAGGAGGAAGAGAATGTCCATCCAGTCACAATGTCTGTTTGTTTATACCGCCTGTCCTACTGCATCAAAACAGCTGTGCATGCCCAGAAGGAAAAGGGATAAAATATTTATCCAAGTTACTACATAATACAAAACAGACCAGCTATTTTTATAACAGATTTTCAATCATTTTAATCACTTGGGTTTTGCAGCTGTACTCAAAATAACTAACAAGTAATATGTATTATTATCATTATCATTATTAAGTTCAAGCATATGGCATCGTGAATATTTGAAGAGTGTAAAAGGCATGGCCTGTGGAGTCTGCCTCATTAGGAAAGGTCATGAGGTGACATTACAGAATGATAAATAAAACATAGCTCCCTCCTAACCAAGCGAGTTATTAGCCCTGCCACCTGGAAGATAAAGCTCACATATGTTCAGCAGCATGTCCACATCAGACATGCTCCTTTAGATCTGCCTGCTCTTCTAATCCAGAGTAACACACAGCGCCGTGGATTTACACAGTTCTCTTTAAAATGCTCAGCTTAAGAGCTGCTCTGTGTCCTGAAATCAACCTCTGTGTTTATCTGCTATCCCCAGTAAACGTATATAGGCCCACCCCTGTACCTTCCTCACAGCTAGCTTCCTGAGTGATTCCATAATTTAGGAACAGTTTAGCGCCTGAACAATAATCCTCCAAAACAAACTGTATCAAAGACATTCAAAGACTCAATCCAAGTGTTTTAACATTTGAAAACCCACCTTTAGCCGTTTCAGGTACAACACCTCATGGCTGATAGTGATATAAAGTATTCAATAAGTACTTTTAACCAGGGCAAACTTTTAGAGTTTTAGCCCCAGCTCACATCACAACAGCCCTCAAAGGTGAAGAAAGAAGAAATTAAACATGTTTCTAGTTTTATTACAGTGTAGTACAGGACAGGAGATAGTCTGAGGTGATCATGTGTTCAGGTTACAGGGTCGAGTGAAACGTTCAAGAACAAGAAACACACACAAAATACACTTATCAGTGATGAACCAAACTGGAATTTCAAGAATGAGTTCTCAAAGATTCATGAAAGAAATATTAAGAGAGTTTATTATACTATTGTAGACACTGGCTATACTTATATTACAAATATATATTTATCTTAACAAATAAACATTCTCTAAGTGGAATATTAGTGGGAAACGAAACGTAGTTAATGTGAAGACCTCCACATATCTAGGTTATAGTAGTTTAAAGTCGTTAACTAAAGATAGAGCAACATTTCGGACGCGACTGTATCCAAGTGGCTCAGTCGGTCGGTTGTTATGCAGTGGGGATCATTCAGTGAATTTGACTACTCTATGGGTCTTCTAACACAGCTAAGGCAACGGGGGTGTCAATAAACAGGTTCGTGAAAGTTACTCGTTCATTTTAAATTGAACAAAGCTTAAATTCCAGTCTGGAAAGTGCCCATTAGGCTCACTGCTACAAGCTAACGGCTGCTTTCAAAACACGCCGCAGTCAGCAACAGTTCAACGTACACAAGAAACACGAGAAATGTGGAGCTGAAAAGTGATACAAAACTTAACTACGGCGAGGAGGAGTATCGCTTTCAATCCGAGAACTGTTTAAACCTGAGGTCTTACCTTAGTTCGGCCATTTCCTCACATTATTTGGAAAGGAACCCAATTTAAATAAGTAGAACAAGTTTCGGAGCTTTCCCTGAACACTTCCAATGAGCACTCTGGGCTGAGAGAATCCCAGCGACAGCAGTCTCAGTCTCTCTCTCTCTCTCTCTCTCTCTCTCTCTCTCTCTCTCTCTCTCTCTCTCTCTCTCTCTCTCTCTCTCTCTCTCTCTCTCTCTCTCTCTCTCTCTCTCTCTCTCTCTCTCTCTCTCTCTCTCTCTCTCTCTCTCTCTCTCTCTCTCTCTCTCTCTCTCTCTCATCTAAAGCCGCTGGTGGCTGGTTGAAGTGGTGGCGACATCTGCTGTTGAACAAATAAAACAACAGCCACACGAACTTAACTTGGATCTTCTTTTAAACGGTGTCCAGTGGTAAACTCTCATGTAAACTCTTCCTGTGAAACTGGAGTACATGATTTTGTTGAAAGAGCGTTTGAGCCAGAATAAAAAAAAAAATCCAATTAGACTGGCGCCCCCTCCAGGGTGTATTCCCGCCTTGCGCCCAATGATTCCAGGTAGGCTCTGGACCCACCGCGACCCTGAACTGGATAAGCGCTTACAGATAATGAATGAATGAATGAATTAAAAAATCCAACTATTAAACTCTAACCCCCCCTTCACCCCTCCTTCTATACCCAGTCCTCTGAAACACAAGAACGCCAAATAGTCATAAGTTACACAGAGAGACATGTGGAACACCTCGCCTGGAAACAGACTTCCTTTGTGTGATAGCCCTTTTCCTCTATCCTTTTTTTCCAAGTCAGTGTGTCACCTCAGGTGCGAGTACACTGCTCAAACACGCAGCACGCATGCGTGGTGGGGGTGACGTAGTAGAGTGACAAGTGGTACAGTCCTGTGGCCTATGTAGAAAATTTTGTTTTTTAATTCATGTCACCAGTGTGTTCAATTACTGATTTCTATCAGGATGTAAAGATTATTAAAACTATTTTTAAGACAAATTACCTACTCAACATGGACTTCGACCTGTTTTAGGGGGGTGTTACAATCTTTAATGAACCAAATCGTGGAGTCAGGGCCACTAGTCGAAATAGCATTATGCTAGCAGAGGAAACCCGATTATCGATGAAGGTAAAGTGAGCCTGCCTGAAAAAGCCAGCTAAAATCATGCATTATCAGATAATAGTTGTTCACAACTCAGTTTTGTTTTTCTACCTGTAGATGGATGAATTCTTTTATATTTTAAAGGCAGTAGCTACTTGTGGCTTTGCTTAATCTGTACCTCATCAAAGAAATATGCTGCTATGAGGCAATTACCCAGACCCCCTGGTAAAGCTTGTGCCCGCTAATCATTAATCTCTAGAGACGGCGCTGCTACTCACTTAGCTTTTCAGATCAGCTGGGCTTCGAGTGAAATAACTTGGGTTCTCATTGATGGTGAAGATGGAAAAAAAGCCAGATGTTTAAGAAATTTCTACCACGATAGAGAAAACTAGCTCCATGTATGATTTATTAATAATCAGTGTGGAATCATAAACAAATCACGTTATTTCTGCTTACAAAAGAAAAGATTACAACTCCAAATTCCTTCCAAGGGACCTGTCTTTCAGTCCCTCTATGATTTCAGTACCTTTATAGACAGAAGTCTGGTCTTGGGTCATGACCAGGGCCCCCCCCTTCCTCTATAAGCTGGCTGAGGGGAAGCCCATGGTTCTCAGAACTTGACTTGACACATCTCAACTCAAGAGCCCGCCCTGAGTTTCAAGGAAGAGACTGGGGTTTTCAATGATGGTGAACATGAAAAAACAAATATTTCATATTTATCATATTTCAGAAATATCCTCTTTTCAACCATTTCCTAAAAAAGCTGAACTCATCAGTCTGACCCTACACTTCCTCCAGGGGGCTGGCATGGTGTACCCCCATTAGGAGGAATACCTCATTCTCCTTCAAGCTTGAGGCACCTTCTGCTCCACATAGAACCACTGATGCCCTCTGGCCCGGAGTAGGGAGGGAATGAGGCATATGAGGACTGGCCAACTAGCCTCTCCAGCTAAAGCGGGTGGTCCCACTGACCCTGGTCAAACCAGGCAGAGCTTAAGGCATGCAGACAGAAGGCTCGCCCAAACTGAAGATTCGGGTAACCTCAGCCCCACTCTCGCTGTATATGAGTGCATTGTACTCCATGTACTGCTCCTCTCGTCAAATATGGAAGCACATCTACCTTACAATTTACCAAAGGATCAAGAGGATCAGCACTTCACAAACCTAGATGACTGAAATAAAACTGGTAATTGGACATCCTTTATCTCACACACCTTCATGTCCATTCCTTTGATCCTTGGTGGGACACTTGCTGGCCCTGGACTACACTTAGCTTCAAGGTTTTGATGGTATGCTTTTGTTCAAGTGGCTTAGAAATACAGTGAAGTTCAGTATTCAGACATCTGTAATAAGACACTGCTCAAGTGTCAGAAGTTTGGGTATAAACACATACATAGAGGGTTATACACAACTTTTATATCTTTCACAGAGGACTTCAAAATACTGCACATAGAATCATATAATAATATAAACACTGTGGACCTTAACTGTGGAAAAAATACTTAATTTTTCACACTCTTTTTCTTATTATTATTTTAGTGAAGTTCAGAGGTTATGCTGCTATCTTCCATGTATTAACTGGCAGTGGTTGTAACCTGGTACCAAATGATCTACTGATCATTTGACTGTTAGTAATGCTTCAGTGACCTGAGGGTATGGGATTGAGCCCTGCTCTGGGTGACTGTTGGTAAAGAGTTTGGTGGGTTCTCCCTGCGTTAACAGTCCAAAAACAAATAAGTAGGTGGATTGGCTAATCTAAAAGTGTCCTTAGGTGCGAGTGTGATGCCCCAGTGAGGCCACAAAGTTATGTCAGACCTAACATTAAGGCCTCGTTTCTCTTAGTCTTAGTCCTTTGCTTATTCAAGCAAAACGGACCAGTTTATTCCTCATTGGGCAATGGCACTATGACCATACACATTCTATTTGGTCACATGAAACTTGCAGTCTGGACAATTCGAGTGATAATATTAAAGAAAAACTTTACCCTACAGTGTAAACAAAAATCTAAACATTCAGATTTATTGGGCAAGTGTGCCGTGGTCTTCTAGTAAAGACATATTGACGTGACAGATTCAAAGATGTTGCTGCGTTACAAATAAAGGCGAGTTACAAATCACAACGTTGGGCATTCAACACTTTATTCACAAACTAATGAGAGCTATCAAATATTCACGGGTTAACCGAAACAAAAATATAGGTCTGATAAATCTCTAAAACTGTACAAGGCATTGTTCAGTTAAAACCTGTGTTATCATTTAAAATTGTCTTTCCACTTAAGCAGTCCCTTCCAAAGTGCTGAGGGGAAACCTGCCCTTTGGGTTGGACATTCGTAGAACAACAAAAGTGACCGTTTCATGGAGTAACAACACATCTGGTTAAAAAATGCTTTGTGTAAATAAAAAAGAAGTTTGGGGAAGTAAAACAAAAGATACAAGGAGGTGATCCCAGAGGACAGTGGAGACATGACGGGACACTTCGGTCAAATAGGTATCTATCCAGAGTAAACTTTTTTGGTGTGTTCAAAATGGCTCCATACGCCTAGTCAAGTGCACTACATAGGGTAGGTGCGCATTAAGTGCACTACATTGGATATGAGCGCATCGTACTCCATGTACTGCACTTCTCGTCAAATACGGAGGCACATCTAACTTACAATCTACCAAAAGGCCAACAGGATCAAGAGTCAGCACTTCATACACCTAGATGACTGAAATAAAACTGTTAACATGCACTGACTGTTCTCCCATCTACAGAGAAAACAAAGGTTAACATTTGGAGGAAAAAGATATAAACTCAAAGCTTGACTCATGGCATGTCTGAAGGTCAATTTATCCTCATGGGTTGTGTGTCATATAAAATATAATTTTAACATTTACAGTATATTAATTGCAAAGGTACATTCAAATACATACTGCTGTTTTATATAATTGCTCAGACCTTAGTAGCACCATGTATAGCACAAACGAATATCTAAGAATTCAGATTTAAAAACAATGTGACACATGATAATCACAACAGTTTTTTTTTCATCATGTCATTAAAAACACTTTGATATTTATTCAGTAGATGATATCAATTCTTTTAAATCTTAATGGGACACTTGCTGACACAGAGTTACATTTGGCTCTAATGTGATGGCAGGCTCAAACTAACGTTCGTCGTTCAAGACACTGATCGGGTGTCAGAATTTTAGGAATAAACACAGATACATAGAGGGTTATATCCAACTTTTAGATCTTTTAAAGAGGACTTGAAAATACTGCAAACACAGTAAATCAAATGGCACTGGAAAGAAGTGAAACAGAAGCCAAACATGAACTGAAAATATGGCACTTTCATTCCTACACACACACACACACACACACACGTACATGAGCGATTCCATGTTGATTACTGTTTAGCTGATATTTTTCTCTTACAAAATTGACGTGAACAGGACAAGAAACAGGTTTGGGCCGCTAAAAATGATAGAGTAAGCTTGTACTATATCTTTACTTTGCCGCACAGGACAGGGGTAAGTCTGTTAAAGAAGTAAACATCCTATGATGGTGGCCATAAAGAAAGCCAGAGTGTGGTAAATGGGGGTTCGGGATATTTCAACAGGTCTGCAGCTGTGCAGGAGAGACAAACAGCCATTAACGCTTACAGAACTCAGAATGAAAACAGATACACATGGCCACAATACAAATCTATGTGTCATTTGACAAACTGAAAGCAGGTCAAATTTCTCTCACTTCTTTTACTTTTGTAAGTATCATCCCGCTACCAATCCCCCCCAAGAAAAAAAAAAAATAATAAAAATAACCCTTAAACTTCAAAGGGTAATTGATGAAATGTGCTCTGTTCGAAGCCTAGCTGATCTCAGAGATACCGGTAACACTCGTCCAGGGTATTAAAAGATGTGTAGCGACTAGACTGACCGGAAAAACACAGATAGCCTGGAGGCTGTGGCTCTGATTACGGACGCCAGCTGAAGAGGTGGAGCGAGAGAACGAGAGGTAGGAGAGAGGCTGGTTTGTAGGCTGGAGGTAAAACTTCCTGTATGCTCCCTCCTGGGACAGTCAGGAGTCTTTCCTGAACGTTCAGTGTTCTGTAAGGAATGAGGGGGACAAAAAAAACAACAAGAAAGCAGAGCTGAAAGGAGAGTCACACAGGAATGTCCTGTAAGAAGGCGCTGCAGTCACAGTGGGCGGAACCAAGTCTCCTACGGCCTGTCCGTTTCTTAATGTACTCCTCCTCCTCGTCTTCTTCTTCTTCTTCTTCCTCCTCCTCGTCGTCGTCACTGTTTCTCTCAACCCCCTCTCCCTGCCCACTCCCCAGCAGCTCCGGTACGATGTCCTGGTCAACACCGCCATCTTGTTGCAGGACAGAAGAGGGGATGTTATATGAAGGGGAAGAAGGCAGGGCAGAGGATGAGGGGTGTGTGTGCCTGTTCAGCCCCAAAGCCTCCCTCAGGACCTCAGCTCCTGCCTTTCTCAGCAGAAAAACTGGCGTTGCCAGAGTGGTCAGGTAGGCGACAGAAGCTGAGCGGCTGCTGGAGGACACAAGGGCATGACCACCTCCTCCTCCTCTTCCTCTGGCCCCACCCTCCAGGTCCTGTGCGAAGTTGTCAACAGCCAGGAGAGCAAACATGTGGTCCACAGAGCGGCGGAAGTGAGCCCAGTCCTCCAGGCTCAGGGTGAAGTTGAGGTTGAGATCGTAGGCGTGCTCGTCAAGTCTGTACAAGGGTTCAAGTTCGGACCAGTTAGTCGCCCAGGGAGATGGGGGGGTGCTTTCGGGGTCGGCTTCGGCTGGGCTGTTATCCTTCCCATCCTTCCCAAATCTGCCCTCTAGGGGGACAAATCATACACATGTACACATACACATTCAAATTTTCTGTTTGACATTCAAAACAGAAAGCTTCTCAATCCACAGGGCGATGCATGTGCAATACCATGGATTCTATGGGAATGGATTGATGTTTTGTGTAAAAGAAATAAGCAAAAAATAGTGGAGAGAAATGAAAACAAATCCATCAAACAGAAGAAAGAAAGTCATATACATGCTCCAGGCAGACCCTACAGAACCAGAGAGCTGAGAAAAGAAGTGAGGCGTTGATGGAGGAGCAGAGGAATGGAGGTGGAGTGTCTGTCCTCTACTGGTCAAATATAAAACTGTATGACAGGAGAGCAGCAGCCCTGGTGCAAAAAGGCTCCATGCAGACAGACGCAGAAAGAAAAACAGCTTTCAATCGAGCAGAGTCATGCAGGCCGACTAAAACTTAGGTCAGAAAAGGAGGGCAGAAACAAAATGGAGAGAAAGAGAGACAAAAGAGAGAGAGAAAGATGGGTTAGATCGGGTGGTGGCTTGGTGGTACTCTATCCCAACGAACGTGAAGCAGAACTGTCCAAACTCACAGCGATTTGGAGGTAGGCTTCCTCATTTTGGGCCATTTGCGACGCTGAAACTGCCTAATGCCACAAGCAACAATAAGACAGACTGTTACCCCGCCTCCCAGACTCAAGCAGGTGATCAGAGAGAGTCAATCAGCAGGCTCATAAGCTTTAACATGTACACATCAGCAGGCAAAATTAGCATACATGCACAGAGCAAGAGAAAGATAGATAGATAGATAGACAGAGAGAGAGAGAGAGAGAGAGAGAGAGAGAGAGAGAGACAAGTCCAATGCAATGGATTTAATGAAGGAGAAGACAATCTAATCTGCCACAGAAAAGTACCTGCACAGAAAAGTTAAGAACATTACAAAGGGAGGAACATATATAGAGTGAGTGTAATTATAATGAATTGTGCTCATAAATGTGTTCTGTTTTCAAATGGCATTGGAACCGTTCCAAGGTTGGACAAACTTTACAGAATGTCAGTAAAATTCTCAGTCTGGACTCTGTAGTGGGACCTGTTCAGATTCACTGCGTAAAGTTGTGTTCAAGCAGCTAATTACACAATGAAACCCTCACCTGATCTATTTTTCCATCTGTCAGTATGACCATTTTGTCAGTCGTACTGAAAGGAAATTTCAACTTGGGACTTGTGCTTTTAAAACAAACAGCCTGTTTCTTTACAGAATTGGCTTTTGCTGAACTTAACCTACCATCAACTGTTGCCATCTATTCACTCACTCCCAGCACTTTGCTCACTCCCAGCTGCTGCAGTTTTCAGTTACCTTTCTGACACTAGTTCGGCCAATAGAAGAACCATGTTCTCCGTGGAGGCTGAGGCAAGAGGCTGATTCTTAGTCAACTTCATGAAATATTATTATATATTATATATCTGTGATAAAATGCATTATGTTTTTATGCTGTTTAATTTGATTAAATATTATGTTATACAATAAAATAACAGGCCAAAAAAGTTTTGATGTCATGTTTTCAGCTGCAAATAGCAGCCGCCATTTTAGAAGGAAAAATGGGAGCAGGGAGTGAAGGAACCGCACTCCCTCAGTCTATGACTGAGGTGCCCTGGAGCAAGGCACCAAACGCCCAACTGCACCCTTGGGCAGGTGCTCAGTGCCCGTAGAGCATTAGTGTGTATGTTCACTGTCATGGATGGATTAACTGCATTAGACATATTTTGTTGCATACTGTACAATGACAAATTAATGCATTAATTAATTTATAATACACTAAATCCTTCAGGGCACTAAAATGAGATGTTTTCCCAATATTCTGTAAAGTGTTATCTAACTTCTGAACAGTTTATTTACCACTTTATTTAGCTTATTTACCACAGAACTGATGTTTTCATCAAAACCAGACGTCCTCCCACAGTTTTCAAAAGATCAAACAATTCTGAACAGCTTCAAAAGCCGATCATTTTTAAACGTCATTCTGAAGTCTTCTCCTTCACTTTTCTGCTGCCGTGTCTACACTCTTTAGACACTTTATTAACTGTTCAGGCGTGTTGCATTTATTTAAACATTCAACAGTGTTCATGTGTGTTCCATATGCAAGAAGACTGTTGACTGAATGGATTAGTAAATTTCTATATGAATAGAAAACTAAATTAGTTGTCACACTACTCTACAGAAATTGTGTTAAACTATTAATCAATTAGCAAATATACCTGTATTCATCATAGCTGCTTCTCTCTTTACCTCCTGAAGAAGAGACAATATCATTAGTTAGAGAGGGTCAATGTGCACAGGTCAGTTTGTACCATCAGGACAAACGGCTGAACTAATTGGCCTATATATATATATATATATGTGTATGTGTGTGTGTGTGTGTGTGTGTAGTATATATATATATAGTGCAAAATTTAGAGATCACCCTTCATTTTCTTAATGTCCAACTAAAATAACAATTAAGTTATTATACTTTTTACAAAAAAAATCTAAACAATAAGAAACAATAAAGCAAGTAAACAGTATTTAAACGTGTTATGTTTAAAGGCTGAAGAAAACCAGCTCAATTCTTGTTTCAGATCTGAAAAAATCTGTAGGTTTTTCTCTCCATTCTTTTACGATGAAAAGAAAAATATGACATTATTATTATTATTATTATTAGTTGTTCCAGCCTCTATGCGTTTCCTGCATTAGCGGAAAAGATGATGATGATTAAGTAAACACAATGATGTCTCTGACACTGCTGCGGTCCAGTAATCTAAATAGCTTAATTTTACTGAATGTGTGTGTACTGTTTTAAACTCCCTAAACTTTAGGTAGAGTAACATTATATTCCTTATACATCAACAAATCAACGTCAGCACATTCACAGTTTTGTTGTAGCCAGTGAGCAAAGAGAAAACAGGAAAAGGCGGCATCCCTTATGATTTCCAAGCAGGAAGCAACTGAATTTTCAAACATACATGGTCCTTTAAAACATCATAATGGACTGATTTTTGCTCAGTGAGTTATCATGGCCATCTTTGAGTTCCAACATGTGGCACAAAATATTAAACCTTATTTTAGCAGCAGAGCAGCTTAGCTAGTCACGATGGAAAGATCTGTTTGCATGAAAACAAGGAGGACAGAAAGCAAGGCAGGGCCAGGGTCGGGTGAGAATGAGGATGAAGAAGATGTGGAACCGTGGCTTCTCTCAGGTCCTTCCTTGGCCATTATGCTGAGATATGAGGGTTGCTTTACGTAGTTTGAGAACAAATATATGTGTTCTGGATGATAAGTTCAAGTTTCAAACTTTGGGCACCCCTGGTCATGTTACATGTATTGCCAATATTCCAAATAAAAAGATGTTAACAATTTCTACAGAGCACATTAACCTAGACCTTTAATACAGTAGTTTTCAACCTTTGGGACAGGGTGGGGTGGGGTGGGGGCTAAATATAATACAGGTATCCCTGTCCTGACAAGCCTTAGCAAATACAGTTTTTACCCAAAAGACTGGCCAATATCCCCAATGTTAATGCCTTCATTTGGAAGAACTGTTAAGACAAGTGAGAATGATCAACGATTATTAAGTGCCTTTACCTCAACACACCCCCAAATACAGTTGAAGTTTGTGCTAAAGGACCTACTCTTCTTTGTTCCAGCGGGTAACAAATTTTTCTGGTTCTGGGCACAGGATTTAAGTAGACGCATCGAGGTTGGGGGGTGGGGCATGTCCAAAAAGGTTGAAAACCCCTGCTTTAATGTAAAATCACTTCTCATTTGGTGAATTAATTTTTTTTTTACAAATTTGTACATATTCAATATAAACAAAACTGTGCAATATAGTGTGCTAAACAAGTCTGCTCCCTGTAGAGTATGTGTAATACAAACGTGTAATTTGTCCAGGGGTGTCTAAGCATGTGTGCATAACTACAGATTTGAATGACATTTTATGTGTGTTGTGTATTTAACTCACCCAGGTCCATGTGACGTGTGCGGGGGTTACACTGTTTATGACCCTTGCAGCCGCGCAGCTCCATGAGCTGAACGTGGAGTTGGTTCAGAACATGTCGGTCCAGAGTGTTCACTGCATTCATCAGCTACAAACACACACACACACACACACAGATGAAGCTGGAGAACTCACTGAAAGTTTCAAATTGATTTTCAAATTAATTACATTTTTTTAATATCATAATTAATTTGGATGTGAGCCAAGCCATTCTGAGTGGTTTCATATTGATTGTTCTAAAGTTTTAGAGAAAGGTCCTGAAGTGTCCACAGCAGTGATGAGAGCAACCAAACCCCTAAAGAGTTACCTCACACAAGAAAAAAATAATATGCAACTTGATAGAGCTGATTTTACAGATGAACCAGAGCATTGTGAGACAAAATGTGACCCTTTTCTCACCGTCAGCAGCATTATACATCTGCATTGCCTTGTTTTATATAAAAATATTCTGAGTAGCATGTTAATCAGTGAGTTATGCAGGAATAAATCTGTTCCAGCATCTTGTGCTGGTTGATTTGCCTGTGGAATACTCACCTGATATGGATCTGTATTGATGTCAAAGTACTCCAGGAAGCCTGTAGCAAACTCACAGAATAGGAAGTTGTGAGTCTCATTAAGGGTCCTCATGCACCAGTAGGTGTTGTTGTTGGCACTGGTGCATGCACAGAATGGTCCCACTGGAATAACAAAGCATGGACATGAATGTAGGGAAGGCCAAAGTCATCTAACAAACACTTTTACCACAATAAAACCCGTTGGAGGGAGTGAGTGAGGGAGGGAGGCAGGCAGGCATACATGTCCAGAAGGGGGCGGTCTGCCAGTGCTGGTTATCGTGTGTGAAGCAGGTAAGTCCAGGCATGCTGCAGGTGTCGTTGTTACGGAGACGCTTCAGCAGCTTCCTCAGCTTTTTCTTTCGCTTTTGCTCCATCAGCAGCCAAGCCTTTTTATCCTTCTCCAGCCCTTTCCTACAGAGAGGACGTTAAAATAACATTTGATTATTGTCATATTATCACCTCTAAGTTAAACAAAGGGCTTGACGACTTGTTTTTTCTTTCTCTTGTGCTAGTTTATCTAGTTTCTATTTAAATGAACGTATTATTAGTATTTAACCAATTATATTCATCTTGAAGTACAGTACACATCTGATGTACTCTGAAGGGTACCTGTAAAAATGTTTTGTTCAGACAGCAATCATATAACACATTATAACCAAGAGTAATATTTGTAGTGGGCCAAATACAAAACAACTTACCAAAAAAACAAGGTAGGGAAACTTAATAAAAAATATAAAAAATCATGCCAGTTGTTAGAAAATGACTAAACTGTGAAATATTTTGAAACTTAAGGAAGTTGCTTTATTCTTCCATATATCTGGCCTTTAATGTTCACTTATGTACAGAGACATATCAGCTGAGCTAGTCTTTCTCACCTGAATGGATGGATGCTGCCTGATTTATATTTTCTCAGCTTACTCTTGAATTTGGATTTATACCTGAAACACAGAGCACATATATTTGTAATTATGTAATGAATAACCGATTCCAATTTCCTCTAGGAAGTCTTTACATTAAATGTTGGAATACTGCAGTGAAGGTCTGATGGCATAAACTAACATTCGGAACAAACAAATGAATAAACAACTCACAAAGTCTCCTGTTGCTCTGATAAAAAGCAAAATAAGGACCTCATCAATAACCAGGATTGACAGTAGTCTTACATGTATTTGTTGCAGTCGCACTCCTCAGGCCGCACCTTCTTCAGGTGACCCCTGACCTCTCTCAGGTTCTTAATCTTTGTCTGCAGTGTCTCGATCTAGACGTAAATGATACAGTCCATCTGTAAAAATGTGTACTGAGCATATTAAGCATATTAGCTTTGTGCTTGTCCTACCTCATGATCAATGTGGAGTTTATGGTCCTTCCATGCCTGCAGAGACTTATACAGTCCAACATCACATTTAACAGTGTCATTGGCCAAGATGGAACACCTAAAAGGAAAGCAGGGGGATGTAAGCTATGGAATTTGATACACATGTTATTTCTTTACATTAAATATGTGCTTAGTGGGTCATTAATATTTCAAGTTACTTTTAGACACCATTTGTGGTGTTTTGATTACATTAAACACTGCATACAAGAGACCATCACAGTTGTGAAAATGAATGGAAACTATGCTTTTGGCCCCAAAACAGCCCCAAAATACATCAACAAATCAACTTATTGACTTATTGAATACTTCTTTAGCACATTCAAAATATACAACTCCAATTACAAAAAGTGACCGTGTAAAAATTCTAAACGAATTCATATTTTTTCATGAAATGTTAAAGCGTCTCACTTCCTACATATATGTATTCCTGATATGTGTTCTACTGTATTGTGAAAAAAATATGGGTCTATTTCATTTCATTTTTAATTTTAATGTCTGTAGCTGCAATGCAGGAACACCTCCTTGAGGGGGCGCCACGTTCACAACTATGGACACGTTTGAGTAGCTATCAACGTCTGTTTTTGGACTGTGGGAGGAAACCGGTGCGCCCAGAGGAAACCCACTCGGACACTGGGAGAACACATCAAACTTCTCACAGACAGTCACCCTGAGCGGGACCGCAGGACCCTGAAGCTGTGTGATATGGGTTTACGTGATTTGCAAATCATTGTATTCCGTCTCTATTTACACTTCACAGTGTCCTAATGTCTTTGGGCACAATCCAGGAACACAATCTGGATGAGCTGCCAGTCCATCACAGGGCATCACACACTCACACACATGGATACTTTGTATAGCCAATCCAAGTGTTTTTTGGACTGTGGGTGGACACAGAAGCACCCGATAGAAACCCACACAGGGAAAACACACCACACTCCACACAAACTGACACCCGAGGCGAGGTTTTAACCCACAACATCAGAACACTGGAGCTGTGTGATGAAACACTACCTGCAGCACCATGTCACCCATTATTAATTTACTTCATTATCTGAAGAATGGTATACAACTGTGACCATTTTGTGAAAAAAAAACTTGTACAGAGATTTACTAAATGCATTAGAGACCCCCACACCTCCTCCCTCACCTGTGTGTGACTTTGATAGATGATGGCACCAGCAGGCTGTTGGTGGTTAAAGGCTCAGTGGTGGTTGGCCCCATCCCGCTGAAGCTGACCTCCTCCTGCTGACCATCGCTCAGTCTGCTGCTGTTAACCGACTGGTATCCTCGGTCCAGGTCCACTGCATAGAGATCTCCACCCATCTCCATTGAGACAGCACGAGCGTACCGGTTCCTGGAATAGCTCTTCAGTGCCTTAAGCTCTGTGAGACATAGAGCAGACAGTGAGTGATACTACACTTCCTCCGCTAGAGGGCAGTAGAGATGTAGAAAAATTGTCTGTTTGTCAGGAGAACATCTACAGTGGAACCTTTTCAGAACTAAAGGTTCAAATGTTGGTCGTCACTTTACGTTCTTATTCTCATAACTACACAGTGTACTCATTAATTACACAATAAAGTATAATACAGAAAAATGTATGATCGTTACTGGACAAAAATCCTAATAACGTAATAAATTTTTTATTACTGTGTTCATTAGGCACTAATATGTTTGTATGTGGGGCGTACCTTTTATAGTAGGTATGTATCAACTATATATTAATTTATTCATTCATTCATTGTCTGTAAGCACTTATCTAGTTCAGTGTCGCTGTGAGTCCGGAGCCTCCCCGTAATAATTGGGCATAAGGCCTGGAGGGTGCGGCATTCCTACACAGTGCAACACACACTCACACATTCACTCACACCTACAGACACTTTTGAGACACCAATCTCAAAGGGAGGAAACCCACACAGACACAGGGAGAACACACCAAACTCCTCACAGACAGTCACCCGGAGCAGAACTTGAACCCACAACCTCCAGGAGCTGTGTGACTGTGACACTACCGTGCTGCCACCAACTATATAGTACATATTTATTTATGTGTATATGTTACACATATTTATAATAAATAATACATTTTGGAGACTAAAAAGCCTTTGGGAAACACACCTAAAATAGTCATTCTTAAAGTTATATCTTCCTTAAAATTGTTCAGCGTTCACTAACATTAATTGCTATCAGGAAATGCCCCTGGAATGTACCTAGTATGATTTGTACGTTTCTACCGCCGCCTAAATGAAGTACATGGAAATCTACACCACAAGGAGGCCTGCTTTAAGTGCCTTAGTCTTTTAAATGGCTTCTGAATACTCTCAGACAACTAGTATGAACAGTATGTTTATGTTTTTTACATACTTTTCTTGGACAGCATTTTCTTCTTCTTCAGGGCACTCAGCCTGTAGCTGCTGAAGTCATCACAATTGCAGTTGTCAGGTTCATCGTTAGCATTGGTGCCAGTACTGTGTTGGTAAAGCTGGGTCTTGATGCTGGAAACAGGCTGCTTCCTCGCTGCAGAGAGACTGGCCATCCCTTTACATTTATACAACCTCAGCTTCCCTGTGGAGTCCTCCACACACTGCCACTTCTATACAGAGCGAGAGAGAGAGAGAGAGAGAGAGAGAGAGAGAGAGAAAGCTGTGAACACTTGGGACATTTAAACAGAGATTACTTAGCTTGCTTATACAAGTATAAGCATAAGTAGACCTCTCACTCCCTCTGCTATTTTTAGTAAGACCCCACAAACAGAAAATACAAAAGGAAGAACACCTGCATATACACACAAACAGGAAGTCACACACACACACACACACACTGAACTCTGATGTGTGCACAATACTGTCTAAATACATACTGCTGGTATTTTTACTCATTTATGTTTATTTTCTTGTTGTCAAAAATGTGCCATGTTTATCTCACACCACTGACACACACACACACACAGGTGAAAACACACGTCTGCACAGTGTGAGAATATGTGTGTGTGTTCCTATGAGCGTGTGTGTTTTGTGCCGATTAATTGGTGAGAATTACCTCCCTGCTCCCTGCCTGCACTTTTTTGTCATCTGTAATTACCATGCGATGCCAAATACTTCTCGTTAAAAGCCTTGTTAATGAAGAGCTCCAGTTGCACTCTCTTCATCTATCGGGCGCTGTCAGGTCGTTAGGAGCCAGACGATGCTATAAAAACACAACTGCAGCAACGGCTCCACACCAGACAACTCAAAGACAGGAGGGCTCTGAAAATCGGGGCCGTCAGACAGTGCCAGAATCAGAACGTTCCAGTATGGTGAAACAGCTTCAGCTACACAATTAAGGGTGCAATCTGATGTTTCTAAACAGGTCTGAAATAATTATGCTATGACAAGTTGCTCAAAAATGATCCTCGTGAGGCGAAATCACAGGTTTAAGCATCAAATTAATGCAACACAAAGGGGTGGTGAAAATAAAGTAATATGAATATTTAATTTCAAATATAACATGAGCATTTCTTTCAAACAATATATTTATCTCTTGGAAAGAATAATTTCTTACTTTATATTTACTCATTTATAGTGAACAGAGTTCTAAAAATATAATCATACTCTCTGTACATCCCTGCACCTTCACATATAAAAATTCTCATTAAACATTCATTATCTGGTCGCAGTGGGTCCAGAGCCTACCTGGAATCATTGGGCGCAAGGCAGGAATACACCCTGGAAGGGGCGCCAGTCCATCACAGGGCAACACACAAACAATTTTGAGTCGCCAATCCACCTACCAACGTGTGTTTGTTGGATTGTGGGAGGAAACCGGAGCACCCGGAGGAAACCCACATGGACACAGGGAGAACACACCAACTCCTCACAGACAGTCACCCGGAGTGGGAATCAAACCCACAACCTCCAGGTCTCTGGAGCTGTGTGACTGCGACGCTACCTGCTGCACCACCGTGCTGCCCTTCTCATTAAACAGCCCAATTACTTGATGTTATTCTGAAATATTGGCTGCCATTGTGTTGTTTAAAGTTTCTCAAAAAGTTAACTCATGGAAAACGTTTTTTGTCCTGTCCAACCACTTCAATATTCAACAGTTATGCATTTTGTTTGTTTGTTACGGAGACTCACACCCTGAGCCAATCATATTCCAGAGCTGTAATTGCTCAGTTTACATGATTTATTTCAAATATTCCACATATTAGCTTAAGGTCTTGAAAAGGATTTTTGTTCATAAAAATGCTAATATTCTGCCAAGGTGAAGTAAACTAAACGTGTGTAAAAAAAAAATGAATGTGCGGATCTAATGGAAATTTCTTGGTCTGCTGCCTCCTACAAGGAGAGAGAAAACTAATTAGGATGCAGAGGATAATTTTTCATTTAGGATAATTATCTCTATATACAGCGACCTTCAGTGTAAGGAAGCCAAAAGGAATTATTATGTTGATTTTTATTATTCATTCAAAACGGTGTATATTTTCAGTGTTACAGTTCCAGTTAAGCCCACAAATAGTGTTCATATAAATACTGAAATACAAATAGAAGTGATATACTGCAATACTCCACCACTCTAAATCATCTTTATTCATTATATGTTAAGAATAAAGAAGTAGAGATTGCTTTCAGAGTCCAAGTATTTACATAAATTATAGGGCTCTAAAAATACATTATTAAAGCACATTAGTTTTATTTGATCATAAACCTTATCAGTATAGATTCTTCTATTTTCAGTAATTCATTAACATCGCATTTTTATAATATGAACACAGGATGAGCACTGTCTAGAGAACTCTGAAGAAGAACGGTTCTCAGAAGAACGGGCCTTTGTTGATCATGAATCAGGAATGAAGAAATGCATTAAAAGCCTAACCATGTTCTTAATGAATTAAGAATGAAGGACTGCATTAAATGCTAATTTACCCTCAATTACATGTGATTATTATTTAAAACATACTTTACCAGAAACTGAGGACTGGCTAATACATTTTTCAGCACACTCCCCACCACACACACACAACACACACACCTTCAATGACACATCCTACTGAAACAATATGTAGGAAATACTTTATGAATGTTATGACATGTCCGTTTTAGATATACTCTCTCTGGCCAAAAGTTTGTGGATGCCATCTCATCCATGATTTCATCAGAAACAGAGGTCAGGTAGAGATGTACTATAATTAATTTAGTGTCACAAACTTCCACTCCAACTTATCTTTTTGTTTGGAGCTCCTCCCCTCCAGAGACCAGTTCCACAGCCCAGTGCTTAAAAGCTTTATAACCCTTCTAGCCAACACTTGGCATCAAGCCTGTTGACCTTAGACCCATATGCAGCTGCTCTAAAGTATCCCATTACATTTCATGCTTTTATAAGGAGATTATACAAGCTGAAGTAGATGAGTTCAATATTTATGAAGATTGTATACAACACAACACAATATATTGTATCTATATTTTGAAATGACTTGTAAAAAGATCCTTTAATCCATCTAATGCTGCTTTAAATTTCACACAAGTGCACAACCATGTCAACATTGTAATGAAAGTGATGGATAACTATTTGGATAAATATTAATTGGTTGTGGCTTTATATAAAATCTCTTAAAACTGAATCTGATAAGCTTGATGTGTTTGTTCGCTTTATTCTTTTGTAATACTCCTAGAATCCAGGCCGGTAGATACGGAAGTGAAAACGATGACCACAAGTCTAGACATTCATCCTGCTGTATACTTATTAATATAAATTACCTTTCACGGATAATACAAGATGCAAAGCAGCTGATAGAAATGGAAAATGATTTTCTATAAGCTGAAATCTGCATAAGAAAGAAAGGCACGTGTTTGATCAGAGGAGACAGACGGGCAGAGATGAGGCCAGTCAGACAAGGATAGAAAGATAAGAGGAAGAGAGGATGAGGAGGAGGGAGGATGAGGAAGAGCGAGTGATTTATTACTTGGGAGATGGAACTCTCTGGAGGATGAGAGTGGTCAGCGCACTGACAGAGCGAGGGAGAAAAAGCTGAAGTCTCAGGTGCGTTTGATCTGACAGCTTAGAGCTGTCTACCACTGGGCCTTCATTAGCCATCAGTGAGTGTGTGTTTATGTGTGTGTGTGTGTGTGTGTGTGTGTGTGTGTGTGTTTGAAAGAGAGAGAAAGAGAGGGAGAGAGAGGGAAGAAAAAAGAAAGAAATTTCTCTGCAGGACATCCTATGAGTGCCATGTCTCTGCTGCCCCTATTACAGTTTATAAATATAGACTGCATGTGTGTGTGTGTGTGTGTTTTATTGTGTAGATATACGCTACTGTGTTATGAAGCAAAGGTGGCACAGGAGAGGGTGCTGAATGATGTTAGAAAAAAGTGCACAATGCAAAATGTAGGCATAATTTAACAAATGTGACAAATGCGGAAATATGCTATGGGCTTGTTTACACCTGACATTAACATGTGGTTTTACAGATAAGAGCACATTTGGTTGTTTTACTTGCATGAAAAGCAAGGTGTGAGACACATTGTGATCAGATTATAGGGGTGGGCGATATGCCCCTAAAATAATATCACAATATTTCAGGGTACTTTGGAGATAACGATATTCTTGGCGATATGAAAAAACACTGAAAAAAACTTTCATAATAAATTTCATAATAATCTACCACACAACCAAAGTGCAGAATATATTGTGTGTGCATATAAACAGCAAAGGTAAACAATTATACAAAAAGTAACCTTAAAACTTACAGGAAATTACAAAACAAACACAGAATAGTTGCTGTGCTGAGTCATTACGTAAACAAGTCAGAATATCATGAATATCACAATACTGATGTTTTATATCGTTTTAAATATTATGGCGATATTATTGCGAACGATACGATATGGCACAGCTCTACTGGATACAAAACAAATGCTAATGCCAGGTGTAAACAAACCCAGTATGTTCTAACATTTTCAGGTAGCCTTTATAATGAGTGACTCCAGCTTCTTTAAGGTGCACCTTAAAGAAGGCACATGACCTTAAAATTTGCTTTTACACTGAACACAGTTTGCTCTGGGCTCACTGCTCCTGCTAGGTTTTCAGACTGGAATGGTACAGCCCCTCATGTTCTGAAAGAGAGAAACTAGCCTCCCATTCTGGTGATCAGTCACACCTACTGCTGTTCTGTTGGCAGCTTAAATATGATGTCCATGATTGTAACAAGAAGATTAGAAGATGTTTCCTCACCATTTGCTAGCTCATTTGTTAGTCTGTTTGCACACTGGAAACCTGACTAATGTGTTTACAAATCCCCAGTGTCAGTGAACAAGTAAAATAAAAACAACAACAAAAAACAAAGTGGCTCGTTCAGACATGCTAGGCTTCCTCTCTCTCTGGTCACAACAGAGAAATGACAAAAAGCCCTCCAAACACTGAAAATCATGAAAAGAGATGAGGATAATGCTTTATTCTTGCCCCATAGGTGGGTAATATTGAGTTGAGGTTAAGGTTGTCAGCCACATAGTCATTGTTCTATTGTTCTCCTCAAACACAGCATTCCACCTTAAAAGACACGTCGCTTCTGAATGTAAACAAACCAGAGAGAACTGCAGTTCCCCACAATCGTAGGCATTCCCTGTAAGACACTTTGCCAAATGCCAAGCTCTGGCTATATGGTTATAAATTCCTCTGCACTGTTCTGTGGAACACCATCCAATAACTTTAGAATGGGCACTTGACCTCATTAATGTTCTGAATACTATCAAACCTTCACAAAAATATTCAATCATCTCATATAAAGCCTTCCCAGAATAGTAGAAGCTGTTACCACAGCTAAGGGGAAAAATACTACTTATAAATATCTCTAATTCCACATGCGTCCAAACATTTTTGGCCATATAGTATATTTTGGTATTCTACAGCTCAGTCGTATTGTCTTTAACAACAGAAAGGGTGGACAGCATTGTTTGTATTTATTTATTTATTTATGCGTTGTTGCTTTTTTTTGCCTTGTTTTTCTTGCAATATACAATTTGCTACCTGTGACTTCCTATGACATGATGCTACAAAGCAAGGGTGCTAGGATATGCTTCTTCCATTTCCACATCTATTTAAAGTATCACCAACACAGTTTGAAATTTGAAAGTCCAACACACTTGTAGGAAAGCACTAACTCTGGCACCTGTGATGTCAACTGGCACATGATCCATGGAGGTCCGTGAGAGATCCCAATTAAAGTAAGAACCTCTTAAGAAAATGCGTGTGTGCATGTAGGTGTGGTGTGTGCACCTGTCCGATCTGCTCGCAGGGTGTTTGGTATTCTGCACGCTGGCACAGGTCTTTGACTCGCTGATACTTGGGAAGGTAATTTTCCTCTTGAGCCACCTCCTTTCCATCATGCACCACTTTGTGAAGTAGTTTCCTGCCGAGCAAGGTGAACAGAAATAATTCCCTTTTACTGACCACTGACCTCCTTAGCTGTGCACCATCCGGTAGCTGGTATCCATGCATATATTAGGACTGCATTTAATATAGTCTGTTGCTCTGTTTGATACAGTGTGTTGATTTATGTGGGTTATATATGTGAAGTTTTACTATATCATTTCAGTGTGTAGCAATCTTAGCTTTCAATTAGTAATACCCAGGGTTTAACTCATTATTTACCTTGTAATTCTTGTGGCAGAAAGAAATTCAAGTAACTGGCACTAACAGATTTTCTACTAAACACTAGTGGATAATGTTTTTCTTGCATTAAGCACTTTCTAGCTCATAATTAAAGAACTCATGACATTTAAACTGCAGAGATTATATATATATATATATATATATTTGGTATATACCAGGCTACATACATAAAAATTCTCTAACACATTCATTAACACTGCATAAGGTACATATAATGCTATAGCTGGATATTTATAAAAAGCTTCCACAAATAATCAAAAGATTACCTGTTTTAAAAAACTTACCTGTTTTAAAGAATGTATTTCCAAGGTTCTTGATTATAAAACCCTCAAACTAAAGTGATGAATATGTGCTTCCTTTATAACAATGTTATGAAACATGATTCCACATGTTTGTAAAGTTAATAACACAAACACTTTCATATAGTGTATATACATTTACACATACAAGGTCTATGAATGATTCTCATACCCTCAAACTAAAATTATCATTTTTTTTAAATGTATAATACACTGATGAAGGTAAATTCACAACAATTCACACAAATGTCCAAGCTTTCAGCTGTTTGCAATAAACCAATTAAAAAAGATTAAATTACTCAACACAACTAATATTATAAACAAAACACATGAAGAACAGTGGGCTACTAGCCATTGTGCAGTTGGGGGATAGATGCTTCAAGGCCATTTGAACCGTGAAAACTGAAGTAATAGAAAGGATAGTTACTTCCCACACTCACACAATTTCTCCTGCCCATCCTGGGGATAGAGCTTCTGATGTCATGCTAGCTTCTATAACATTAAAAAGGTGGTGCTGAGTGTAATTTACACTCACAGTAGTGTAGTTCTAATTGGGGGTTCTGGTCAGGCTACAGACGCTGGCTCACTGTTCAGTAACCTGATAATAACACTTCGGCCAATAAAACATATCACTAACACACACAGAAACACATCAGTAAAGTGCAACAACATATTATTACTTAGTAATCCAACAAGAAGGCGGCATTTATATTGTGTCATGTCTCTCTCAGCTCCCTCCACCGAGTAAAGCCAGTCCAATATTAACTCATGTATGGTCTCTTGCTCTCAATTTCTTTTTTTCCTCCTTGCTCCCTCTGACAACTCGTTCTCATCACAGCCTCTGCTATAATGTCCTAGAATCTTCTCAGAGTGAGCCCTTGATTTATGTGCCATAAAGCATTACACGGTTCTCGCAAAAGTTCTCTGCCCCTGATTCTGAAGTTGCACAGTCTAGATTTTTAGATAAGCAGCCTCCGAGAGCAGTCAGAAAGGTGCTTTTCTCTCTATTAAAGGTCAGAGGAGCATCACGATCATTTTAAAGCTATCATTTTAAGGTACAAATACTACACAGTGTCCCTTGAAGGCCACAGCTCTGCCCACTATGTATGCTTTATGAACATGAGTTTGTGTTATAAACACGAAAATGTGGAATATTTTTTCATAACAGTGTTATAAAGAAACAACCTTCCATCCCTTTATTGCGAGGGTATTAAAATCATTCATTTATGTGATATACAGGCACTTTCACAGACACACACTGTTTGCTTACTCACCCTCTCTCCACTAGGAAGGAGTCCCTCCACACTTTCCCCTTCTTGTTGAACTGGAACCTGAGATTAGGAGAGAGGCGAGAAAATCGATCAGCTCGCTCACCCGCCGATCACGCCGAGCGCCTGTTCCACTCACTCCCGAATGAGAGGCCCCCTTCATCCAGAGCGCTCAAAATGATGACATAATGCAACAGGTTTGGCCGCAGATTGAAAAAGAATGAGAGAGTGAGAGAAAAAGGGAGAACAACACCTCGGGGTCAAATGGGTTCAGATGAACAGAAATTGAAACAGCGCCTTGTGGTGGGTTTTTTTCCCCCTTCTACTCTTGAACGCTGCAGATGAAAAAGAAGAATGATGGAAAGAAAGAGAGGAAGAGAAATAAACAGTATCCGTGGCAGCTTTTGACCTTCGCCAGAGTTATGAGCTATCGATCCATATTCCATCATTTTTCTCTCTCTTATGTTTGCAGCAGGGATGGAGGGATGAAGAGACAAGGAGGAAGAGAATGAGAGACAGCTAAAGCTGAGCAGTCCTCACTCTGGTGTATTTACCATGTATATCATCCTCGATGTATACAGAGCTCCTTAGATTTTGAAACCAGAATTGGAATGAATTTGAATTAGTAATTATACATAGTTTTTCACAATGGTCTAAATGCCTCTGCCCATTATTGACTGTCCACAATAAATGTGAATTGATGACTGGAGGCCCTTCTTTAAGAACATTTTCTGAACACCAGCCCCTAAACTATGCTCTATCATCATTCCTCAAGTTTTGTACCTGTTCATCATTTTGTCCGTGTCCATCAATTTGAGGATGGACTTGCCGTCCATGTCTGCAGGAACATCTAGGCCGGCGATGTCCAGGATGGTCGGAGCCAGGTCAATGTTCAACACAATATGGGGGTTGCTATGGAAACAGAGGGAATTTGGGCAGTACACACTGTAGTTAGATAAGAGCACTGTGGGAAAGATGAGAATAGAGTGTGATTCTGAGGCAATGAAAACAACGACAGTTGCCTTAATATAAAAAATTACTTGGACTTGACTTGTCTTTCTTGTCATTTGTTTAGAATAGAGAGAAGTTTGTAGCACCTTTAAAGCCAGTCACAAACCAGATGGAATGACTATTCTGGATGTTTTTTCAGCCCCTATCTAGGCCACTTATCAACTCTTGGTGGTGATTTTGTTTGAGCCCAATACAATAAACTCTTTATTGCCTTTTTCACACATAAGCTCCAGACAATTTCTGAGGAAACCTCAGAGCATCAGATCCGGAGATGTACCGAAGTGTTTGTTCACACATGCAGCACACAGATCAGATGGTAATGGTGGTAAATGAAACATGTGATTTAGGCGTGGCGCAGCACCTGTGAAAGTCCAGAACATGCACTGACTCTGACTTTACCCAGACTCTTATCTAGGGTGCTACAAGGATAAAGTCAGTGTAATGTCCACAACAAATGGTGCAGGGAGTAGGTGGTTGTGTTCACACGTACAGCTCCTCCAGGGAAAGTCTGGAAACATTTCTGGATTACCATGCATGTGAGGAAGGGGCATATGTGAAATAATTCATACAGGAACCTTTTGGGGTGCCGTTTCAAGACACTTACTGATGAATGAATTCTTTGATATTGAAAGAGGCATGAATTTCAATTGTAATACTGCCTCGATTAAAATAACCACTGAGGTGTAATCCTGCTTCCTGTTGAGGCTCTGATTTTGAACAACACAATCACAAAGAGCAACCAAAAAAGGCATTTGTGTTGTTCAAAAATGGATATGCCTTCTTTAATTTTATCACCACCAAACATTCTGTGTAGTTCCATGACTCGTTTTTACATAAAAGCTGTTACTACTGATTGTCTGATGGCAGTTGCTATCAAATATTTATTTGGGATGCAGCTGTTTGACAGGTTCAGGTCAACAAACTTTTCTGGAGGTTGACTGTTAAACTTTTGAGCCTAATAAACCCTTGGTGAGATTTCTTCTCTATTGACCCTGTTTAAACTAAAGAAGTCAGAACTGACAACCCATTCATGTTGAGCATCTAATGGCAACTTGTATTCTTTTTCAAAGAAACACCTCCTTTTCACGCTTAGACTGCTTTGTGATGTTCAGGGTTGAGGTTAGTTCCATCTCATAAAGATTTAATTCACTCACTGAAAGTCACACAGCTTTCTGTGTATTGCAAGTATTGAAAAAAGGAGTCGAACAAAAGGAGCTCTTTCTGTCGTGCTTTTGTACCCTATCTTTCTCTCTCTCTCTGGTCTCATGAGTTTCACATGAGAGCTTTGCTGCTGCTAATCAGCTTTCCGTCCAAGCTGAGTGCAGCTGGAGCACACAGCTACACAAGACTAAATAGTAATGCTATTAAACGCTGACCAGAGAGAGAGAGAGAGAGAGAGAGAGAGAGAAGGGGTATAAAACAAACAGTCAAATATTAAAGGAAAAAGATGGAGTCTGACAGCGTCTTCAACCTTTTTTTTTGTTTTTTAAATGTAATCATCACAATAAATCACATTATTAAACCTCATTAATTATAACCTAATCTACTACTGGTAAATAAAATAGCAGCAGCCTGAATTTGCTTGAATGTTTGGCTTGTTCCAGCTGTTTATAACCTGTTTGTCTATGTCATTAGTCAACATGATTTTACGAAATAGAAGTTTATGAACAGTTCCACCCTCCGCTCCAACACAGGGGGTCCTTACTGACACTTACATGCTTCCTCCCTCCACGTTCGGGCCTCGTATGTAGAAAGGGACTCGTATGTCAAACTCATAAGGCATAGATTTGCCCTTGACCAGTCCGAATTGACCAATGTGGTAGCCGTGGTCAGAAGTGTAGATAACATAGGTGTTGTCCAGTTCTCCAGTGTCCACCAACATGTTATAAATCTGCAGATAATAGGAGATATGGTGTAAATATAATATCAGAAACAAAATTCACAAGTGTAGGTTTTGTATATTCAAAAATAAAAAAGTGAAAAGTTGAAAATTGTAGCAGCAGAAATTTCACATCTGAAATTTAGTTTAAAATTTTAAACTGTTCTTAGTATTCCCAGGTGGGAATACACCCTGGAGGGGGCGCCAGTCCTTCACAGGGCAACACAGACACACACACATTCACACCTACGGACACTTTGGAGTCACCAATCCACCTACCAACGTGTGTTTTTGGACTGTGGGAGGAAACCGGAGCACCCGGAGGAAACCCACGCGGACACGGGGAGAACATACCAAATCCTCACAGACAGTCACCCAGAGCGGGAATCGAACCAACAACCTCCAGGTCCCTGGAGCTGTGTGACTGCGACACTACCTGCTGCGCCACCATGCCCCCCCCCCAAGTTTTTTTTAATAAACATTAAATTAACAAGCAATATTCAATGCTGTCTTTTAAAGGTTCTATAACAGCGATTAGAAACTTGGGTTGTATACCTAGGACCCATATACATAGATATCAATAAATGTACTTTGTCTAGGATGTGGTTTGTTGTCACGTAAGCATACGACTATAACAGCTACCTGCAGAAAATATCTGCAATCACTTCAAATAATTCGGATCACAATGTTATGTAAAAACTGGCCCTAACCGAACACATGTTAAACTTGTACAACTAGTTTTTACCTTCTCCACGCTGTCGTCCACAGACAGCAGTGTCTGCAGTCGTTTCCTCTGTAGCATGTTGGTGAACTCCATGTGGATGGGCTTCATAGGGCCAGTGTAGCGCATGATCCAGTGTTTATCTGGGTTTGGAGCGTAGTTATAGCTGGGAGTGCTGAACACAGGACAAAAGAAAGATGCAGCATTCCAGGACTGTTAAAGTCAACACAATCAGATATCAACACGTTGTCTGGCTGTACTTTGACATATTTCACACGTGTACCTTAATCACACGCATTCACAATCTCCTGTTAGTGTGGATTCATGTCTGTTTCTTCCCTTTAAATGATGCTCACAAAACCAAAGAACTCCACCGCTAAACATGAAATTAAATGATTAAGTCCTAAAATGGATGTCAATTGCTTTATATATTTAAAAAGATGAGATGTGTTCTGATGTTACACACACTTTCTCTGGAATTCAGCCACAGATGTCTATGGAGAACTATAAAGCACTGACAGAGGGGGGTTTTAGTTTTAGCATAAATGATAATGAATGCTTTTAACATTTCTTAACAATGAAAGGGAAGAAACACATGCATATTAATTAATCTCACATAGCAATTCAATTTTTCCCTACTAAATTTACTACAATCACACTCAGCAGCATGTGTGGGCTAGAGGGGTAGGAAGACCCTCAGCTTTGGGTATGTGGAGTGTTGGTGGAACTTTGGAACTGCATTCTGAGGAGTGACTAAACACAACCACGTTTGGGATGTGCTGGTGTGACGATTGTGATTAGTTGTGATCACTTTCCCAGAATAATAGAAGAATACAACTATCAGTTGATACCTATTGATTTAAGAAGAAACGCTGGAAGAGGAGGTGGCCATAGTCATTTCAGTCCGATCAGTGTTTATTTTTTTACTACATAATTTAAACACAGCAGCTATCCTTGTGTGAAAACTTCATGAAGACTGGACCAATCGAAACCCTCCAAACTGACTTGGAATCACATCTTTTTACAATGACATCTACTGAAAATTAAGAAGGATTTTTCTTCTCCTTTAAAGTTACTATTTTGGAGACAAATGTTTTTCTTTGGACAATGACAATACACATGTGACGGCATTAATAGTGATCACCAGCCTCTGACACCTGCAACACTGCCATAATTCACTGTATACACAAACAGTGTTAAACAGAAGAGCATAGATAGGGAACAGGTTGTAACTGGTGACAGGTTTGAGAGCCCTATTAAAATCAAACACTACAAATGTACAAAACCACAAATACACACACAGACATCCCTTCTGTTTGAAACAGCAATTAAAAACACTGTTTACATCCATCAACTGAGAGCTGCTCTACAAAGAAATCAATATAAGCATCACCACCCGGCGTATGTTTACTGTCTGGCTTTTGTTTTGTCCCGTTTGATGAAAAATCACCTTGAAATGCACCCAGGTGGCAGACTGTCACACATTCTAGTGCTCTTACTGCCAGCTCCACACAATCTCTAATCTCTTATAACACTGCTGTAAGCCTGAGATAAAATAATCTCTCTCTCTCTCTCTCTCTCTCTCTCTCTCTCTCTCTCTCTCTCTCTCTCTCTCTCTCTCCTCTCTCTCTCTCTCTCTCTCTCTCTCCTCTCTCTCTCGTATCAGAATCCTATGGCCACCTCAAAGTCTTCTCATTCAGGAGCATTTCGTATTTTATAGTTCTACAATTGCAGACAGTAGTTTAGCTGTGGCTCTGCTCACTTTGCCCCATTTCAGCCTGTTCTTCTATAATCAAGACCCCCATAAGACCATCACAGAGCAGGTTTGATTGTGTGAGGCACAGACGTGGTGGTGGTGTGTTAGCTTGTGTTGTGCTGGTTCGACTGGATCAGACACAGCAGTGCTGCTGGAGTTTTTAAAGCACTCAAATCCACAGTGTCACTGCTGGTTTTGTGAACAGTGTCAACTGACTCTAGACACTGCATTCTGTAGTTCTATAATTAAAGATTGTGCCTGATCCACAACCCAAATATAAAATCACCTGTTCTGTGGTGGTCCTGTGGGGTCCTGACCATTAAAGAACACAGTGAAAGGGGGCTAGTAACAGTAACTACAGTAACAGAATTCAGAACCTCAATGTGCACCTATATGGGAGAGATATATATTCATGTAAGATGTAAGCACACACACACACACACACACACACACATCGCAGGTACTGATCACACCCAGCACTCCAGCTCATCTTCAGCAAGAGTTCAGTGAAAGGTCGTTTTAACTTCATCTTTATCACCCCCTCAATCCTCCCTCTACTGGTCCACATAAAATAATCTCTTTAATCCTTTCAAACCTCCCACTCTCACTCACACTTTTTCTCGTTCTCATTCTCTCCTATTCTCCCTCTCTCATCTCTCATTCACTCTGTACCTCACCCACAGTCTTTCTTTCTTTTTTTGGTCTCTCTTAATTTATGTCACATCCTCTTTCACTTTTTTCCCCCTCTCTTTTTCTTATGTTCTCATTCTCGCCGTTTATCTTACTTTCTTAAATCACTCTTTTCTACCTCTCCTTCACCCTTTCCACAATCTTTCTTTTACACACTATCCTTCTGTTTTCTATTTGTCAAAAATGCTTTCTATTCCTTTCTAATCCTCTCTCTCTCTCTCTCTCTCATTTACTTTTTGACATTGTCTTTCTTTCTCTCCCCCCAACTGACACACAGGAGCTGGAGCAGCTAGAGAAAGCTTCGCTTTCTTGTAAAAACAGAATAAGGAAATCTGATTGGTGAGAAAGGCCTGGTCTCAGGGTATAACCCTTTCTTCCTCCTCTGTCGGAGTAAGGGATGTGAAAAGAGAAGCAGCAGACCCCCCACTGCAAGAGGAGTGAGGGATCAGAGCTGCTAAAGAACGGCGCTGAGAAAATGAGTGGACGCTGGCCGGCAAGCTGTTGGGTGCTGCTCTAATCCGAGAGCAAAAAGGGGTTAATCAAATACATGATTGTTGCAGTGTAGGGGGCAAAGCAAGCTCCCTACTTAACCCCCTAGGACCCCCATGGTGTATAAACCTTTCAACACCTTTTAAAATTCTTGTTCATTATTTCTAATTCAAAAAGTTTTGAAAGAATCAGAGAGTTTCATTTTAAACTGGGAATTACGCAGTTTAAATTGATATCATATTCATAATTGGAAATAGAAGTTTTATTATTGTTTGAATTTAATAACTGGCATCACTGCACAACAAAGATCAAACATGTTTTGCCACTGTTTAAATTAAAAAAACAAATGCTAATTCGAGAGCACACTCAGACGTGTTGATACAGAATGCAAATTTAATTAATGTCATTAATTTAACAAGTACGTAATTATGAGTTAATTACATAAACAACAATCTTTTTAGGGTTAATAATAATAATAATAATAATAACAGCAGTAGGCTTTTAAGGGTTAAACCCAGAGCTCTGAGGGGAATGTCACGCTAGCGGGAGGTCATTAGAGTAAGAAAAGGAGTGGACTTAAGAGAGAACGGTGGGGGTTTGGGGGATTTTTCACGGAGTATTACAACAAATGGCTGGACTGGGTTCTCTGCTAGCCGAGGAAGTACTTTAGGGGTACAGCTTTTCACGGTGGGCTGGCTACTATTATAGAATGAACTGATACATCAAGACTGGGGAAAAAATACAGGACACACAGTTCACTAGATTTTACAGCCTTTCCAGCTAGTTTTCTTCTTTAAAAACAAGATTACTAATGGATGTGTTGAATTTCTTTTCATATTTGAAAGCATTTCAAACTTTTGTCTCACAAAATACTGTTTAAACCAGCACGAGTGCAGAGAAAATATCTCAGTGGGCAGCATAATGACGCGTCTAAGAATTGGGACAGCCTACGTGTCGTAAAATACTCTTTAGTTCGACAGTTCAATAGGTTTTTGGGACACTCTCTTCGAAAAAGAAGTGAGTGAGTTTTAAAACTCTCTAAACGCAAAAAGGACAGACAAATAAAGTAAACTGAGAGACTCCTGCCTTAGTACACTTTCAAACATACACAGCATTGATCTGCGTATTTAAAAGGTTAATGGACGTTTAGCAGAGTGATTCAGTGAGGTCAATGTGGAGTTGCTCTTCTCTGTGACAAATTTAAGAGACCTATTAGTCCAGAAACGTGGACTAAAAAAAAACAACTACACACGCACACACAGTTCAGAGAGCTGTCCTTTGAAGAAGAAGCTTTAAAGCACTTTACCATCAATCAGAATAAAAGGTCCAACAAAGTATCACATGCTTTGGGACTCTCACTTATTAGTCTACTGCAAAGCAGAAAGATGTGTTCCCACATTCTGCTTTACTTATTTGGCCATACTCCGACAAACTGTCCATTTGTGTAGCCTGTGTTCTACAGAATATATCTAAGACTTTACCTAACAAAAGGGAACACCACACCCAGAAAATGGCAAAGAAGCTGTCAAAACATATTGTCTTTTCCAGACACACTGTCCACTTTATTGGAAACATCTCCCATTTCCAGGAGAGTGAACATTTTTGTGTTAAAGAATATGAATACATTTGTACACAATTCCCCAGTTTTTACACTAGTTAAGTCTCCTCCAATCACACAGAGCTATGAAGCTGGGAGTGAAAGCTATTACTTCTGTTTAAACGTCCACAAATGCAACATCATGTGACTACTCGACACATTTGGAAGAGAAGAGAACCATTCTACCAGTCTAGAGAGAGTGGTACACACTATGCTCCATTGGATTTGACCAAGGATGGCTGTGGCATCAACAGGGACTGAGCATCAATGTTGGAGCCTGGCACCTGCATTTTAAAGTTATATTACTTCTTACAAATGATACTCTGCTTTACACACCACAGCAAACCAGGAAGGAAAATGTGCACCGATTGTGGAGGACGAGGCCATATGGAAGCAGCTTGGTTAATGTTAGCTAGAGCTTCAGCATTGAGAACACTGAGGATTTAGTTCAACTACAGGTTACACAGGGACAGGTTGCCAAATCCAGCCATCAACAAATAATACAAGAGCAGTAACAACACGTGCAGATAGGATTTCAGCTCAAGAAATGAATGGGTGTTTGTTTGAATGTGTGTGGATCTGTCTGGGTCTTTGGGGGAAAAAGGAGTGAGGAGACATTTGACAGCAGCCAGGAAACAAAACAAAACAAAACAAATGTGTACGAGAGGAGAAACAGGTATGTTTTTCTGGAGCAGGAGAGCTGTTGAGAGCAGAGACAGAGAGCAATGGAGAGAGAAAGAGAGAGAGAGAGAGAGGGAGAGAGAGAGAGAGAGAGAGAGAGAGAGAGAGAGACACAGGAGAGTGGTAGTTGAAGGAGGAATGAGAGAGAGAGAGAGAGAGAGAGAGAGAGAGCACAGGAGAGGGGTAGTTGAAGGAGGATTGAGAGAGAGAGAGAGAGAGAGAGAGAGCACAGGAGAGGGGTAGTTGAAGGAGGAATGAGAGAAAGAGAGAGAGAGAGAGAGAGAGAGAGAGCGAGCGAGCACAGGAGAGAGGTAGTTGAAGGAGGAATGAGAGACAGAGAGAGAGTGAGAGAGAGCCACAGGAGAGGGGTAGATGAAGGAGGAATGAGAGAGAGAGAGAGAGAGAGAGAGAGAGAGAGAGAGAGAGAGAGAGAGAAAGAAAGAGAGAGAGAGAGAGCACAGGAGAGAGGTCATTGAAGGAGGAATGAGAGAGAGAGAGAGAGAGAGCACAGGAGAGAGGTCGTTGAAAGAGGAATGAGAGAGAGAGAGAGAGAGAGAGAGAGAGAGAGCACAGGAGAGATGTCGTTGAAGGAGGAATGAGAGAGAGAGAGTGAGTGAGAAAGAGAGTGAGTGAGAAAGAGAGAGGATAAGGGAGAGGTGGAATAAATGAGGAATGGAAATATATGGACAGTAATTGGATGAGTAAAGGAAAGATGTGAATGAAAGAGAGAGATGGAGACAGAGAGACATCATAGTGAGGGAGTAAATTATTTGGAGTGTGGAAAACTACACAGTGGACAGTAGAAAGTGTACATCTCCAACAGCTGTCTGATGTCATTACACACATTCCTATCAATTACCGTCGTATGTGTGTGCACTGTTCATGTCCATAAAAGCATCTTTATATGTGCCAACGTACAGCCTCCTCCAGTACCAACACTACAGAGAGCTCATAACATCCAGCAGAATTCCACAACGGCACGAAACAAAAACTCATTCATAACAGAGGCCTCAAAATGCCAGCGAATATTCCTCTTGCTTTCTCGCCACTTCTAGAACAGGGGATGTAAACTTACATATAATGGTGTTGAGCATTTTGTTGCAGTGGGAAAAAAAACTGAATAATAAATAAATAAATAAATAAATAAATAAATAAATAGTGTCTGTTGCATTGGAGTGGATCAGACAAAAATAGAAACGCCATGACAAGCAGCTCTGGCAGTGTAAGTGAGGTGTGTGTATAAGCCAGTAACTCACATGTGTTGCGATGCGTTGGGGAAGGCAGTGGTGTACTGTGGGGCTGCGTCCTCTGGCCCGTGAGGCGCCGCATGACTGATGACCATCAGCACTGGCCTGTGGGGGTAGACCTTTTTGGACATGCGGAAGTAATTGATGCTGTCATTTGTTATGAGGTCTGTCAGGTAATCCTGCAGAAGAGAAAAGACAGATATAGAAAAGATAGTTGTGCATACACACACAGATGATGGTGGAACACACCACAGTTAACCATTAATCCATGGATTACACTGAATCTATTTTCATATTGAATACACAGGCACATCAGTCAAAGTTTCCAACAAGCTGTGTTTAACTGCTCCCAGTAGGAACATGCCCACACCCAAATATCTGTTTTTTTTTCATGGCTTAGAACAGGAAATATTTGTTCAGATTTGACCCTTATTGGGAACTGGAAAAAACTCCACATTCCCAATGATGACACCTGCTATCGTACCACAGCAACAAAGACAGCAGTCAGTACATCACTGATAGATTATTGATTATATAAAAGCTTTATCTATAAGCAATTTATTCACTAGACTTCAAGTGACACCTTAAACATATGTAGTATTAATAAAATATGAATAAATAGCTTAATAAGTTGCTTTTACACCAGATTCTTGACTGTTAAGGGACAACAAGACAAGACATGTCCAATAATTCAGATTTAAGACCATTCCAGTTTCAATATATGTCCAAATGTTAGTTGACACCGCTTACAATAAGTACAACTGATCTAGTTTCCATGTGGTTACAAGATGTTGGTTTGGGCACACAGAGCATTTGGAGCAGTTGGAAATGAGCTTGTGGAGACCATACTCAGTGCCATGTGTGGGGTGAACCCCCCCCCCCCCCCAGCTTTGGGCTGTGGAGAACTGGAACTGTTCGGGATCCAAAGTACTAATCCAAATCAGCATCAGCACAATGTTCTTGTGGCTGGATGACATTAAACCTCACGGTGATATTTTCTCACGCATGCTAGAAGGGCTTCTTAAAGCTCAGCACGAAGCCACAAACACACACCTGCGAGTATTCAAATCCATGTTTCTCTCGGATGCCATTTCTGCAGATGGTGTAGTTGTAGAAGCGGGAGTTCTTCACCATGCCAACCCACTCCCTCCAGCCAGGAGGAACGTAGCTGCCATTATACTCATTCAGATACTTTCCAAAAAACGCTGCAAAACACACACACACAGTTAACCACTCTGACACACTGAAAAGTGAGCATGTCATGAGTTTTGTGCAGTGAAACTTTCTCTTTGGCCAAAAATCTCACACAGACCTTTTATTGATTATTAACATGGGGTAAAATTCAGTTTTATATTCTCACTGCCCAGTAAAAAGAAAAGAAAAATACTGCACGTAACGTCAATGGAAGATAACATACCGAGATATTTTTCCAAGAAATTCTGGACCATTTTGAAAAGAAATGTTATTAAGAAATATTTGGAAAAGCCTAGGGCTAACCGGTCATGCTCTTGTGGAAGGAACGCTCACATAAAGCAACACATGGTACGATTTGGTCATTTTTCTCCTAATCTCCACTTACAGTTGAAGGAGGGTGATTTCCTACCCTCATCCAAAACATACATAGTGTGGTTTCTGCAGTGCTGAGCCACAATTAGCAAATTATTGAAGCATCACAATGATTTTGAAGCTGTCATTTTATGGTTAAAAAAAACAAAACAAAACAAAACACTACCTTGTGTTCCTTTAAACCCCACTGCTCTGCCCATTATGTGGTGTTGCTTTCAGACTGGTCAGTGCTAGGCATCAAAATGACAAATTTCCCCTGTAGGAAATGGCTGGCTACATTAACCTTGTAGCTAAAGTGCAAAACTAAAGAAACAGGACATTAAATGAACCGTAGCTGGGTGAAGTATTGCTGAAAACAACAAACAAACAGTTTCTGCAGTGTGATTACACAGAGAATATATCTGTCTAAACAGGCTCCGGACATCACTGAACTCATCAAGTTCTAAAGTCCTCAGATACGGTGTCTCACGGCTTGGTTAATGAAACAACTGGGCTCTCCATTAACAAATCAGATTCA